>NC_041392.1:501472338-501605619 GCF_002162155.2 Triticum dicoccoides
TCCCAACCCGTCTCTCCTCCCACTCAATTCCTTCCTATAACCCCGCCGGCCACCACGGTCGAAGCTCGTCACCGCCTGCCTTGTCGTGCGCCGCCACTGCAGCCCACGCCCATCGTGGCTGGGCACGGCAATGAGCTCCTGGTGCTTCCAGGAGGCCGCCTAATCCTTTTGCCAGCTCGCCCGTGCCCCGTAGAACCGCTGCCCGCATGTACCCGAGCGCCGCCGCCGCCCACCTCGACGCCGGCGATGCTACAGCCCTCCCCTACAGCTGCCACTTGCACCATCCGACGCGCCTCGACGTGCTCCTTCCGTAGAGCCCAGCCGCGCGAGCTCCCGTCGCCGGAGTTGGCCGGACGGGCAACCCTGTTGTGTCATGTTTAGCGCCGGCGGCTAACCGCCATTTTGGATGACGTGGCACGTCATTAGCCGCTAATGACCCGACTAATTAACCCCCTCTCTCACTGACACAAGGGCCCCACGCCTAATTAACACCGGGCTTATTTTCTGTTTTGTTTAGTTTATAACCCAGCTGGACCCACCTATCATTGACCTAGGATGCACTAGGTCACTGACCAGTGGACCCCACTGGTCAGGTTTGAGCTGGATGGCGCCTGTTGACCCGCTGAGGTCAGCATGACGAAATGCTGATGCAATAATGTAATTTCTGGATTTATTTCTATTCAGGAAATTCCAGAAAATGTTATTAACTTCTAAAAATCATATAAAATCAACCGTAGCTCAGAATGAAATAATCTATATATGAAGAATTATCAGAAAAATTCAAGGAATCTGTTTATGGCATTTTCATGCATGTTAGAACAACTTATGGCTGCTGTTTAGGCCAATTCATATAAATGGAATTTAAACTCTCACATATGGAGTTTGAATTTGAACCTAGGGTTCGAACCAACTCCATTTAACATGTTGCTAGTTGCATTAGCTCAAACCACAGCATATTGACATGTCATGATCATGCATCATATTGTGCATTGCATTGATTGTGTTTCTTTCTCTGTTGCCGGTATTTGTCCCCTCTCGATAGACGTGGTTTCGACGATGAGATCGATGACACCGATGAAGAACTATAATTATCTTCAGGAGTGCCAGGCAAGCAAAACCCCCTTGTTCATTCCGATACAAACCCACTCTCTCGCTCCTGCTCTTTTTTACTGCATTAGGACAACAACGATTCAACTGTTACATGCTGCGGTAGTTGAACCCCTTTCCTTTGCATGACCTGTCATTGCCACAGTAAATAGATGAAACCCACTAGCATGAGTAGGAGTTGTTTGAGCCCTGATGTGCCTACTCATTCATGTTTGCTTGTCATGCCTGCTAGTGCCTAGAGTTGTGTCAGGTCTGATTCATCGGGGATGAATTGGAAAGTTGTGAACATGTCCTACTGTGTGTGAGCTAAGTGTGTGAACACGATTTGGTAAAGGTAGCGGTGAGAGGCCATGTAGGAGTACATGGTCGGTTGTTCATTGAAACCGTTCTCAGGAACTGAGTTCTGTGTTTGTGATCCATGAAACAGCTACTACCACACATTGGGCCCTGAAATATGACCCCGCTCGACTTACTGACCCCTCTCGTCCTCTGTCCAGGAGTTGCAACTAGTTTTTGGTGTTTATAGGATATGTGTTGGCGGCCGTGCGTAGCGCTGACCCTAGGGGTGGGCTATGATGCAGTAGATACACCATGGCACGGTGTACCGGGCGCCCGTTTGGTGTCTCGAGAACCCTGCACACATCGTTTGGAGCTGTGAGCGAAACTCCGGCCGGATCTCCTCGCGGATGGAACCCGAATAGGCGATAAACCTGGACTAGAGACTTGTGCGGTTAGTCAGGTCGTGGTCTACACCCATGTCGGCTTTCGCTTGAAGTCTGCCGAGCACATGTCGTGTGCAGACGCTAAGTGGTGGAAACATGTGTGACGAAGTACACCCCTGCAGGGTATAAAACTATTCGAATAGCCGCGTCCGCGGTAAAGGACTTCTGGGTTGCCTATAACAGTTCATAGACAAGTGAAAGTGGATACTCTAAAATGCGCAAGATAAGCGTGAGTCCTATGGATGGCGTTCTCGTAGGGAGACGGTTGCGGATCCATAGTGGTGTATTGATATGGTGAATATGTGGACTCGTGTGCACCACCTCAAAAGAGTTACTTGCAGTCGTAGTTTAAGATGGCCACCGAGTCAAAGCTGGCTTGCTGCAGTTAAACTCCACCACCCCCTGTTGATACCGATGCATATGTAGCTAGTTCTGATGTAAGTCTTGCTGAGTACTTTTGTACTCACGTTTGCTTAATTTGTGTTTTGCAGAGAGACTTCAGTCTCACTAGTAGTTTCATGTGGACTTCGACATTTAGCTTGATACCTCAGCTACGATCTTGTGCCCTCGACAGGATCTGGTAGATAGTCAGGCTTCTCAGCCTTTTTCATTTGTAGATGTCTGTACCCAGACATGTTAAGCTTCCGCATGTGCCTTGATTTGTATGCTCTGAATGATGGGTCATGAGACCCATGTTTGTAATATCTCGCTCCTCGGAGCCTAATGAATAAATATTTGAGTCGTAGAGTTATGTTGTGATGCCATGTTGTATTTACACATATCGAGCATATTGTGTGTATGATTGAAATGCTTGGTATGTGTGGGATCCGACAATCTAGTTGTTTATCCTTGGCAGCCTCTCTTATGGGGAAATGTAGTCTAGTGCTTCCATGAGCTATAGTAGTCCGCTACAGCCTGGTTCACCGAAGTCCTGCTAGCCTAGCACTACTGCTCAGGACACTTGACTGGCCGGCATGTGTTTCACTTGGTTCCTGTGTCTGTCCCCTCGGGGAAATGTCACGCGGTGACATCCGGAGTCCTACCTAGCCTGCTACAGCCCGGGTTCCCGGAGTCCTGTTAGCCCAGTGCTACAGCCCGGATTCACACGCTCCTGACCGACATGCTCGATGTGATTCATGTATGCCTGTCCCCATAGGTTGGTGCCGCTTTGGGTTCACGACTAGCCATGTCGGCCCAGGTTCCCTGTCAGATGGATGCTAGCGACACTATCATATACGCGAGCCAAAAGGCGCAAACGGTCCCGGGCCATGGTAAGGCGACACCCGTGGGAATACCATGCGTGAGGCCGCAAAGTGATATGAAGTGTTACCGGCTAGATCGATGTGACTTGGAATCGGGGTCCTGACAAGCAGATGCACAGGACCTTGTCCAAAGTTGCGTCGGATGCCAACTCTTCGCCAACCAAAGGCATATGCCCCCACTGCCTTACAAACAATTCCCATCACTTGGCCTTTTGCGGTCTGGGGACTCGATATGGTCGGACCCCTTAAAGGAGGAAGCCATAAGAGAAAGTATCTACTAGTCATGGTGGATAAATTCACTAAGTGGATAGAGGAAAAACCAGTCAAAATGGCCGAAGCGGGGCCGGTAATAGACTTCATATCCGGTGTGGTACACCGTTATGGTGTCCCACACAGCATAATCACCGATAATGGCTCTAATTTCACAGCCGATGAAGTGAAAACCTGGTGCGCTAATCTGGGCATTAAGCTCGATTACGCCTCTATCTATCACTCGCAGACAAACGGTCAAGTCGAACGGGCTAATGGTCTTATTACGAGCGACATCAAACCTAGACTAGTGTGGTCTTTGAAAGAATCAGACAAGCACTGGGTGGAGTAACTGGACTCCGTACTCTGGGGGCTGCTGACCACACCCAACCGCACTACTGGATATACACCTTTCTTCATGGTGTACGGTGCAGAAGCAGTGTTACCCCGTGATATTATTCATGACTCACCTCGAGTGCGCATGTACGAAGAGAGAGAAGCCGAGCTTGATCGGCAGGACAGCTTAGATGCCCTGGAGGAGGAGCGCGACGTCGCAAAAGCCCGTTCCGCATTTTATCAACAGCAGGCTCACAGGTATCAAAGCAAAGAAGTACGGGCCAAGACTTATAACGTTGGTGAACTCGTTCTACGCCTGCTGGAGAAGAAAAAGGACAAACTCAAGCCCAAGTGGGAGGGTCCCTTCATCATTGTTGAAGTCCTCACCAGAGGAGCGTACCGCCTGCGTGATGCGTCAGACAACCACCTGGAGCCAAACCCCTAGAACGCGGCCAGACTCCAATGATTTTATGCCTAGCGCCGAACTCTGTGTTTGTATCCTTCCTCCCGTTATTAACGTTATTTTTCTCTCTCTTTTCGTTTTTTATCTTTTTTCGTTTTGCTCTTTAGCCCTACGACTTTAGTACGGCTAGACCGCCCTCCCCTGATGCGTACATCTCCACATATGTACGTTCATTATACCCGGGGGCTTCTTGTACAGAAGCTTGCTATTATCCTTTGAGCATCAAGCTCACCACATATGAGTTTCCCATATGTACCTTTTCTTCGCCATTATATGCATCGATATGACTTAAGTTTTGGCCAAGCTGGGTTGCCTGGCTCCTGTGCTTATGCCCTACGTTCTCGTTAGTTCGGCTAGGGCATAAAGGGAGAACCTCTGCGATTGTTACTGCCGGGTCATCCGTATGTGTACCTCAGACTGGATGAAGCCGAAAGCTAGCATTCTTAAGGGAATATTCGGTCGGCGAATTAAAGATGTTTCCACATTCACTCCATTGTGAAACCCCAGAAGTTACTTACTCTGTGATTTTTTCAATCACAGTTCAGACATGCACATTAAACGCATGCACATCCAGGGAAAGGAACCCTTAACGGAACTATTCTCTCTGGAAGATGTTTCTTACATAATGTAATATAACATAACTAGCCAGATACACATTGTCTATTCAAGCACCTATGACCCCTACGCCTGGTTCCCATGCATACCCCGGTATATTCTACCGCTAGGGTATTCAGAAACACTCTGCACCTTCGGGTCCAGAGGTCGAAGCGAAAAGGTCGGCAATGACAATTTTTTTTATTATCCAGCTAGAAGGAAAGTACATAGTCACTTAGGACTCAAAAACTTCCTCCTCTATACCATCCAACAGGCGGTCCAATTTACAATCCTGTTGGGAGTATCTAGCAACCACCTCTACTTGGCCATACACTAAACTAACGGGAATTTCCTCCCCATTTGACTCTAGCGGTCTGACCCGGCCATGTGATTCGGATCCATCTTGGTATATCGTGTTTTTACCATGGCCCAGGCTTCTCGCGCACCCTCTCGGTAGGCCGATATCTTCCACAGTCAGATACGCCACCGCGCTCCCTTGAATAGCCCTACAAGCTTCTCCATACTCCCTGGAGGGGAGTCGGATGGCCATAAGACCTTGGCTACACTCCGCATTGCCTGCCGAGCTTGCTCGTGCAACTGCGACAACCCTTGCAGAAGATCACTTGATGATCTGGACACCTCCTCTTCGGGACAGCCCGTTAATATACCTACAATCAGCTATATTAGATACTTTTACTTCCAAACTGCTCTACGGTAAATACGGCCACATACTGAATATGCCGTCGCGCAGTTTTTTGTTCTCCTTCACGGAGTCTGCCAGCTAGGCCCGCACATCCTTAAGCTCTTCGCCCAGCTGGGTGTTTGCATCTTGGAGTTTGTTTTTCTCCTGTTTGACACGGGTCAAAACCCGCTCACCTACCGCCTGCAGTCTTTTCGACTCTTTTTCCTCCAATTGATCCGATGATCCTGTTATGAGATAAAGCTGCAGTGTTAACACGGTCGCTATGCAATAGTTGTTTCTCGATGGAGGGAAATATCACCGGAGGATGCCGCTTTGGATTTTTCCAGTTCGGCGGTCACTGCATTCAACTGCGTCCTGCACTTTTCTAGCTCTTGGGCTAGCACGTCGTTCTTCTTCATCAGAAGCTGGTCATGCAGCGATCGTCAAATCAGTTGTCCCAACTACTTTAAGTCTCAGGGGCTACTGGCATATGGTTATCATAGTCAGACGAAGTAAACTTACCCGCACATCTTTTAAATGCTGCTTTGTGGCTCTGGTAAGCCCATCTCGAGCAGCTCGGATATATGCATCAGCCGAGCTGAAGGCGTTAAATGCCTCCTCTGAAAAGCCAGGGTCTTGTAAAACGGCCCTGCGGCGCCGATGATTCATGGCGCTCTCCACTTCCGAGTTGGTGACGGATACGTCATCCGGATCCTC
The DNA here is from genome assembly GCF_002162155.2 of Triticum dicoccoides. Taxonomy (NCBI): domain Eukaryota; kingdom Viridiplantae; phylum Streptophyta; class Magnoliopsida; order Poales; family Poaceae; genus Triticum; species Triticum dicoccoides. Next base: position 501,478,471 of record NC_041392.1, read on the forward strand.
AGCTGGAGGACAGTCCGATGTCACCCCCGCATCAACCCCCGTCTTCACGGTAGGATCTAGATCCTGGCTGTGGGAAGCATGGCCGACCGGACCCCCGGATATAGTCCAGCACACCTTTTCTTGATATAGGATAAACGGAAAGGTTGCGGTTGGATGTAACTGCCAAGGTGCATATTTGCAAATTCATACCTCTTTGATGAAGGCTCGGCTGTATCTTTGTTTGCCTTCCTCTTCGAAGGCTTGCCTGGTGTGGGGGACGTTCTCCTTGGAGATGCCCCCGGGGCAGCATGACGCGCCGAGCGCCTCCTCTTTTGAGCACAGGACAGTGCAGTGGGTAAGGAGGAATGAGAAAACTCTCTTGGACAAGGTATCTCCGGATTACTTACATGTGAAGCAGGAAGGATGCCGGGGTAATCGGCGATGATGGGGACATATGTACCGTCATAGCTTATCTGATAGAATATTCCATCCTCGAGCTCCACAAATATGTCCGGGTCTTCCTCATATCCGGGTCAAGATCTCGGTTGCGATTCTCTGACTGAGGGGCAGGGTCATGGATCCCCTCGACATCCTTTCGCCATTCCTGTTGTAAGCAGATAATATACTGCATATCAAGAATAATTCAGGGACAGGAGTAAAATAGTGGAGCTAAAGCTTACCCAGCTGGGAGGATTAACATAGAAAATCCATCTCGATGTTGGAGATGGGTGAACTCCTCTTTTTCCCCTTTATACATCTCGGACAGTATTTTGGCCAGGGCGGCGGGGGTCTTCGGGCCCTTCCGACCATAGCATGAGGCGTGGTCTTCCCCGTTATAATGCCACATGGGCAGCCCTCTGTATTGAAGTGGCTGGACTCCCCGCGCTATAGAGGTCGCCATTACCTCAACCATTGACAATCCGGACTGGGAAAGCGTCTTAATCTTGCCTAGCAGCAGGCTGATCTCTGCACTATCCTCTTCCTCGAGGCTCCGTGGACGCCAGCTATGGTGTTTCTTCAGCGGAGCACTTGAAAACTCGGGGAGGCCCATACGGACGGGGTCGGGTAGAGCGACATCCTTGATGTAGAACCATTCGGAAGGCCACTCTTCAGAAGCCTTCTTCGGTGTGCCGGACAGGTATCCGGTCCCGGCGATGCGCCACACTTCGGCGCCTCCCACTTCAAAAATTGACCTGCCTTGATTACGAGGGACGAGGCAGAACAATCTTCTCCATAAATCGAAATGGGCCTCGTGGCCCAGGAATAGCTCGCATAGAGCGACGTAACCCGTGATATGAAGGATAGAGGCGGGAGTGAGACTGTGCAGTTGGAGGCCATAATACTCCAGCAGACCTCGGAGGAAGGGATGGATTGGAAATCCGACACCTCTTAATAAGAAGGGGACGAAGCACACTCATTCCCCCGCAGACAGATTGGGGAAATCCTCTGCCTGAGTTTTGCCATTGAAAGAGGCCAATCCTGCTCGAATAGGGACCAAGTCCGCGGGGGGGAGAAAGCCTTGTGTTTGCAGCTTCACCGGTTGATTGTGGGGAATGGAACATCTCTCCCAATCACCATTTTGGAGCCGTGGGGATGAGAGGAAGAGCGGGGAGCGATAGCCATGTTGGGATGGTTCTTCTTAGCAAGCTCTGAGAATTTTTCACGGGGTGTGGAGTGGATCTGAGATCTCTTCTCTTTAAATAGGCGCCTTCGTGGTACGGTCGGGGTGGTGTATGCAAATATACCCTCACCTCTCGCATTCGCTTGACACGTGGAAATTGAAGTTGTTAATGCATAGAAGCAGAGGAGTACAACATTAAATGGAAAGCCGAACACACTACTCGGAAGTCATCAGTGGAGGAACCCGCCATCCAATGTCGAAGATAATCTATGTGCCGAACACCTCGTCATTGAAGGCTGGTTCGGGGGCTACTGAGGGAGTCCCGGACTAAGGGGTCCTCGGGCGTCCGGCCTATTATCCATGGGCCGGACTGATGGGTTGTGAAGATACGAAGACTGAAGACTGCACCCGTGTCCGGATGGGACTCTCCTTGGCGTGGAAGGCAAGCTTGGCGACCGGATATGTAGATTCCTTTCTTTGTAACCGACCTTGTGTAACCCTAGATCCTCCCGGTGCTTATATAAACCGGAGGACTTAGTCTGGAGAGAGAGAGAATTCATTATCATGGCCATACAAGCTAGACCTTTAGGGTTTAGCCATTACGATCTCGAGGTAGATCAACTCTTGTAATACTCATACTCATCAATATCAATCAAGCAGGACGAAGGGTATTACGTCCATAGAGAGGGCCCAAACCTGGGTAAACATTGTGTCCCTTGTCTTCTGTTACCATCGACCTTAGACGCACAGTTCGGGACCCCCTACCCGAGATCCGCCGGTTTTGACACCGATAGGCGTTGCTCCTCACGACCCCAATCAAGCGCCACCCCACAACCACTAGGAAGGCAAGCCGGGCTCAGAAGTGTGGGGCGTGGGGTGCCTTGGCAAAGGTTCCGGTGAGGCAACTCAAGAAGCATGTGTGCCCCGTATGGTGAATCAGGAGTACGCGCCAGCGGACAACCCCTGCACGTTCCACGAGCCAGGCTGGGAAGAAGAGATGTTGGAAGTCGAGGCTTTCTACGAGCCACCCACGAGCCTCGCCGCTCTCGCCGACGGCAACCACCGCAGGGTACCGCTGATAACTCAGGAGCAAGCTTACGCTAACCATGGGTCGAGGTGGACCAGGCCGTGTCGGCAAACTGCACCCCAGTGCTGCAGCCCCACCCCAGCCAGGGGCGGCACACTGGGGGCTACGCGGAAGGAGTCTGGAGCAAGCCCCACCCCATGTCACGTGGGGCAAGGCGTCACCCGGAGGTAGGTTCTCTGCCGGGGATGCGTCGGCGAGCCCTCCCCCGGCAGAGGGCTCGTGGTCACCGAGCATGCCGCTAGCGTCCCCTCTGCCCCTTGGCCTCGTCCTGGTTTCCAGACGCTCCAACGGTGGTTGAGGGTGGCGCAAGGCGGGGCCCTCGTCTGGCGATATGAAGCAAGGCTCACGCCTGTGAAGGTCACCGCCCGCGACACTCTCACGTAATAATGAGTGGGACTGTACATGCCCTGGAATCTCCGGAGAGCCGCCCTTAGGCCTCGGGGGCTCCCGCCCATGTCCTAGTGGAAGCACCATGCCCCCTGCTGGCCGTCGACACTGCCCCCCAATGACTAAGTTCGTGGCTGGCAAAGGCACTAGGCTCCGTGCTGGTGAGAGGACAAGAAGACGAGCTAGGCGCCGGACGCGGCCTTTTGTTTTCGCCCCCTTTTTCTGTAGCTCAATTTGCACCTTTTGGATTTGAATTTGAAGTCGTATTTCCTTTGGCAATCACGGGGGGTGTATTTTCTCGTTCGTATTAACTTCTTGAGTTTTCTGGGTTCGCGCCTTGATTTGAGGTTTGCGTCTGCCACCTCCCCCCTTTCGAGCGCCTCGCGAGCGGGGGTTGGGCGTTGCATACACGCGCCGCATGCGCACCCTGCCATGACTGGCGCTCGCTCCTTGCGAGGCCCTCTCGGGTGGACTAGCAGACACCTCAGGAGCCCCATGCATCGCGAGCCCGCAAAGGGTTCCCCTCGAGAAAGTACACATCCGCAGTAGCCAAATCAGTGTAAAGCCTGTCTGGGCCAAGGTAAGTTATAGTTGCACGCCCGTGAGGGGCTCGTGAGCTTACAAAAGCACGCTTTAAGTCTGGTCCAAGGAATAAAACAATAGTATGATTACATGAGGGGCTCCCCCTCCCCAAAATGCTCTTACGCCCTGAGGGGTCGTGCACAAACTTTTGCATGCACGTTCAAAACAAAGGAGTGCGGGTAGACATGTCGCTCGCTGCATCCTCCAGGTCTTCATCAGGCGCGTCGCTGGCACCACTGTCATTATCGCTGGCACCATCCACACCATCATCAACCGCGCCACCTTCATCTGCCTCGACCACCACAGCATCATCGTCAGAAGCGAAAGCTCTAACCAGAGCATCCATGTTATCATCCACCCAGCGTGCCAGGTCGCCCCGAATAGCCCCGGGGACTGGGGCTATGGCAGCGTCAAAGTCGAAGTTGGTGTCGGTATTCTGAAGATGGTTGCAGACGCGGGAAAACGCACGCCCGAGGAGGCCGCGGCTCTTTTCGTCAACAAGCTCGCGAGCTCTCTCGGCCCCGGTTCTCCAGGCGCGTCACGACGTCGGCAAAGAAGCTAAGGTGGTCGGCGTAGTCTTCTGCATAAGGATGAGGGGCGTATTCATCGCAGATAGCACCCAGCGCCCGGTTGGCCCTCACCCTGAGGTCATGGATCATGGGGGCGTGTTCACGCTGCAACGTCCGTCGGCGGATCGCCTCCTCCCTGCTCTGCTGCACAAGGGACTCGGCGGCGGTAACTCGCTGCTGAAGCGGAAGCAGTTCAGCACGGGCGGAGGCCAGCTCAACCTGCACGGAGATCAAAGCAGCTGCAGCGACCTTCTCACGCTGCTCCGCCTCAGTCAACCTCGACCTAAGGGCGGTGGTCCTGCCCTCAGCTTTGGCTGCCACGAGCTTCAGTTTCAGGTCGTACCTCTTGGCAAGGTCAGCGCGAGCCTCCTCCACCCTGTGGTCCACTTCCTCCTGGATCCTGGCCTCACGAGCGCTGATGACATCTTCCGCCTGAGCGACCTGACGCTCCCTCACCTCCAACCGCTCAAGCTCGAGGCTGCACTCTGTGGACTCCAGCATTAGTGCTTTCTCGCGCTTCAAGACCTCCTCCTCGTCAGCCGGCGCCCCCTTCATCGACGTCAAGGCAGCTCTATGCGCCTCCGCCTGTTGCTCCAGGAGGGCATTCAAGGCCTGAAGCTCCTGCATGCGCCTCTCGGCAGCCTCGCGGTGGCGGTCTGCCTCCCTGGCCTCCTCCAAGGCTCGGGCGCTGGCCTCTCACGAGGTTGCAAGGGATGCCTCGGTATCCGCGTTAGCGCGCTCACGTTGGAGGCACCCGAGGTTGATGGCCACCTTCAATTGATGCCATTCATCCACCTGCCAAAGAATCTCGGTTTCTAGGCGAGCGTCCACATCCACAAGCTCTTCCTCGAGCCGGCTCAGCGCAACCATAGCTTCCTGGAAGAGCTCGTGACCGACGGCACCCCGCCTACGTGCAAGCTCGAATGTGCAACCGGGTCCGTCCTCCACGTCGGAAGTTGTCGAAGAGGTTCGAGGTGGCTCGCCTCCTCCCAACAGGGGGCTGGAGGCCAGCGCCTTTCCAGCCACCCTTCGGGCCCCGACGGGGGCCTGAAGGGGCGGAGGCTCGTTACCCAAAGGAGAGGTTGGGGCCGAGGCCACCCAGCTGCGATCAATAACCAGAGGAGGAGCCCTAGGCACACCTTCTGCACCCCAAGCAAGGTCGCGAAGAGCGAACAGCAAGAACGCGGGGTCGAGGCGCCAAGCCGGCGTGCTTGCCTCTCTGGCCAACCTCACACCAAGTGTTGTGGGCTGGCTTGAGGCGCTCAAGGTCAGTAGAGGACTCGAGACAGGAGGAGGTTGCTTCTCAGGAGACTTCGTCACCTTGGCAGAAGGGACCCTGAGGAATCACGGTCAGGAGGAGAAGTGGCACCGTGTAAATTACGAAGATAAGGTACTCACTCGTCAATAGGATGTACTTCCTCTGATTCAATGGCCGGAAGGCGTCACCACTGCAGCCTGGAGATTCCCTCCTTTTGCAGAGCGCTGCGAAGTTTGGGCGGAGCTGGCCGAGGACCAGGGCGCGGCCACCAAGGCCGGGCGCGGATGGTGCGACCCTGAGGAGGCGACTTCAGGGGTGCCGGACCGCGTTGAGACCTCGGTACTCGCCTCGTGGAGGTTCACCGATGCCTTCAGGGGGCGGCACCTTAGGAGCCCTGAGTGGGGCTGATTCCTCAGCAACAGCGTCACCATCGCTCGACAGCGACCGCCCCCCTGCGCCTGCTCTAGGGGCGGGCCCCACACTTGTGGCAGGAAGGGGGGCCACGAAGACAGGGCTCTCTCGAGGCCCTTCAAGGTCAGTTGGGCGTGGTCCCCATTCATCGAAAAGGGGCATCTGCTTCACAAACTCTGCCTTGTTCGAGCAGTAGTACAAAAGATAGCCCTCCTCCGGTAGGTTGGCTGGCATCAAGTCACCCGTCAGGAGCTCGACCACCATGTGTCGCGCCTCTGGAGGAAGAGCCGGAGCCTGAAGCCTCATGCGGTCCCCGTAGCCAGAAAAGGTCCGCATTGGCCGAGAGTGGTGCTGAAGCGAAGCCATGCAACACCGGATGAACTCCTTCAGCACCATGGGCGCCGTCATGCCAAGGTCCTTTAACCTGGTGAGCCGGAGCTAGACATGGGCGAGCCGCCGATCGGTGAGCTTCACGTGCCCCCCAGTCGGAGCTCAGAGCAGCTGGAAACTGAGGGAGCAGTAGCAGGGGGCTGTGCACGTCAACGTCCACGAACACCCACCTCCTCCTGAAGCCTCCGACGACTGGCGAGAGCTCGAAGTCGATCCCCGAGCCGGCCGTAGCCGCGACGGCATGGAAGGACACACACCCAGAGCACTGAAGAGGGTTTGTCAGGTGCAGCGAGAAGAAGTGGTGAAGTAGAGCCACGGAAGGGGCAATGCCCACCATGGCCTCACAGACGAAGGCGAAGACGACAAGGAGTATGATGGATTGGGGATCGAGATGCAGCGTGTTAATCTGGTAGTGCGAGAGCACCACATTGACGAAATTGGAGAAGGGGGGAATCAAGCCAGCCCAGAGGGCGTGGAGATGGATGGGGACCTCGGTGGCCGTCATGTCCACTTCGGTGCAGGAGGTAGGCTAGGCCACCGTTGCCCCCCACTCATTGAAATCGATGGCGAGTGTCGGGCGCACCTTGCCCATCGCCTCTTGGTTGAGCACCACCGACCGCTCGATGGCGGGCTCAAGGATCGGCGTCGCAGGGGCCGAGGTATGGGACTCCTTCCTTGCCTTCTTCTTGCAGCTTGGTGCCATTGCGGCGGGGGGAGTTGGTGTCAGATTGAGCCGGGGAAAGAGATCTGCAGCCTTCTGGGAGATGAGGGAGCGGCCGAAAGTGTTGCCCATAAGGAGCTATGCAGACAACGGTAGTTGCCTAGCCAGGCGGAAATCGAGGCTGCATGGGGAAGTGGAGGCGCCCACGTCCCGTCAGTCGCCACGCGTCAATCAAGGTCATAGGCTGTGGGGGTCTGCGCGCTCTGCACTTGCCCCTTGGCTTCACCTTGAAGCCAAGTCCGAGCGTGCCTTGGGCCCGGGGGCTACTATTGGCGTCCTGGGAACGGGGGTCCCTAGACTTGCCTGCCTGCAGCCCATGGCGTGGCTCCTCCAGCGGCCCTGTACGGCCCATCTTCACTAGCAAACACTCAAGACCCTCGCGAGGGGCCAAGCCTCGTGAGGCGGACAACACAAGACCTCCTCGGGGGCGGCCTCACTAGGATGGCCCCCGAGGGGCGGAGAGATCAAGGCGAGGGGCACCTCGCGAGGTTCCTGTGATGCAAGCCATGACGACCAAGGCCAGGCAGGCACCAGGCGGGCGTTGGCGCGCGCAGTGTCCTCGTTTCCTCTTTGGTGCTAAAGGGGCAGGCACAGGCGAGGAGTCCCGAGGCATCAGGAAAAGGTTTACATATCGATGCAACAAGACCAAGATGAGCAGGATGGCAGGACGGAGGTCACCGTGGAGCCCAGGATGGCGTCACCACCAGAACCTTTGGCAGGCGAAGACCACCTTTTGTCGGGATAACTTGTACTAGTTGTCTCCCTTCAAATTTGGCCGTTCTTGGATCCCTTCCCGCCTACATTTGGGAAGAGGACTAGGGCCTCTATAAATAGGACTAGCCACCACAGTAGGAGGCAACTAATCAGGGAACTCATCTTGGATCAGATGCATTCCATCCTCAACCACACAAGCTCATCGAGCCCAAGAACACCTCTCCTCGGGAGGTTGTTCTTCCCTTGTACTTATTCATCCTCAGCCCAAGAGGCAACCCACCACACCACACTGGAGTTGGGTATTACACCACATCGGTGGCCCGAACCAGTATAAACCATGTGTCCTTTGTTCATTGAGTTCGACGTGCTGAGCCTTGGGATCGTGGGGAGTGGGTGAGCTAGGGAAGGGAGAGATCTTCATGTGCACCCAAGTGTTCGAACCTCGAGGGGTTTGCCAAAATCCGAAATCCGACAGTGTCCGGCCTTCTCATGCGATAACCTCCGGAGGGGTATTCGGCGCAGGACCCCCCATCGCCCCACTGGTGTCTTATGCGTGCCCCGCGCCTCAAAAATCAGGTGCAACCCGCCTTGAGATAGGGCCTCATGAGTGCCCAGATACACCTCCTCTAGTTTAGTCGTGCTAGCCACACATACGAATGGGGATGTACATGCCCCGGAGTCTCCCCCAGAGGGAACTCCCACCCACGCACCAGTGGAAGCCCCATGCTCCGTGCTGGCAGACGACACGGTCGAGGAGCGACTATGCCCACGCACCAGTGGAAGCCTCATGCTCAGCGCTGGCGGATGACACGGTTGAGGAGGGGCTATGCCCATGCCAAAGTGGAAGCACCATGCTCCGCACTGGTGAATAAACAACTAAGGGCGCCTTCGTGGCCGCACCCTCAGGACAGCCTCTTGGCTCTTCGTCTGGTAACACCCCACAGCTTTCCCCTCGAGAGGGACGTGCGAGGGGGCTGGACACAGGGGTTGTGCCCAGGCCACGCCTGGCACACGCCACCCTACCATGTATAGGCACCTAGTCTTCTCGCATCCCCCCAGGTGAAAGTTGGTGAGCAAAGGTATAGGGGACTCCGGATTAGCTTGGATGACCGCTCGCTTTTCCTTCATGAGGGTCGTTCATATGTCAAGGGGGATCCTTGAGCATCGCGACTCGGGGGCCTCGCTGGTCACGTAACCCCTTACCCCTTGGTCTTGTCCTGGTGATCCGGATGCCCCAACAGCGGTCGACGTATGCGCGGAGTCGGGCCTTGCTGGCGCAAAACATTGAGGATGTTCGTACGTCAAGGGGGACCCCTGAGCATCGCGACTCAGGGGCCTCACTAGTCATGTAGCCCCTCGCCCCTTGGTCTCACCCTAGTGACGCCCCAACAGCGGTCGAGGTATGCGCGGAGCTAGCCCCTACCGATGCAGAACGCTAAGGCAAACACGAAGGAAACCAAGCACGAAAAGGAAATTGCGGAGTTCGTAGTTATTACAAAACACGTAGTGTTTCACAAATTCAAGCAGAAGGTTTACGCCTCCATGAGGCACGGTAAATGATTGCAGGAATAAAGTCAGGAGGAAGCGCCACCACCGCCTTGGTCATCGCCACCGCTCGCCCTGGCCGCTGGAAGCCCGTCGCCAACATCGATGCTGCCGTCGTCACCGCCACCCCCAACCTTCATTGCTAGAGCCTCAGGGTCGGGGACGCGGAGGAACTTCTTGAGCAGGGCGTCTACGTGATCCTTCACGGCCTCCATAGCAGCGTCGCGGGACTCAGGAGCTATCAAGTGGATCAGCGCGCCGAGGTCGAAGCTTGGATCCTGGAGTTAGAGACGGCTGAAGACGTGCGTCACGACTGCGGTGAAAAGCGTGTGACACTCCACCTCTAGGAAGGAGTCCACCACAACGATGGCACCCTCGAGCGCTTCGGCAAGCTCGGGGAGGAGCCCTGCAAGGCCGTCTTCAGGGGTCGCCAGCGGCTCTTCGTATCCCCCCTCGCAGATGGAACGCAATGCCTCGCGGGACCCGAGCTCGAGGGCAAGGAAGGTCTCGCGGTCCGTGGTCGCCTTCTGCCCGGCGGCGACAAGGACATTCTCCCTAGCCACAAGCTCGGCTGTTCCTTCAGAGACATGCGGGGCGTGGGACGCCTGGGCCTCATCCACCATTGCATTTAGTTTGGCCAGGCAGTCGTGCTCCGTCGCTTGGTCGGTGGCCACCTAGGCCAGCTTGGCATCTCGATCGGCGAGCTTCGCCTCACGGGCCTTGAGGCCTCCTCCTGTTGGCGGAGCCGTGACATAGTCGCGGCTTGCTCCTCCTGAAGGGCCTTCAAGCTCTCCTCCGCCTCCCTGCAGCTCTTCGCGGTGTACGCAGCCTCAGCCTGCGCCATGTCGTGAGATGCCCTGGTGTCGGCGGCCTCCTTCCTGCTCTTGGTGTTGGCGGCTTCAGCCTGGCTCCAGGCCTTCTCAATGGCGGAGTTGACCTGGGCCCACCCCGAGATAAGCCCCAGGCGCTCCCTCATGAAGCATCTGTCGGCATCTTGAATATCCGCTCGGAGATGGCCAAGCGCAAGATAGGCCTCGTCCAGGGCCCCGGGCCTGACCAAGGGGCCATAGTTCACAAGCGCAAGGGTCGGAGGAGAAGGCAGCGCGAGCGCAGTGGGGTGCTCCACGGCTCCGGAGGTGCTGATGAGGTCGGCTTTGGTTGCTGCGGGCTCAGAACCTGGCCCGGGCGCAACGGACACAGACAGCTCCGTAGCCTGCTGACCCGCAGGGGCTGGCTCCTCCCGAGTTGACACCACCACATCCTGAGGGGCCTGCTCCGCCATGAGGAGACGGTAGATGGTCCCGCCGCTTGTGCCGAAGCCATTGCGAATGCAGCGAGAGGTGGTGCCTCCAAAGTCCGGTCTCCTTCCTTCCTCTTCTTCACCATGACGCCCACCCTAGACATCAGGGTAGGAGCACTGTGAGCATGGTGCAAATATATGCTAAACAGGAACAAGGTAAGGTACTTACTCATCGGGGTTGATGTATGCCCTCTTCCTGACCGAGGCAGGGGCACCCCCGCTCTTCCTGGGCGCGGCCTTCGTCGCGCTCAGGGAGTGAGAGGGGCGCTCTGCGGCCGGCCTCGGCGCGGTCCCACCGCTTGGCGAGGCAGAGGCGTCGCCCTGAGAGGCCGCAGCATGCAGGACCACGTCCGCTCCGGCAGTGAGCGGGATGCCCCTCGGAGGAGGTGCTGCCCCACTCTTCTCCGGCGTCGCCTGGCCTAGCCTATGGAGGGCCCGAGGGGTGGCCCGACCTCGTGAAGGCCCCGGTGGAGCGCAGGGATTCCATGACCGGGGGCTTGTCAGCGTCGGCGTCGGTGGCGAGGCCACAGAGAAGCTTGCTTTGTGATGGGGGAGAGATCAACGCCATGTCATCCTCAGTCGCCTTCGAGTCCCCCTTGATCTCCTCATCGGCGCTGACGCTGGAGGACACCGGCATCGGGGAGTTGGGGGGCTCGGATGACACGAGCCCCAACTTGTTGAAGACAGGCATGGCGGCGACCAACGCCTCCCTGTCGGCATGGCAATACAGTGGGAAATAGGCCTCCGGGAGGTCCCCTGGCTCACCCTCTAATAGGATGCTCATGGCCTTGTATAGCTCCTCGCCCATGAGGCTTCCTAGGCACAGCTTGATGTCGTCCTCTGCGCCCTAGAGCTCCCACATAGGGCGCATGTGCGACTGGAGCGAAGCCAAGCGCTGCCTTAGGAACTCCTTCACAAGCATGCCCCCTGTCAGCGCCCGCACCCTGGCGCCCATGTCCCGTCAAGCGCCATGCGTTGGCTCGGCCCGCAGGCAATTGGGGCCCGCGGCGCTTTGTCCTTGCCTCTTAGCTTCGCCTCAAAGCCAGGTCCGAGCGCGCCTTGGGACCGGGGGCTACTGTCGATGTTCTGGGAACCAGGGTACCTAGACTTGCCTGCCCGCGGCCCACGGCGTGCCTCCATGCAGGCCTGGTATGGCCCATCTACAAGACCACCAAGACAAGACCCTCATGATGGGCCAAGCCTCGCGAGGCGGACGACACCAAGACCTCCCAAGGGAGTGGCCTCCCCAGGCGACCTCCCAGGAGCGAAGATTTCTATGCAGGTGCCCATCCTCATGAGGCTACCATGACGCAAGCCATGACGACCATGGCAGGCAGGCTCCAATGTGCGCAGAGAAGGCAGTTTCCTCTTTGGTGCTAAGGAGGCAAGGACGGCATGGGTTCCCGAGGAATCTGGCAAAGGTTTCCATTCCAGTGCAATGAGACCAAGGACGCCAGCACGGCAGGACGGATGTCATCACCAAGCCCATCACTACGTCACGACGAGAAGCTTTGCAGGCGAAGACCACCTTTCATCAGGATAAGATGTACTACTTGTCCCCTTTCAAATTGGCCACTGTGAGATCCCTTCCCACCTACGTTTTGGGGGAAGAGGACTGAGGCCACTATAAATATAGGTTAGTGAAAGTGCAACTATCCCTGAGTGGTTTTGGTAATTCCTAACAACATATAGCTCATTGAGCTAACATTATTCCAAGATTAATATTTCAGGAAAAGCTCAATGAATGGCATGGCATGGATGAGGAAAGTGGATCCCTCAAAATTCTAAGGATAAAAAGTTTGGCTCAAGCTTGAAGCTCAAGACTCTATATTTTATATTTTAGTGATCCAAGATCACATTGAGTCTATAGGAAAAGCCAATACTATCAAGGAGGGATGAGGTGTTGCTTAATGGCTTGCTTGCTCAAAATGCTTAGTGATATGCTCCAAAACCCTCAACTACCTTCCCACACCCACATATGACCTAAACCAAAAGTCAAACTCGGCCCCACCGATTCTTTCTATCCGGCGCCACTGAGTTTCAAAGTCATAGCCACTGCCACAAACCCTAGGCAAATCGGTCTCATCGATAGGGATCTCGGTCTCACCGAGATGGGATTGTAATCTCTCTGTTTCCCTTCGTAACGTTTCGGTCTTACCGAGATGAGCGATCAGTCCCACCTAGATTGCAATGTAAACTCTCTGTTTCCCTTTTGTAACACTTCGGTCTCACCGAGATGAGCGAATCGGTCCCACCGAGTTTACCTGACCAACTCTCTGGTTAGCTTATTACCAAAATCGGTCCTACCGAGTTTGTGTAATCGGTCACACCGAGATTACATTATGCCCTAACCCTAACCATATCGGTCCTACAGAGTTGCATCTCAGTCCCACTGAAAATCCTAACGGTCACTAGGTTTGCTGAATCGGTCCGACCGAGTTTAACCATTCGGTCCCACCGAGTTTGGCAAATTGTGTGTAACGGTTAGATTTTGTGTGGAGGCTATATATACCCCTCCACCCACTCTTCATTTGTGAAGAGAGCCATCAGAACATACCTACACTTCCAATACACATTTTCTGAGAGAGAACCACCTACACTTGTGTTAAGGTCAAGATATTCCATTCCAACCATATGAATCTTGATCTCTGGCGTTCCCCAAGTTGCTTTCCACTCAAATCTTCTTTCCACCAAATCCAAATCCTGTGAGAGAGAGTTGAGTGTTGGGGAGACTATCATCTGAAGCACAAGAGCAAGGAGTTCATCAGCAACACACCATTTGTTACTTCTTGGAGAGTGGTGTATCCTAGATTGGCTAGGTGTCACTTGGGAGCCTCCGACAAGATTGTGGAGTTGAACCAAGGAGTTTGTAAGGGCAAGGAGATCGCCTACTTCGTGAAGATCTACCGCTAGTGAGGCAAGTCCTTCGTGGGCGACGGCCGTGATGGAATAGACAAGGTTGCTTCTTCGTGAATCCTTCGTGGGTGGAGCCCTCCGTGGATTCGCACAACCGTTACCCTCCCTGGGTTGAAGTCTCCATCAATGTGGATGTACGATAGCACCACCTATCGGAACCACGACAAAAACATCCGTGTCTCCAATTGCGTTTGAATCCTCCAAACCCTTCCCTTTACATTCTTGCAAGTTTCATGCTTTACTTTCCGCTGCTCATATGCTCTTTTGCATGCTTGCTTGAATTGTGTGGAGATTGCTTGACTTGTGCTAAGATAGCTAAAATCTGCAAAGAACTAAAATTGGGAAAAGGCTAGATTTGTATTTGGTCAAGTAGTCTAATCACCCCCCCCCTCTAGACATACTTTCGATCCTACAAGTGGTATCAGAGCTTTGGTCTCCATTTGCTTTGATTTCCATAGCTTTTGGCGGTCATAGCCTTGGTTTCACAACCTAGGAGAGTATGGCGTCTAGCGAGGGAAATTATCACCGTAGAGGTCCTTACTTTGATGGCACTGATTTTGCTAGTTGGAAGCATAAGATGAAAATGCATATTCTTGGACATAACCCCGCCGTTTGGGCTATTGTGTCTATTGGCTTGCAAGGTGAATTCTTTGACGGGAAAGAACTGAACCGTGAAGCCACCGCGGAAGAGTTGAAAATGCTGCAATACAACGCTCAAGCTTGTGATATCCTCTTCAACGGATTGTGCCCCGAAGAATTCGACAAAATCAGCCGTCTTGAGAATGCAAAGGAAATTTGGGATACTTTGATTGATATGCACAAAGGTAGTGACTCCGTCAAGGAATCCAAATTGGATGTGCTTCAAAGTCAACTTGACAAGTTCAAAATGAAGGATGTTGAAGGTGTCGCTGAAATGTACTCTAGGCTTGCTCTTATCACAAATGAGATTGCTGGCTTAGGGAGTGAAGAGATGACCAATAGATTCATCATCAAGAAGATCCTAAGAGCCTTGGATGGAAAATATGATACCGTGTGCACATTGATCCAAATGATGCCCAATTACAAAGATCTCAAGCCAACGGAAGTCATCGGAAGAATTGTTGCTCATGAGATGTCACTCAAGGATAAAGAGGAACTTCACAACAAATCAAGTGGTGCTTACAAAGCCTCATGTGAAGCCCCCACATCATCTAGTGAGAAACAAACCTTCAATGAAGAATTGAGCTTAATGGTGAAGAACTTCAACAAGTTCTACAAGAGTAGAAGCAAAGAGAGAAGCTCCAAGTCAAGGTCCTACAATGACAAAAGATCTAGTCGAGAGCGAAACTGCTACAATTGTGGAAGGCCCGGACACTATTCCAATGAGTGTATGGCCCCCTACAAGAGAAGAGAAGATTCTCCCAAGAGAAGAAGTAGAAGAGAAGAATCACCATCTAGAGAAAGAAGGAGTAGAGATGATCGTTATGAATGAAGACCCTCACAGAGAAGCAAGGATTCGGAAAGAAAGGACAAGTCATCAAGGAGCTACACAAAATGAAGACATCAAGCTCATGTTGGTGAATGGGTATCCGGCTCCAACTCTGACAACCACTCCGAGAGAAGCTATCACTCTGACTCTGAATATACTCAAGATGAAGGTGTTGCTGGTCTAGCACTTGTGACAACCAACTCCTACGACATATTTGACTCACCAAATGAAGGAGTTGGAACATGCTGCATGGCTAAAGGCCCAAAGGTATCACACCCCGAGTATGTTGATTTCAATAGTGATGAATATGACTTGTTAGGTGATGATGATTTACTTGTTGAGAACTCTAGTGATGAATACTATGATGAAACGTCAATTAATCATGCTAATCAAGATAAAACGAATGACAATGATAAGGAGAAGATTGAGTCTCTAACTAAAGAACTAAACACTCTTAAGTTAGCTCATGAAACTATCTTAGGAGATCATCGAGAAATTTTAAGGACTCATGAGAAATTATGCTTTGAAAAGCTCAACCTTGAGCAAGAGCATGAGTTCTTAAAAGCAATCAATGATGACCTTCGCAAGAAAAGTTCTTCTTACATTGCCAAGCCTTTACTCTTATCCACTTACATGCCTCAAGTCAAGTCTAGTAACAAGAACAAGAAAGATTCTTCCTCTAGTAGTAACAATAATCATGCTAAGACCGGGTTATAGGATCAATCGACGTACTATCAAGGGGGGCTCTCCAGTTAGTAGCTTAATCGTATCATTCATAGAGAGCTCAGACCATTGCATCCTTGAATCATCTTTCTTGGTTCTTGTTTGGTGTTTCTTTTTGTAAGTCTTAGATATTTTAGTCATCTTCATGACAAACTTGAGTTCATCAAAAACGGAGTTCACTTATGCATCTTCTATGATGTTTTCGATGTTGGAGTTTTTGTCGGTTCTTCACCGATAGAGGTTTCACTCCTCTATATCTTAGGCATACTCCCACTGCCTCTTCTCACTATAACCACTCATTATTTGGATAGTACTTGTCGTCATCTATCCAACAAGCTTGAGTTTGCTCAATTTGGAGCTCTTATGTAGAAGTTATGGCAGTTCAAGTTTTATTGTTTCCATATGTTTTCTTGGGCTTCATCGTAGCACCCCAAGCGGTAGTATCGCTTAGCTGAGCGGTAGTACCGCTTATGGGCGACAATGTCGTGGGGCAGTGCCGCGCGTGGTACCACTGCTTTTGGGGATGTGTTTTTTCGTGTCGGCTTTCGCGGCAGTGGGACGGAACCATGAGTGGTAGTACCGCCCCTGCACTACCGCTCCACTTCCGCTTCCCTTTCTTGTCACTACACGTTCTCAGCGGTAGTAGAGCAGTTGTGGTGGGCAGCACTACCACCTATAGGTCGTAATACCGCTGGCTCTAGTGGTAGTGCCGCTGATGCGGCTCTGCCTCGCCCCTGTTTTGCTCTGCCTCCTTAGTGCATTGTGATGCGACCCTAGTGGTAGTACCGATGGGGTGAGCGGTAGTACCACTCCGACGGCACTACGGGCTCATGGTCTTGCACCGTTCACTGCATTACGTGCACTACCGCTCGGGCAGTAGTACCGCTCCTATGAGTGGTAGTACTGCTTGTGTGTGGGCTGAGAACATAACGGTTGGATTCGGGAGGGCCTATAAAAGGGGATCTTCTTCCTTGTTGAACCATATCTCTCTAGCTCGTGTTCTTCCCCCATTGTTGACCTTCTTCGAGCTTGCTATATCTCAATCCCTCCAATGATTCCTGCTAGTTCTTGAGGGAAAAGAGAGAGGAGATCTAGATCTACGTTTCCACCAATCACTTTCTCCTCTATGTGAGGGGAACCCCTTGGATCTAGATCTTGGAGTTCTTCATGTTCTCTTCTTTGTTCTTCCTCTCATTTTCTTCCCTAGCATTAGTTGTTTTGGCGGGATTTGGGAGAGAAGGACTTGGGCACTCCGTGTGCCCTTGCCATTGCATTTGGTGCATCGGTTTGAGTTCTCCACGGTGATATGTGGAAGTGAAGTTGAGAAGCTTGTTACTCTTGGGTGTTTTGGCACCCTAGAGCTTGTCCCGCTTGGGTTCCGGTGCCCTAGATGGTTGGTGTTGTCGGAACTCAATCATTGTGGTGTAAAGCTTCGGGCAAGTGTCGGGGTCTCCAATTAGGTTGTGGAGATCGCCCCTGATGTCTACTACGCAACTTTATTCTTGTAGACTCGTGTTGGGCCTCGAAGCGCAGAGTTCTGTAGGACAGTAGCAATTTTCCCTCAAGTGGATGACCTAAGGTTTATCAATCCGTGGGAGGTGTAGGATGAAGATGGTCTCTCTCAAACAACCCTGGAACCAAATAATAAAGAGTCTCTTGTGTACCCAACACACCAAATACAATGGTAAATTGTATAGGTGCACTAGTTCAGCGAAGAGATGGTGATACAAGTGTAGGAATGATAATAGATATTGATTTTTGTAATAGGAACAATAAAAAATAGCAAGGTAGCAAGTAAAAAAAGTGAGCACAAACGGTATTGCAATGCTTAAAAATGAGGCCTAGGGTCCGTACTTTCTCTGGTGCAATCTCTCAACAATGCTAATCAACATGCGATGAAGAATCACTCCAAAGTTCTTATCTAGCAGAGAACATAAGAAGAAATTTTTTGTAGGGTACGAAACCACCTCAAAGTTATTCTTTCCGATCAATCTATCTTAGAGCCCGTACTAAAATAACACCATATAATACACATCAACCAACTCTGATGTCACCTAGATACTCCAATGTCACCACAAGTATCCGTGAGTTGATTATACGATATGCATCAAACAATTTCAGATTCATAATACTCAATCCAACACAAAGAACCTCAAAGAGTACCCCCCCAAGATTTCTACCGGAGAAACAAGGATGAAAACGTGCATCAACCCTATGCATAGATTACCCCAATGTCACCACAGGAATCTGTGAGTTGAGTGCCAAAACATATCAAGTGAATCAATATGATACCCCATTGTCACCACGGGTATTCATAGCAAGACAAGTGCTCTCAAGTCCATAAAGTATTCAATCCGATAAAACGAAATCTCAAAGGGAAAACTAAATTCATCACAACAAGATAGAGAGGGAGAAACACCTTATGATCCAACTATATTAGCAAAGCTCGTGATACATCAAGATCATGCCAACTCAAGAACACGAGAGAGAGAGAGAGAGAGAGAGAGAGAGAGATTAAACACATAACTACTGGTACAAACCCTCAACCACGGGGGTGGACTACTGCCTCCTCATCATGGTGGCCGCCAGGATGATGAAGATGGCCACCGGTGATGATTTCCCCCTCCGGCAGGGTGCCGGAACGGGGTCTAGATTGGTTTTTCGTGGCTACAGAGGCTTGCGGCAGCAAAACTTCTGATCTAGGGTTATTTCTGATGGTTTCTCTATTTATAGGATTTTTCAATGTTGGAATCATTTGAAGATGGGCCTCGAGGTGAGCACAACCCACATGGGCGCGCCTAGGCCTCCAGGCGCGCCCAGGTGTCTTGTGCCCTCCTCGTTGCTCTTATGGCCCTCCCACGAAGCTTCTAGTGCCTCTTTTGTTCCAAAAATCGACAAAAAGTTTCGTTGCATTTGGAGAACTTTTATTTCCACACAAAAAACAACACTACGGTAGTTCTATTGAAAATATTGTTAGTCTGGGTTAGTTCCATCCAAATCATGCCAAAACAATATAAAATTGTTGTAAACATGGCATGAATACTTCATAAATTATAGATACATTGGAGACGTATCAGCATCCCCAAGCTTAATTCCTACTCATCCTCGAGTAGGTAAATGATAAAAGAAATAATTTATGAAGTGTGAATGCTAGCAAAGTGCGTAAGTTTAATCAATGTTAATTTCAATCACTTTTCCTAGCATCATAACATCAACTCTTTCTCATAAAACTCATCATGATAAGTAGCAATCAATTCACATGTTATGGTTCAAACAATGAATTCTCTTGAAACTTAACAACCTATGTTCTTAGTCACCAAACATTGCAATTCAACTTATTCAACAATGTCTAAGTAAGAGCTCCACATACTCAATCATCATATAGTCTTCCATGATTACTAGTAGTCAAAGCATATTTTTAGAACAAATGGCGTCCATCGAACACGGAGAAAGATAGGGGCTTAATATTTCGCCTCCCAACTCATTTATCATAGAGATAATCGTCAACAATAATAATTCATGATCAAATATATTTGAATGGTCATATGTGACTAGATCTTTCCCACCACATGATGCTTGCCAACTAGAGAATAGTTGAGGATGAAATGAGAATTCATACCATTGACTCTTTGCATAAAAGTAAATATTGAAAAGTAGAAGATAGGCCCTTCACAGAGGGAAGCAGAGGTTGTCATGCGCTTTTTGGTTTTGTATGCACAATCCCTTAATGCAAAAGAATGCCACGTTATATTGCCCCTTATTATAGCAACCTTTATTATGCAGTTCTCCACTTTTATTACTTTGCCATCACAAGTTCGTACAATGCTCAATTTTCTCTTACACTAAATGATCAAACACATTTAGAAGCAACTTTTATTGTCTTTTTGCACCAATGACAACTTACTTGAAGGATCTTATTCAATCCATAGATAGGTATAGTGGACACTCATGGCAAGAAACTAGGTTTAATTAAGGGTTTTTTGATGCACAAGTAGTATCTCTACTTAGTATGGTTTTCTGGCTAGCAAAAGATCCTAGGCAAACACCACATGCTAGAGGATCCATGACAATATAACTTCTATGCAAATATACCCAAACATAACTCATTACATTGTCTTCCTTGTCCAACTTCAACTAATTTGCTCAAGTTTGCAAATAATTAGTGGGTATTCACAATCATAGAACATGTAAAAGATAATATATTTGTATGTGAAAGTTCTCTTCCTTATACTAATCATTCATGAATTTCTTGTATGACCAATATTGTGATTGTCAAGCTTCAAAAGATTTAACTTTATAAACCCAATGTGAAGCTACTACTAGGCCTAATATGAACATATAATTTCAACTTCACGATATCCAATTCATTCAACAATTTACTCATAGGATATAAGTGAAGCACAAGAGCAAAAGGCAAACTACTCCAAAACGATATAAGTGACATTCAAACGAGTAGTTAAGTAAATGGGTGGCCATTTGAGGACTATCTATTATTTAAAAACCTTCAGATCTAAGTATTTTATTAAAACAGAAAGCAAAATGAAATAAAATGACATTCCAAGAATATCACACATCATGTGAAGAAGCAAAAACATAGGCTCAACCAAGGCTAACCGATAATTGTTGATGAAGAAAGGTGGGATGCCTACAGCGGCATCCCCAAGCTTAGATGCTTGAGACTTTTTGACATAATATCTTGGTATGCCTCGGGCATCCTCAAGCTTTAGGTTTTTGTGTATCCTTAATTCCTTTTATATCACAGTTTCCCTAAATCTTAAAAACTTCATCCACACAAAACTCTACAAGAACTCGTGAGATAAGTTAGTATAAATCAATGCAATAAACTTATCATTCTCTAATGGAGAAAATCACTAAAATTATTATTTAACATTGCACACTAAATTCCTCTGCATATTGAATACTCCTATACTCAAATAGAATCATTAAACAAGCAAACATATGTAAACGATGCAAACATAACAGCAATCTGCCAAAACAGGACAGTCTGTAAAGAATGCAAGAAGATTCATACTTCTGTAACTCCAAAAATTCTGAAAATTTACCACACTGTAGAAAATTTATCATATCTTATTGAGAAAAAAATTCAACATCTTATCACATTCTGAATTTTCTTAGCAATTTTTGCAACAACACTATACTTTCTGTTTTGAAACAGCAACAAATAGACTTGCAAAATAAGCATGGCAAAGGCTATCCTTGACATTTTTATTGAAGTAAAAGATGCAAAACATTATTTTAAATAACAGCAAGAAAATCCTAACAAAATAAAATGACCCTGCAAGCAAAACACATATCATGTGATGAATGAAAATATAGCTCCAAGTGAGGTTACCGATAATATTGGAGCCGAAAGAGGGGATGCCTTCCGGGGCATCCCCAAGCTTGTATGTTGGGTCTTACTTGAATATTACCTTGGGCGTGCCTTGGGAATCCCAAAGCTTAGGTTATTTTCACTCCTTATTCTCCTCATATCGATATCTCACCCAGAACTTAAAAACTTCAATCACACAAAACTTAACGGAACTTCGTGAGATGTCTTAGTATGATAAAGACAAATCATTCACTTTGCTAGTGTCAAATAAAAGATTCATAATTGTTCTCACACAATTCCCAATGTACCTTATCATTTCCACAATTTATATTGAGCAATATAAGCCATGGAAACTAGGAAACAAGCAAACTATGAATTGAAAACAGAATCTGTCAAAAACAGAACAGGCTGTAATGATCTGGAAAACGACCATACTTATGCTACTCCAAAAATACTGAAAAAATAGTACAACGTGGGAAATTTGTATATCAATCATCTATAAAAAATCAAGAATTTATCACGTTCTAACAGAGTAGATCAATTCTGTTACTGGGCGCAAAAGTTTCTGTTTTTGCACAGAATGAAATCAACTATCATCCACACTATCCCAAAGGCTTTACTTGGCACTTTATTGAAACAAAGGTATAAAACATGGTTAATACAATATAATAATCATGTGAATGCACAAAAAAATAGTTAAAAGTGTTGGGTTGTCTCCCAACAAGCGCTTTTCTTTAATGCCTTTTTAGCTAGGCATGATGATTTCAATGATGCTCACATAAAAGATAAGAATTGAAACATAACGGGAGCATCATGAAGCATATGACTAGCACATTTAAGCCTAACCCACTTCCTATGCATAGGGATTTTGTGAGCAAACAATTTTTGGGAGCAAGAATCAACTAGCATAGGAAGGCAAAACAAGCATAACTTCAAACTTTCAACACATAGAGAGGAAACTTGATATTTTTGAGATATGTAGAAGCATATATTCCTCTCCCATAATAATTTTTAGTATAATAATGAAAGAATTAAAAAATATAACCATCACATAAATCATTCTTTTCATGGTATACAAGCATAGAAATTTTATTACTCCCCGCATAAGAAAATTTCTTCTCATTCATAAAAGTGGGAGTATCATATGAAACTCGAATGCTATAAATGTATTCCACATTAAAAGAGTAATGTTCAGTAAAAGGATATTTAAAATTATGACAGTAACTATCACTACTTTTATACCATAAGTATCATCACAATAATCATCATAAGTAGCAACTTTGTTCTCATCATAGTCAAAACCTCTTCCGGAATAGTGGAATCATTACTAAATAAAGTCATCACCTCTCCGAATCCAATTTTATCATTATAATAGGATTCAACACCCTCCAAATAGTGGGATAAATATTTTTCCAAACCCACTTTCATAAATATTGCAATCATCATAAATAGGAGGCATGCAATCATGATAGCAAATTTGATCATTCAAAGTAGGGGGCTAAAAAGATCATCTTCATTAAGCATAGCATCCCCAAGCTTGGGAGAAACATTAATTGCAGCAAATAAATTCTCAAAAATGGCATTCTCATCAAACATAGCATCCCCAAGCTTGTGGCTTGGCATATCATAAGCATAATCACTCTCATCATTAATATGAATAGCACCAATGGTATAACAATTGCTATCATCTTAATTTCCCAAGTTGGTGCCAAAAATATTTCCAAGATTGTAAGAAGTATAATTATATTCCCAATCATAATCATCACAACAAGCAATAGGCATAACAAAATCATCATCAATAGTACTCTCGGACATTGTGCCATGAGACAAAGAAGCAATATCATCATCAAGTGCATCATCATCCACAATTATTTTTGATTCATTTTCACGAGGCACAACAATAATAGGACAAACATTATTTGGGAGAGATACCTTTTTACCACTATCCTTTCTTCTTATTTTTTTCTTCTTCACCACATCATGTGTGGGTTTAATTAATTTTTTTGAGCTTCTTATTGATGAGATTGGTTGAATAGGGATCTCCTCCTCGTCACCTATTTCATCATGAGAGACAATAGGAGGGAAAGTGCAAATCTTTACCCTTTCATTAGTATTCCTATTATATTCCATTGGTTTTCCCATATTTCTAGTTGGCAATAAAAGCATTCTCATTGCAATTTACCATGCAAAACATATAGATATTTTTTAGATTAGTTTCAATCTCGTCCGTGAGAATGAATACTTCAAACCAACTATTTTTATGTGTCAATTCACTCCCCAAAAATAGACAAAGCTCATTATAAAGTTCAAGGGTGATCAAGTTATTACAATATTAGGGCATGATTCGATCATGAAAAAGTTTACATTGGAAATTAAGAAGACCAACCTTATTGCAAAGTTCACAAATAATAGGACAAAGAGAGCAAAATTTTATAGCAAATTCATCTATCACTTTGAGAGAAAAATTGGTTCTATCATGTTTATGATTCTTACAAAATATATCATCCCTATAAGGCACGTCTTCACAAACTTTATGCACTCCACAAAAATTGACATGCTTATAAGAAACATTTTTATAACGACTAGTGCAATCATCATAAGTATTTTGGATATTCATAGAATTCATACTAACAACATTATAATCATGATCATCATTTATGCCAAACATTTTATTGAATTCTTATTCTATCAATTGAGCACAATTTTCCTTTCCATCATTTTCACGAAAGACATTATAAAGATGAATGATGTCTACTACGCAACTTTACTCTTGTAGATACGTGTTGGGCCTCCAAGCGCAGAGTTTTGTAGGACAGTAGCAATTTTCCATCAAGTGGATGACCTAAGGTTTATCAATCCATGGGAGGCGTAGTATGAAGATGGTCTCTCTCAAGCAACCCTACAATCAAATACAAGAAATCTCTTGTGTCCCCAACACACCCAATACAATGGCAGTTTGTATAGGTGCACTAGTTCGGCGAAGAGATGGTGATAAAAGTGTAATACGGATGGTAGAAATATATTTTTATAATCTGAATAAATAAAAACAACAAGGTAGCAAATATTAAATGGGCACAAAGATTGTATTGCAATGCTTAAAAACAAGGCCTAGGGTCCATACTTTCGCTAGTGCAATCTCTCAACAGTGCTAACATAGTTGGATCATATGATTATCCCTCAAAGTGCAATAAAGAATCACTCCCGAGTTCCTATTAGCGGAGAATAAAAGATAGGAATTGTTTGTAGGGTACGAAACCACCTCAAAGCTATTCTTTTCGTTCGATCTATTCAAGAGTTCGTACTAAATAATGCAAAGCTATTTTTCCGTTCGATCTATCCTAGAGTTCGTACTAGAATAACACCAAAGCATATTCATATTCATAATACTCAATCCACACAAAGAACTACAAAGTGACCCCAAAGTTTCTTATCGGAGAAAAGATAATAAAAACATGCATCAATCTCTATGCATAGATTACCCCAATATCACCGTGGGAATCCGCAAGTTGAGTGCCATAACGTATATCAAGTGAATCAATATGATACCCCATTTGTCACCTCAAGTATTCATACTGCAAGACATATATCATGTGTTCTCAAATCTGAATATTCAATCCGACAAGACAAAACTTCAAAGGGTAAAGGTTCAATTCATCACAACAAGAGTATAGAGGGGAGAAACATCATATGATGCGACTATATTAACAAAGCCCTTGATATAGATCACAAGAGAGAGAGAGAGATTAAACACATAGCTACTGGTAAAAACCCTCAACCCCGAGGGTGGACTACTCCCTCCTCATCGTGGTGGTTGCCGGGATGATGAAGATGGCCAACGGAGATGATTCCCTCCTCCGGTAGGGTGCCGAAACGGGTCTAGATTGGTTTTCGATGGCTACGGAGCCCTATGGCAGCGAAACTTCTGATCTAGGTTAACCTCGAAGGGTTTCGGAATATTTGGGAATTTATAGTGCAAAGAAGGGGTACGGGAGGCCACCGAGGTGGGCACAACCCACCTGGGCGCGCCAGGGGGGCCTGGCGCGCCCTGGTGGGTTGTGCCCCCATCGGGGCACCCCCAGGTGCTGCTCTGGCCCATCGGGAGTCTTCTGGCCCATAAACAATCCACAAAAAGTTTCACGGTGTTTGGACTCCGTTTGATATTGATTTTCTGCGATGTAAAAGACAAGCAAAAAACAGCAACTGGCACTGGGCACTGGGTCAATAGGTTAGTCCCAAAAAAATGATACAAAGTTGCTATAAAACGATTGTAAAACATCCAAGAATGATAATATATTGGCATGAATACTTCATAAATTATAGATACGTTGGAGACATATCAGCATCCTCAAGCTTAATTCCTACTCGTCCTCGAGTAGGTAAATGGTAAAATAAATAATTTATGAAGTGTGAATGCTAGCAAAGTGCACAAGTTTTATCAATGATAATTTCAATCACTTTTCCTAGCATCATAACAACAATTCTTTCTTATAAAACTTCTCATGTTATAGTGGCAACCCATTCACATGTTAAGGTTCAAACAATGAGCTCTCTTGAAGCTCAACAACCTATGTTCTTAGTCACCAAGCAATTGCAATTCAACTTATTCAACAGAGTTTAAGTAAGAGATCCACATACTCAACCGTCATATAGTCTTCTATGATTGCTAACACTCACCTTGTACACATGAGCAAAACGTTTCAACCGGACACATAGAAAGATAGGGGCTTATTGTTTTGCCTCCCAACGTATTCACCTCAAGGGTGATGTCAACAATAATAAATCATGCTACCCATATTCAACTGGACATATGTGTCTAGATCTTTCCTCACCACATGATGCTTGCCAAAGAGAAACATAAAAAGGAATAGAGAGAAAAACTTTGACTCTTGCATGAAAGTAAATACATAAAAGTAAAAGATAGGCCCTTCGCAGAGGGAAGCAAATGTTGCCATGCGCTTATTTGTTTGTATGCTTGACCCCTTAGTGCAAAAGAACGTCACATTATATTGCCCCTTATGATAGCAACCTTTCCGTCGCTTTTATTACTTTGCCATCACAAGTTCGTACAACACTCAATTTTCTCTTGCACTAAATGATCTAACACTTTTAGAAGCAATTTTTATTGCCTTTTTGCACCGATGACAACTTACTTGAAGGATCTTGCTCAACCCTTAGGTAGGTATGGTGGACTCTTGAAGATAAGATTTGGGTTTAAGGGTTTTTGGATGCACAAGTAGTATCTCTACTTGGTGTGGAATTTTTGGCTAGCAAAGATGGGGGGCAAGCACCACATGTTGAAGGATCTATGACAATATAACTTCTATGTGAATATGAACAAACATAAACCATTATGTTTTCTTCCTTGTCCAACGTCAACAATTTTGGCATATAATATTTTAATGGGGGCTCACAGTCACAAAAGATTTCCATGATAGTGTATTTGCATGTGAAAGTTCTCTTCCTTATACTAATTATTCGTGAATTGCTTGTATGACCAATATTGTGATTGTCAAGCCTCAAAAGATTTCACTTTCTAAACCCAATGTGAGGCTACCACTAGGCATGATATGATTTCAACTTCATGAAATTCAATTTATTCAACAATTCACTCATAGGATATAAGTGAATCACAAGAGTAAATGACATAGGAAAGAGCTTCGTTGACGGGATATGAATGTCGCTTACTTAGCATCCCTGGCAACTATTTGAGGGCTCTATTTTATTTAAAAACTTTCAGATCTAAGTATTTTATTAAAATATCAAGCAAAACAAAATAAAATGACACTCCAAGGATAGCACACATCATGTGAAGAAGCAAAAACTTAGGCTCAACCGATACTAACCCATACTTGTTGAAGAAGAAAGGTGGGATGCCTACCGTGGCATCCCCAAGCTTAGATGCTTGAGACTTCTTGAAATATTATCTTGGGATTCCTTGGGAATCCCCAAGCTTGAGCTTTTGTGTCCCCTTAATTCTTCTCATATCACAGTTTTCCTAAATCTCAAAAGCTTCATCCACACAAAACTCAACAAGAACTTGTGAGATAAGTTAGTATAAACCAATGCAAAAACCTTATCATTCTCTACTGTAGAAAATCACTAAAATTATTATTCAAAATTGCATAATAAATGCCTATGCATATTTATAACAATCCTATCCTCGAATAGAATCATTAAACAAGCAAACATATGCAAACAATGCAAACATAGCAGCAATCTGCCAAAACAATACAGTCTATAAATAATGCAAGAGTGTCAAAACTTCCCTAACTCCAAACATTATGAAAATTTTCCACACTGAAGAAAATTTATTAGAGCTCATTTTGCAAAAAGTTTCAACATTTTATCACATTTGACTTTTCTAGGGAATTTTTGCAACAGCGGTAAACTTTCTGTTTTCAAGCAGCAACATGTATACTTGCAAAATAAGCATGGCAGAGGCTATCATTGCCACTTTTATTGAAATAAAAGATGCAAAACATTATTATAAATAACAGCAAGCAAATACTAACAAAATAAGATGACTCTCCAAGCAAAACTCATATCATGTGATGAACGAAAATATAGCTCCAAGTGAGGTTACCGATAATGTTGGAGACGAAAGAGGGGATGCCCTCCGGGGCATCCCCAAGATTAGAGGCTTGGATCTTACTTGAATATCACCTTGGAGTGCCTTGGGCATCCCCAAGATTATGGTATTGTCACTCTTTATTCTCCTCATATCGACATCTGACCCAAAACTTGAAAACTTCAATCACACAAAACTTAACAGAACTTTGTGAGATAGGTTAGTATGATAAAGAGCAAACCATTTCACTTTGGTATGTCAAAGAGAAGATTCATAATTGTTATCACACAATGCCTACTGTAGCATATCATTTCCCCAATTTCTATTGAGTAATATAAGCCATGGAAACTAGAAAACAAGCAAACTATGCATTGAAAATAGAATCTGTCAAAAACAGAACAGTCTGTAGTAATATGTACTCCAACCATACTTATGCTACTCCAAAAATTCTGAAAAATTAGGACATCCTGAGAAATTTTTCTATTGATCTTCTGCAAAAAGAATCAGCATTTTATCACGCTTCTGTTAAAAATGAGAATTGTTTCCCTGAGCGCAAAAGTTTCTGTTTTTCAGCAAGATCAAATCAACTATCACCGTAAGCCATCTCAAATGTCCTACTTGGCACTTTATTGAAACAAAGGCAATAAAACATGATAAATACCGTAGAATAATCATGTGAACACACAAAAACAGTAGGTAAAAGTGTTGGGTTGTCTCCCAACAAGCGCTTTCCTTTAATGCCTTTTAGCTAGGCATGAAGATTTCAATGATGCTCGCATAAAAGATAAGGATTGAAACATAACAAGAGCATCATGACGCATATGACTAGCACATTTAGGTCTAACCCACTTCCTATGCATAGGGATTTTGTGAGCAAACAACTTATGGGAACAAGAATCAACTAGCATAGGAAGGCAAAACAAGTGCAAATTCAAAGCAATCAACACATAGAGAAGAAACTTGATATTGTTGAGATGTGTAAGAGCATAAGTTCCTTCCTCACAATAATTTTCAGAAACATCATGAATGGATTCAACAATATAACCATCACATACAGCACTCTTTTCATGATGCACAAGCATAGAAGATTTATCACTCTTTTGAAGGAAATGTGCCCTAGAGGCAATAATAAAATTGTTATTTATATTTCCTTATGTCATGATAAATGTTTATTATTCATGCTAGAATTGTATTAACCGGAAAATTAGTACATGTGTGAATACATAGACAAACAGAGTGTCACTAGTATGCCTCTACTTGACTAGCTCGTTAATTAAAGATGGTTAAGTTTCCTAGCCATAGACAAGAGTTGTCATTTGATGAACGGGATCACATCCTTAGAGAATGATGTGATTGACTTGATCCATCTGTTAGCTTAGCACGATGATTGTTTAGTTTGTTGCTATTTGCTTTCTTCATAACTTATACATGTTCCTATGACTATGAGATTATGCAACCCCCAAATACCAGAGGAACACTTAGTGTGCTATCAAACGTCACAACATAACTGGGTGACAATAAAGATGCTCTACAGGTGTCTCCGATGGTGTTTGTTGAGTTGGCATAGATCAAGATTAGGATTTGTCACTCCGTGTATCGGATAGGTATCTCCGGGCCCTCTCGGTAATACACATCACTATAAGCCTTGCAAGCAATATGACTAATGAGTTAGTTACGGGATGTTGCATTACAGAACGAGTAAAGAGACTTGCCGGTAACAAGATTGAACTAGGTATTGAGATACCGACAGTCGAATCTCGGGCAAGTAACATACCGATGACAAAGGGAACAATGTATGTTGTTATGCGGCTTGACCGATAAAGATCTTCATAGAATATGTAGGAACCAATATGAGCATCTAGGTTCCGCTATTGGTTATTGACCGGAAATGAGTCTCGGTCATGTCTACATAGTTCTCGAACCCGTAGGGTCCGCACGCTTAACGTTCGGTGACGATCGATATTATGAGTTTATGTGTTTTGATGTACCGAAGGTAGTTCGGAGTCCCGGATTTGATCACGGACATGACGAGGAGTCTCGAAATGGTCGAGACATGAAGATAGATATATTAGAAGGCTATGTTTGGACATCGGAATGGTTCCGGGTAAGTTCGGGCATTTACCGGAGTACCGAGGAGTTATCGGAACCCCCCGGGGAGTCATTGAGCCTTAATGGGCCTTAGTGGGAGAGAGGAGGAGGCGGCCAAGGTGGGAGTGCCCCCCACCAAGCCCAATCCGAATTGGGGTGGGGGCCGGCCCCCCTTTCCTTCTTCCTCTCTCCTCCTTCCTTCTTCTCCTACTCCAACTAGGGAAGGGGGAATCCTACTCCCACTGGGAGTAGGACTCCCCCCTTGGGTGTGCCATGAGAGGGCCGGACCTCCCCTCCATCACTCCTTTATATACAGGGAGGGGGGAACCCCATAGACACACAAGTTGATTGTTTAGCCATGTGCGGTGCCCCCCTCCACAGATTTCCACCTCGGTCATATCGTTGTAGAGCTTAGGTGAAGCCCTCTGCCGATAACTTCATCATCACGCCATCGTGCTGACGAAACTCTCCCTCGACCTCAGCTGGATCTAGAGTTCGTGAGACGTCACTGAGCTAAACGTGTGTAGATCGCGAAGGTGCCGTACCTTCGGTGCTAGGATCGGTCGGATCATCAAGATGTACGACTACATCAACCGCGTTGTCATAACACTTCCGCTTATGGTCTACGAGGGTACGTGGACAACACTCTCCCCTCTCGTTGCTATGCATCACCTAGATAGATCTTGCGTGTGCGTAGGATTTTTTTTTGAAATTACTACGTTCCCCAACAGTGGCATCCGAGCCAGGTCTATGCATAGATGTTATATGCACGAGTAGAACACAAAGGAGTTGTGGGCGTGTGTAAGTGCATCTAGTGCCACCCCTAGTTGGTTTTGGAGTATTGACGACAAACCTAGTTGAGGGACTAATGTGTTTGTGAGAATTGCAGGATAACACAGGTAGAAGTCCCTCATTGATTCGTTTTTCCTACCAGAGATGACCCCTAAAAATATATGAAGACATTGAAGTCAAAGGTGGTAAGTGAAGACATTCACCTTGAAGACTATGACAAGAGAAGACATCGCATGAAGACTATGGAGCGCGAAGACTTAGATCTTTCGGAGTTCTTTTTCTTCTTTGTTGAGTCATAG
This sequence comes from Triticum dicoccoides, assembly GCF_002162155.2. NCBI lineage: Eukaryota > Viridiplantae > Streptophyta > Magnoliopsida > Poales > Poaceae > Triticum > Triticum dicoccoides. The sequence continues at coordinate 501,509,221 of NC_041392.1, forward strand.
GAACCACCGTACTGTTAAGTGGGGTCCAAGAAAACCAGTCAAAATGACTGAAGTGATGCTTAACCAAAATCCTATGTCTTCGAGTGAAGACTATGAGAGTGAATCTTGTTCAGAGTTGGACAAGTCAGCTTTGCTTGTAGCCCAAGTAAAGTTGCCATGTGTGTTTGAAATCTGACCGTTGGAACACGTGTCAGTTCCTTAGTGACCAGGGTCATTTCGGACAAATTAGGTCAGGTTGCCTAGTGGCTATAAATAGCCCACCCCCTACAACCATAAACGGTTGGCTGCTCAGAGTTAAAGTACGGCTTTTGTCATTTGAGAGCAACCCACCTCGAAGCCTTTGAGAGAGAATTCCTTGAGAGGATAAAGCCCTAACCACCCAGAGCCAAAGAGTGTTAAGCATCACTTAAGTCTTCTTGTCTGTGTGATCTGAAGACTTATTACACTTGAGGACTGTGAATCCTCCAGCCGGTTAGGCGTCGCGTTCTGAGCATCCAAGAGTCATTGTGGATCGCCGATGAATGAAGTCTGTGAAGGTTTGGAAGTTTACCTTGAAGACTTACCACAGTGATTGGGCGAGGTCTGTGTGACCTTAGCTCAAGGGGAATACGGAGAGGACTAAGTGTTCTGAGCTGCGTGCTCAGGACTAAGTGTCCGGGACTGAGTGTCCTCAGGTTTAAATACCTATCCGCCCTAACCAGACGTACAACTGCCACAACAGTTGGAACTGGTCTACCAAACCTTTGTCTTCGTCACGCACACTGGTTCTATTCTTCTCATCTCTTTATTTACAGTTGGCTCTTGTAAAGTCAGTGCCTATTTGCTTTATCTATTTGTCTTCATTGTGTACCTGATCCTTACTACCTAGCTACTATTAGTCAGTGTGGTTTCACTTCATTGAATGCTTGACTATTGTCTGTCTAGTGTAGTCTATCTTCCGCTGCATGGAAATAGGTTCATTTCTATCATTTGTCTTCGAAACTTCCATGTTTTTAAGACTTTCATAAAAATCGCCTATTCACCCCCCCCCCCTCTAGTCGATATAACACACTTTCAATTGGTATCAAAGCAAAGTACTCCCTTGTTCTGTGTGATTTTGGTTTAACCGCCTGGAGTTTCAGTTATGTCGACCACAGGTATGAAGAATGTGTCATGCCTCATCTTTGACGGTCACGAGTATCCCAAGTGGAAGGCCATGATGAAGAAGCGCCTCATGGCAACAAACAGCAAGCTGTGGACCGTCACTGAGATTGGTCTGACCGATCTGTGCAAAATGGCGGAAGCTGATGACATTCGCAAGTACACTCTTCTCAACCTCACGGTGAAGGACGTCATCTGCTCCTGTCTATCTCAAAATCAGTTTAGGAATGTCATGCATCTCGATCATGCAAAGCTCATCTGGGACCGTCTCTCAGAGATCTATGAGGGTCATCGAACTCGTCATGATCCTCGGTTCGAGGACTTTAAGGAGTCACTCAAAGCGATGACTTTCGAACCAGAATCATCATCTTCTGCATCATGCCTTATGGCAAACGATGCTAAGGTAATTGAATGCTATCTATCTGAATCCAGTGATGATGAATCTGGTGATGAATTTGGACCCAGCTATGCAAAACTTGCTTCCCTTGTCACTAAACAACAGAAAGCTATGGAACATATTCAAAAACTGTTAGACAAAAGTGATGACTTGTTGGACGCTGAAATGACTCGATCTCAGTCCTTAATTGAAGACATAAAAAATCTTCATATTAAGTATGAGGAGCTTGAAAGTCGTCATGAAACGCTCTCAACAACTCATGAAGAACTCGAGAAATTGAGAGCGGCTCATGAAGATCTTCAAAAGGAAAACGAGTCACTTCGCACCGAACAGATCAGTTCAGCTCAGGAAGGATTTGAACCACCATGTCTTAAATGCATTGAGCATGATAACGCTACTCCTGTTGCTGAATGTTCTACTGCTGCTACTGTTGCAATATCTTCAATTGTTGATGTGGAAACTAACCCCTCTGTTGAGGACACCACTGCTATTGCTGATGAGAATGCTAGGTTGAAGACACTTCTTGAAACAGGGATGTACAAAAGTCTTAAAGGGCATCAGACACTATGTGATGTCCTCAAAAGGCAGATCCTGAACCGAAACCCTAGGAAAGAGGGTGTTGGGTTCGTAATAAAAATGAATGCTGATGGCTCTTACTGGAAACCTGAGCAGTACCCCAAAACCACATGGGTTGCTGCAAAGGAACCTTCAGCAGATCCATCCACTCTATCTGGCTTCACTTGTGCTAACCCCATTGTTATTGATGAATCCCTTGATGCAAACTATAAACTGTTTAAGAATCAGAATGGTGAAGTGTTTGCCAGATATATTGGTACTAACTGCAGGAATGGACTGCCTATGAAGAAGATCTGGGTACCGAAAAGGTGTTTGGAGAATCTTCCTGTGAATGTCATCATGACACCACAGGTGAAGAAGACAAACCCCAGACCACAGGCTTCATACGGTCCAAAGGCTTCATATAGACAGAGGACTCACCTGAGTCATACTAACGCAAATGTTTTGCAGGGAAGCCATACTCAGGCCTATGAATATGAGCGTGGTTCATCAAACCGCCATGTTCATAAGACCAAGAACTATTCTGCTTATTCTTATGAATACTATTGTCCACCTGCAAGACTTTTTGCTAGGGCTCCAAAGCCAAAGTTCTCAGATGCTGCACTTAGACTTATTGCTTTGAAGCCACCCCTGAAGATGTGAGTGGCTAAGAAAGCTTAACTCTCTTTTGCAGGGAAAGGTCTCCAGCCAAAAACCAAAATCGTCTGACACTATTGCTGGGGACCTTAAACATCTTGTAGGGCACAAGATAAAATGCCCAAATGGTCTTACTATGTACTTTGTTTCTGAATCGCTTGCAACTTGCTCTATCTGTCCTAATCTCGATCTAAGCTTTAATAATCCACTGGTTTGTCAAATGTTTTTGCTTCACAATTCTCTTCGTGAAGCCTATCCCCCTAACTGCACTGTAGGGTACGACACCAGCTGCTTCAGAATGGATTATTGATAGCGGGTGTACAAATCACATGACTAGCAAGAGAAGCCTTCTCATGGACTCAACTTTACGTCCATCAGACAAAAGTCACATCACATTTGCTGACACTGGTAAAAGCAAGGTATTGGGTCTAGGTAGAGTTGCAATCTCAAAGGATCAACACATGGATAAAGTCATGCTTGTTGAATCCCTTGGTTTCAACTTAATGTCTGTCTCAATGCTTTGTGATTTAAAAATGATTGTGATGTTTGGAAAATATCGTTGCCTTGTACTAATGGAATCTAACAAGTCTCTAGTGTTTGAAGGGTATCGAAAAGATGATTTGTATGTTGTAGATTTCTCAGCAGGACCACAACTTGCAGTATGTCTTCTAGCAAAAGCTTCTGAATGCTAGCTCTGGCATCAAAGGCTAGGGCATGCTGGCATGAGGAACCTCCACACCCTTGCAAGGAAGAAGCATGTCATAGGCATCAAGGGTGTCAAGTTCAAGAAGGATCACCTATGCGGTGCCTGTGAAGCAGGAAAGATGACGAGGGACAAGCATCCCTCGAAGACAATCATGACAACAACTCAACCCTTCGAACTGCTACACATGGATCTTTTCGGTCCCACTCATTACTCAACTCTTACTACTACTGCTTGTCTCTATGGCTTTGTCATTGTTGATGATTATTCAAGATATACTTGGGTGCATATAATCCTTTACAAGACTGAAGTGCAGGATGTCTTCAGACGCTTCGCCAATCGAGCAATAAACAACTATGGCGCCAAGATAAAGCACATCAGAAGTGACAATGGCACTGCATTCAAGAACACTGGCCTAGATACATATCTTGATACTTTGGGCATCACACACGAATTTTCAGCTCCGTACACGCCACAGTAGAATGGCGTCGTCGAACGCAAGAACAGAACACTTATTGAGATGGCTCGGATGATGCTTGATGAATACAAGACTCCAAGAAAATTTTGGCCTGAAGCCATTGACACTGCATGCCATATCATCAACCGTGTTTATCTTCACAAGCTTCTGAACAAGACATCCTATGAGCTCCTTACTGGCAAGAAGCCAGATGTCAGTTACTTCAGAGTATTTGGCGCCAAGTGCTGGATCAAGGATCCACATCACACTTCAAAGTTTGCACCAAAAGCACACGAGGGTTTTATGCTTGGATATGGAAAGGATTCGCACTCCTACAGAGTCTTCAATCTCTTTCATTACAAAGTGGTTGAAACAGTGGATGTGCGGTTCTATGAAACTAACGGCTCACAAAGAGAGCACCTGCCAAATGTGCTAGATGAAGTTCCATCCAGTGAATCAATCAAACTTATGGGAACTGGAGAAATCATACCTTCTGAAGCTCAACCTGAAGAAGAATTTATCATCTCCGCACCTGATCAACCGGAAGATAATGCTCAGCCTGAAGACAATCCCTCTAACAATGACGATGATCAGCAAGAGCAAAATCTTCGTCCTGTACATCCTCGTGTTGCAAATGAAGTGCAGATTGAGAGAATAATCGATAGCATCAATGCACCAGGTCCACTCACTCGTTCAAGAGCAACTCAGCTAGCAAATTTCTGTGGGCACTTCGCATTCGTCTCAATAACAGAACCCAAGAAAGTTGAAGAAGCCTTCATGGAACCTGAATGGATTCAAGCTATGCAAGAAGAGCTTCAATAGTTTGAGCTGAATAATGTATGGGAACTGGTTAAGCGTCCTGATCCTCGGAAGCATAATGTAATAGGCACCAAATGGATATATCGCAACAAGCAAGATGAGCATGGTCAAGTTGTCAGAAACAAAGCTCGTCTCATTGCTCAAGGATACACTCAAGTTGAAGTGATTGACTTCGATGAAACATTTGCTCCTGTGGCTAGACTTGAAGCCATACGCATACTGCTGGCCTATGCAAATCATCATAACATACTTCTATATCAAATGGATGTGAAGAGCGCTTTTCTCAATGGCAAGATTGAAGAAGAAGTGTATGTCGCACAACCACCTGGCTTTGAAGATCCAAAACATCCTGACATGGTATACAAGCTCAACAAGGCACTGTATGGCCTCAAACAAGCCCCTCGGTCTTGGTATGACACACTCAAAGACTTCCTGAAGAGCAAAGGCTTCAAATCTGGTTCCCTCGACCCCACTCTCTTCACGAAGACATATGATGGTGAACTATTTGTGTGCCAAATATATGTGGATGACATTATCTTCGGCTGCACCAATCAGAAATACAGTGAAGAGTTTGGATATATGATGCAAGAGCAATATCAGATGTCCATGATGGGTGAGCTGAAGTTCTTCCTTGGTCTTCAAATATGTCAGCAACGCAACGGCATCTTTATATCTCAAGAGAAGTATCTCAAAGATTGCCTGAAGAAGTTTGGTATGCAAGACTGCAAAGGCTTCACGACGCCAATGCCAGCCAAACATCATCTGGGTCCCGATGACAATGGTAAAGAGTTCGATCAAAAGGTATACCGCTCCATGATTGGTTCTTTACTTTATCTATGTGCATCTAGGCCAGATATTATGCTTAGTGTTTGCATGTGTGCTCGATTCCAAGCGGCACCAAAGGAATCGCATCACTTAGCTGTGAAGCGAATTCTTCGATATTTGGCTTACACCCCAACTCTAGGATTATGGTATCCAAAGGGCTCAGAGTTTGATCTGGTTGGATTCTCGGATGCTGATTATGCTGGTGACAAGGTGGATGCAAGTCTACATCAGGCACATGTCATTTTCTGGGACGATCACTTGTATGTTGGTCTTCAAAGAAGCAGAACTGTGTATCTCTCTCCACTGCTGAATCTGAATACATTGGTGCTGGATCTTGCTGCGCTCAGCTTCTGTGGATGAAGCAAACACTCAAAGACTATGGCATTCATCTGAAGCAAGTGCCACTCTACTGCGACAACGAAAGCTCCATCAAGATTGACAACGACCCAGTTCAGCACTCGAAGACAAAGCACATTAAAATTCGTCATCACTTTCTCAGAGATCATGTTGTGAAGGAAGATATTGATATCATACACGTCAACACTGAAGAGCAATTGGCAGATATCTTCACCAAGCCCTTGGATGAGAAGATATTTTGCAAGTTACGTGTGAGCTAAATATCTTGGAATCCTCAAATGTCCTGTGATCAGACACACATCCTAACACTTATGCATATTGATGACTTAGATGAGCAACACACGAAGTAAAGTATATCTTCAATCAATGAAGACATACATTCTAAGTGTGAATACATTAATGTGGAATTTGACTTCGGAGTGCCACGATAATTGTGTGTCGTGTCTGGGTCTAATACTTCCTATATGGTGGGTAACGCCACCACAAAATTCGTCTGTTTGAAGTGTTTTACCCATGGTGTTACATTTGATGTGTCTTCACATTTGGTTTGGCTTCAATCTTAACATGTCTTCATGATTATCTTCATTATGTTGATCATATATATATATACTAGTGTTCTGTCCTCTACAGCATTCACTTATAGCTATGTCTTCTTGTTGAATCGTTTGAACTAAGTGAATGTGATCGGACCCTAACCTCTCTATGCTTTATATCTCAAACTCTATCTCTCCAAATCATATGCATTCTATTGAAACTGTCGAATATCTTCTCTGCGTCCTTGTCAGCAGAAGATATAGAGACAAACATTAAGTCTGTTTGCAATGCTAATTCCTTCACCTGAAACCCGGAGAAGTGGGAACGACCACCCGACAATCCAGGCGTGCGTGGGAACATGGAACAACCTCCGATATGTTGCATGATGGCCACGTGTTCTTCAGATGTGAATCGCCAGGGGCACCTATGTAATAACGTTGTGCCGTCCCTGTCCCTATAAATACACGCCTCACCACAGTCATTATCTTTTCTTCCACTCTCGCACGAACCCTAGCGCCACCGCTAGCCCTCGACGACGCCGGCGACGAAGCGCTTAGCTGCCACGACCTCTCTGATGTCGTCTTCACGCCGGCCGCGGACATCGTCTTCTCCGCCGTTGCCGTAGGTGTCCTCCGTCGCCAAGTTAGGGCATGGACGATCGAACTGCTCGGCCTCCTCTTCCACTCCATCTAGCAGTTCTTTGTGTGGTAAATAAAACTTCCTTTTTATGGCCCCTTTGATCCTATAGATTCGTCACTTTCTACCACAAGCAGTTTTTGTTCACACAAGTTGGATCCACTTCATACTGCATCTCATATTATGCCTAGTATGTTCACTTATGCTTCACAAAGTAGTTAGATTCCTCACTTGTACTGATCTGTGGATTCGTACAAATCTGGAACCAACTCCTTATCTATGAGTGAATGTCTTCGCACGATGAGGTCAATGTCTTCTAAACTGATTTATCTTCAAAATCTTCTGAGAATGCATATGACCTCTTCCCCTTCCCTCGCACCTTAATGCTGTGACAGGTACATGTCCGTGGGAGAATCCCTTGGTTCTCATAGTCTGCATTCATTTGCAGAATTCTTACAGCATCATATAAAATCTCCCGAAGCCAGTTCCTGTTTGTCCAGCAAATGAAAGCCTTTGAAGCCTTTGAACGTATTGAAGCCAGAAAGAGGAAACATCCTGAAGCCTCTGCTGCTGCTCCCTCCAAGAAAAAGCGCAAGACCAAGAAGGATCGGGCTGCTCCCACAGAGCCCTTAGTTGTTGAACCTATCTCCATGGTTCGCCCTGCCGCTGAATATCAAGAGCGCCAACTGACTATCCATCAGCCTGCTTCCACAGAGGCTCATGAAGCTGAAGACATTCCAGCAGCTGATCCCACCGCTGCTGAAGACATTGGTCACCATGACAATGTTGACGATGATGTAGTTCTTCCTCTGATCGAGCACCAACAGGTATCATCGCCTGTGCTTATGCACAGCGAACTCATCAGCATTGGTCGTCCTCTGACGCCAATTGCTCATGATGCATCATGGGCTGATCACCCACAACAACGAGTCACACCACCCCGGCAAGAAGAAGAAGATGACTTTGAGACCCAGCCAACTCCATCTCCAAAGGTGTCGCCAGCGTTACGCAGGCTTCGCAAAGGACCAAGGTCTCAAGTCACCGAGTCTGAGGCTAAAGCTGCTAAAGACATTCCGGCTGCATCAACCGATGACACCCAAGAAGACGAACATGCCCCTACTCCCCCAACTACTGAAGAGGCTGTTCTTGAGGAGAACGTGTCTGTGCCCGACCCTCCAGCTCATCAAGTGGAGGTAGAAAATCTTGAGGCTGCCACCACCAACACCAATGAAGCCACTGACGTTGTCATGGCTGAAGCAAATGTGGATCCTACACCAACCCAAGAACCAGAAGTCAGCGAAGCCAATGATGCTACTGCTTCTGTTCCTGCGCCTGCTGCTGGTCCTTAGTTTGACTATCATATTGAGCATAGGCCTCAGGTACAGAAGCCAATGCCAAGGTTGCCCAGGTTTCCAGGTCCTGCAACAGCACCTGGATCCTTCAATGTCAACAGCTTCAAAGCAGACAACACCTTCTTCAATAGCTCCAAGAACCCCTACTCAAGGGAACGAATATCTTCTGATCGGTTCTGGAGCTATCCGCAGCGAAGCTATTACTCCTGCATTCTGTACAATCAAGGTCGCATCTTCCCACATATGCATCTTGACACTGAAGCAATAGCTGGTCTGCCCTGTCTGGAAGAAGCTCTGGATTGCTTCAAAGAGGTTGGATTGTTGCCTTTCGTCACCAACCAAGAGCACTGGAATGAAGAGTTGCTGCTCCAATTTTATGCCACACTTCACATACGTGGTCACAACAGAGATCCGAAGACTTGGGTCCTTGAGTGGATGACAGGAAATGTTCATCACGAAGCCAAAGCCTTTGATATCATTGAGCTCACTGGTCTGCCCACTTCTGGAGATCTCTATGAACCTGGCTGTCAGCTTCACAGTGAAGCTATGGAGAGCATCTTTCAAAAGCCTGACCCGAACATGAGTCAGATGCTCAGTATGATGAAGCCTTTGCCACAAGACGCTGCATATCCTAAGGAGTTCTTTGTTGAAGACCTGGAGTATCTGCCAAGGACTATCTATCACATTATAAGGCGAACTCTCTGGCCCATCAAAGGACATTCTCCACATGCAAAACTGGAAGGTGCAATGAAGACTTTGGTCTTCTATATTCTTCATGGCAAATGCTTTAATGCACAAGACTTCTTCATCCGCCAACTTGCTGCATCAGGATCTGATCTTTTTGGCTTGAAGTTCTACGCTCCATGGATAATGGGGCTGATTAAACTCCACTCAGCTATCTCATATCAGCCATCTGCTCTTAATCATCGGATCTTTCTTCCTGATGTGGATATGTCCGTTGAAGCCATTTATCCAGAGCCTGCCAAGGAACCTCTTAGTCTTCAGAATGCGGAGCATCAAAGTTTCACTCAGAACATTGAAGGAGTTGAAGCAGTCACTCGTGTTTATCCTCTGGCTGGTACTACATGTGCACCTCATCGTTCCCTTACTGAAGCCACTGAAAGCACTATTGCCCAACGACCCAAGAAGCGATCTCGTGTTCTCAATGACCGAGAGCTTCTGGTTGCTCTTCATCAGAAACAGGATAAGCATCATGACTGGCTGAAGCACCAAATGCAAAGCCTCTTGGTGGATGTCAACCGTATTCGCAATCTTGCCACCAAGAATGCCTTTGTTGCCCATGAAACCTGTCGGTGTACATGGAAAGGGCCGACGATTATGTGTTCTGAGGATGATCTTCAAGAGGATGGCTTCTTTGAACGTTTCAAGTTTGACTCCACACCTCCCCGAAGGGCTGTGCTGCGACAAACTCCATCTCTTGAAGACTCTGAGTTCTCTTCCTCTGCGGCAATTGTGAATGCCAGAGTGATCGAGGACGAAGATGATGCCACTTCACTGCCTCCTACTTCTGCACGCATCGACACTGCTCCAAGTTCTTCTACACTGCCAAACACCACCGACGACCTTGCTGCTTCACCTACTCTTCATGGGAACGAGTAGATGCTCTATGTCTTCAAACCTTTTTTGTCCTCACTGACAAAAGGGGGAGAAGCATATGAGTTTGATAGTCTTCAAGCGGGTCCATATGGGCGGTTACTTTATGTTTTGCCTAGTGTTTACAACTCTCGTTTTGATACATTTGGTTCTTTGAGTTGTAACACTTAAACTCGATGGTCGTCTACTACTTATTTGCTATTTTGTGATGCGATGATAAATTCTGCATGTGCAACGATAAATTCCGCACTTAGATCATTTTGCAGACGTCCATTTTTCATTATGCATGTCATTATCTTCACATACTTTTCATGCATGATGAATTGTCATCATAAGTTGAAGAGGATCTCCACAAGTACAACCTGCCATGTGCATTTGCATTCCAAAAGCAAATTACTTATATGCACATCTTCAGGGGGAGCCCTTGCAACTTACGAAGACAATTCCTTATCCTTTACAATTTCACATATTATATTCCCCATTGAAAACTTCAACTAGTTTGTCATCAATCACCAAAAAGGGGGAGATTGTAAGTGCATCTAGTGCCACCCCTAGTTGGTTTTGGAGTATTGACGACAAACCTAGTTGAGGGACTAATGTGTTTGTGAGAATTGCAGGATAACACAGGTAGAAGTCCCTCATTGATTCGGTTTTCCTACCAGAGATGACCCCTAAAAATATATGAAGACATTGAAGTCAAAGGTGGTAAGTGAAGACATTCACCTTAAAGACTATGACAAGAGAAGACATCGCATGAAGACTATGGAGCGCGAAGACTTAGATCTTTCGGAGTTCTTTTTCTTCTTTGTTGAGTCATAGGAACCACTGTACTGTTAAGTGGGGTCCAAGAAAACCAGTCAGAATGACTGAAGTGATGCTTAACCAAAATCCTATGTCTTCGAGTGAAGACTATGAGAGCGAATCTTGTTGAGAGTTGGACAAATCAGCTTTGCTTGTAGCCCAAGTAAAGTTGTCGTGTGTGTTTGAAATCTGACCGTTGGAACATGTTTCAGTTCCTTAGTGACCCAGGGTCATTTCAAACAAATCAGGTCGGGTTGCCTAGTGACTATAAATAGCCCACCCCCTACAACCATAAACGGTTGGCTGCTTAGAGTTAAAGTACAGCTTTTGTCGTTTGAGATCAACCCACCTCGAAGCCTTTGAGAGAGAATTCCTCGAGAGGATAAAGCCCTAACCATCCAGAGCCAAAGAGTGTTAGGCATCACTTAAGTCTTCTTGTTTGTGTGATCTGAAGACTTATTACACTTGAGGACGGTGAATCCTCCAGCCGGTTAGGCGTCGCGTTCTGAGCATCCAAGAGTCATTGTGGATCGCCGGTGAACGAAGTCTGTGAAGGTTTGGAAGTTTACCTTGAAGACTTACCAGAGTGATTGGGCGAGGTCTGTGTGACGTTAGCTCAAGGGGAATACGGAGAGGACTAAGTGTTCTAAGCTGCGTGCTCAGGACTAAGTGTCCGGGACTGAGTGTCCTCAGGTTTAAATACCTATCCGCCCTAACCAGACGTACAACTGTCACAGCAGTTGGAACTGGTCTACCAAACCTTTGTCTTCGTCACGCACACTGGTTCTATTCTTCTCATCTCTTTATTTACAGTTGGCTCTTGTAAAGTCAGTGCCTATTTGCTTTATCTATTTGTCTTCACTGTGTACCTGATCCTTACTACCTAGCTACTATTAGTAAGTGTGGTTTCACTTCATTGAATGCTTGACTATTGTCTGTCTAGTGTAGTCTATCTTCCGCTGCATGGAAATAGGTTCATTTCTATCATTTGTCTTCGAAACTTCCATGTTTTGAAGACTTTCATAAAAATCGCCTATTCACCCCCCCTCTAGTCGATATAACACACTTTCAGCGCGAGTATATACATATTGCTTGTCGTCACTAGTTGATTCTTGATTCAGTGGTATTGTTGGATGAAGCGGCTCAGACCGACATTACGCGTACGCTTACGCGAGACTGGTTCTACCGACGTGCTTCGCACACAGGTGGCTAGTGGGTGTCTGTTTCTCCAACTTTAGTTGAATCGGTTTCGATGAACAGGGTTCTTTCTGAAGATCAAAAAGCAATCACTATACTACGTTGTGGTTTTGATGTGTAGGTAAGAACAGTTCTTGCTAGAAGCCCGTAGCAGCCACGTAAAACTTGCAACAACAAAGTAGAGGACGTCTAACTTGTTTTTGCAGGGCATGATGTGATGTGATATGGTCAAGACGTGATTATATAAATTGTTGTATGAGATGATCATGTTTTGTAACACAGTTATCGACAACTGGCAGGATCCATATGGTTGTCGCTTTATTGTATGAAATGCAATCGTCATGTAATTGCTTTACTTTATCACTAACTGGCAGTGATAGTCGTAGAAGCAATAGTTGGCGAGAAGACAACGATGCTTGAATGGAGATCACGGTGTCAAGACGGTGACGATGGTGATCAAGACGGCGCTTTGGAGATGGAGATCAAAGGCACAAGATGATGATGGCCATATCATATCACTTATATTTGATTGCATGTGATGTTTATCCTTTATGCATCTTATTTTGCTTAGTTCGGCGGTAGCATTATAAGATGATCTCTCACTAAATTTCAAGGTATAAGTGTTCTCCCTGAGTATGCACTGTTGCTACAGCTCGTCGTGCCGAGACACCACGTGATGATCGGGTGTGATAAGCTCTACGTTCACATACAACGGGTGCAAGCCAGTTTTGCACATGCGGAATACTCGGGTTAAACTTGACGAGCCTAGCATATGCAGATATGGCCTCGGAACACTGAGACCGAAAGGTCGAGCGTGAATCATATAGTAGATATGATCAACATAGTGATGTTCACCATTGAAAACTACTCCATCTCACGTGATGATCAGACATGGTTTAGTTGATATGGATCACGTGATCACTTAGATGATTAGAGGGATGTCTGTCTAAGTGGGAGTTCTCAAATAATATGATTAACCGAACTTTAATTTATCATGAACTTAGTACCTGATAATATTTTGCATGTCTATGTTATTGTAGATAGATGGCCCATGCTGTTGTTCCATTGAATTTTAATGCGTTCCTAGAGAAAGCTAAGTTGAAAGATGATGGTAGCAATTACACGGATTGGGTCCATAACTTAAGGATTATCCTCATTGCTGCACAAAAGAATTACGTCCTGAAAGCACCGCTAGGTGACAAACCCGCTGCAGGATCAACGCCAGATGTTATGAACGTCTGGCAGAGCAAAGCTGATGACTACTCGATAGTTCAGTATGCCATGCTTTACGGCTTAGAACCGGGACTTCAACGATGTTTTGAACGTCATGGAGCATATGAGATGTTCCAGGAGTTGAAGTTAATATTTCAAGCAAATGCCCATATTGAGAGATATGAAGTCTCCAATAAGTTCTATATCTGCAAGATGGAGGAGAATAGTTCTGTCAGTGAACATATACTCAGAATGTGTGGGTACCACAACCACTTGACTCAACTGGGAGTTAATCTTCCTGATCATAGTGTCATTGATAGAGTTCTACAATCACTGCCACCAAGCTACAAGAGCTTCATGATGAACTATAATATGCAAGGGATGTGTTGGGGATATGACTATTGGGTTAACCCGCCCAGGAGGGGCCGGGTTAAGACCCTGGCGGTTTATCAAGACAAGGCCCATGAAGACGCTTAAGGCGGTAGCCTATTATGCAGATGACAAAGCCCGGAGCCTGAAGGCGACTTAAGGCCCAAACAATTGTAAACCCTCATATATATGTAACTTGTAGTATAAGGCATGTGCAATTAGTCACTGAGCCGGACACGTTGTTTATGAGCCGGCCGGGACATTGTAAACCGTCGGGCGTCAACCTGTGTATATAAAGAGACGACCCGGTGGCGACTTAGGGCAAGAAAAGAAGAGATCGAAAGTTAGGTCAAGCGTATTCACTCCCTGATAATCGAGACTTAAGCAATCTATACCTACTAATAAATCAAGGTGTGTTTCTTCAAATTTTTCATCCATTCACTGTCGAAATTTATTTTTCTATCCGAGGTGGTACTAATTTTTTGTGCGCACGTCTATCTTTTTAGCGATCCAGAATTCTATAGTTGGCCCGCACACGCTGTGGCCCGGCAAAGACAACCCACTTATTTGCCAGCCCATGTAAACCGAGAAAAGCCTTTTACTCGTCCAGTGCGATAGATAGTCTGCGATCACACAGGGCACCCAAGACTGGGCCGACCCGTTTTGTTTTTCCGTCCAACTTTTTTTGTATTTTTACTTTATTTCGTAATTCAAAATTTTCAAAAAACATTCCGAACTTGATTTTTTGTCAAATTTCATATTTCCTTTTTGAGTTATAATAGTCTTCCCATTTTTAAAAATATTTGGAACGTTAATTTGTTTTCTTGTTCTGATTTTTTGTCCAATTCATAAATATTCAGATAAATGTTAGGGCTTTAAAAACATGTATTTAGAAAATATTCGATTATTGAAATATATAATTGTTTTAGTAAAATGTTCACAGATTCAAAATAATGTCTGCGTACGTCTATTTATTTTTAGTAATTTATTTGTCAAATTTATTTTTTATCCGAGTTTCTACTAAGTTTTTGTGCGTACGTCTATTTTTTCGCAATCCATTATTTTATACTCGGCCCGCACAGGCTGTGGCCCAGCAAAGCCAGCCCATATAACTGCAAAATGCCTTTTTCTCACCCTGTGCGGTAGATAGTCGGTAATCGCACAGGGCGCCCAAGACTGGGCAGCCCCGTTTTGTTTTTCCGTCCAAATTTATTTCTATTTCTACTTCATTTCAGAATTTAAAATTTTCAAAAAAGTTTAGAACTTGAATTTTTGCCAAAATTCCTATTTTTTAGTCACAATATTGTCTTCCCCTTTTTAAAAATGTTTGGAAAATTAATATATTTTCTAGCTCTGAATTAATAAATATTCAAAAAAATTGTTTGGGCTTTAAAAATATGTATTTTAAAAAATATTATATTTTTGAAATATATTATAGTTTTAGTAAAATGTTCACAGATTCAAAATAATGTCTGTGTACGTCTATTTATATTTAGTAATATATTTTTAAAATTTATTTTTCCATTCAAGGTGGACTAAATTTTTATGCGTACGTTTATTTTTTTAGCAATTCAAAATTTTATACTTGGCCCATACACGCTGTGACCCAGCAAAGCCAGCTCACTTATTTGCCTGCCCATGTAGCCGCGAAAATCCATTTTCTCCGCTGGTGCGCTAGATAGTTGGCCATCGCACAGGCCGCCGAAGCCTGGGCCGGCCCGTTTTAGTTTTCCGTCCAAATTTATTTGTATGTTTACTTGATTTCACAATTCATATTTTTTAAGTTCAGAACTTGAATTTTTTTCAAATTTCCGATTTTTTAGTTACAATATTGTATTGCCCTTTTTAAAACTATTTGGAACATTAATTTAGTTTCTCGTTCCGATTTTTTTTCAAATTTATAAATATTCAAAATAAATGGGCTTTAAACAACATGTATTTTAAAAATATTTGATTTTTGAAATATATTATTGTTCTAGTAAAATGTTCACTGGTTCAAAATAATGTCTGCGTCTGAAAACATAATTCATAAATTTGTTTGGACATACAAAACATGTTCCATCTTCAAAAGTCGGTCACAAATAATAAAATGTTTGGGTTTCGATGAAAGTTTCATGTCTTCAGAATTTTCTTTTCTTTTCTAATTTTGGTCATGTTTTTTTGCAACATGTACGGAATATTATAAACATTGTTCGTAATTAAAAAAACATGTTTTCAAGAATATTCGGGTATTCATATTTTTAAAAAATCAAAAAATATTTTATATCCGACATTGCGCTTCGATTTTTGAAATATATTATCATTTTAGTAAAATGTTCGCAGATTCAGAATAATGTCTGCATTTGATAACATATTTGATAAATTTGTTTTGAATATTCAAAACATGTTCCGTTTCCAAAAGTTGGTCACAAATAATAAAAGTTGGTTCATGTCTGCCGAAAATGTTGTTGTTTCAAATTTTGGTCTTGTTTTTTGCAAAATGTATGGAATATTATAAACATTGTTCATAATAAAAAACACGTTTCCAATAATATTCAGTAATTCATATTTTAGAAAAGTTCAGAAAATGTTTTAAATCCGATGTTGCACTGTCTTCTTAATTATTCGCGCCGGCCATTGCTTAGCAGTAGGCGTTTGTTGTCGTGGCTAGCGCCACACGGTCGGGTAAGGTCATGTGTTCAATCGTTCAACACGTGAATTTTTGGATTATTACTCGTGCCTTACAAACACAGCTTATTTCGGTGCCAGCCAGTGGGCTAGCCCACACACGAACTGTTATGCGCCCCACGCGCTATTTGACGCAACAAGCATAATATAGTAGCTCCCACGCAGCTGCCCTGAGAAAAAAAAACATATACGTATAGATTTTGTTCCATCCATTCCGTACGTAGTTCCCTATTTTTTTGGATATCCCCGGGTGGGCCAAACTGGACCTACCACGTATTTTTTTCTGTCCGACGAACGAGCAGCAAAAACCAAAAGGTGCCAGGGGATTGGACTATGAAAAAAATGGTACCGGTTGGGTGGTCGCCGCCACGCTGACCAGCCCCACCACTATCAAGATCTGGCGCGCCAAAGATGACCCGTGAGAAGACCACAACTCCTCGCTCTGTCGCTCACCGCTGTGGAGACCGTTTTTGACGAACACATCAATTATCTCTCGTGCTTCTTCTTGCAAAAAAAGTATCTTCCCGTTGCAACGCACGGGCATATGTGCTAGTACCACCTCAACTGGAGTAGGCCTTTACCTTCACCGCAAGGGGCCGAACCAGTATAAATTCCCGTGTCCTTTGTCCCGTTTAACCCCTTTAGGCTAACCTAGTGCGATGGCTCCACGACTAAGTCCTCACACTAGGACATCTGCCGTGACAATTCCACGACAGTTGGTGCCCACCGTGGGGCCAGCGCATGGTTGTTTCGAGTTCTTGAAGGGCAACTTCGAAGGGATCAAGGAATACTGTAGGATCTAGAAGTAGATGTGTCTAGAGGGGGGTGATTAGACACTTAGTGCTAAAGTTGCAATTTTTAAGCTTTTTCGGTTTGAGTGGAGTTTTAGGCACCATTTCAACATACACAATACATATCAATCAAGCATGTAAAGAATATATAAGCAGCGGAATGTAAAGCATGCAACTTGCAAGAATGTAAGGGGAAGGGTTTGGAGAATTCAAATGCAACTGGAGACACGGATGTTTTTCCCGTGGTTCGGATAGATGGTGCTATCCTACATCCATGTTGATGGAGACTTCAACCCACGAAGGGTAACGGTTGGGCGAGTCCACGGAGGGCTCCACCCACAAAGGGTAACGGTTGCGCGAGTCCACGGAGGGCTCCACCCACGAAGGGTCCACGAAGAAGCAACCACCCACAAAGGGTCCACGAAGTAGCAACCTTGTCTATCCCACCATGGCCATCGCCCACGAAGGACTTGCCTCACTAGCGGTAGATCTTCATGAAGTAGGCGATCTCCTTGCCCTTACAAACTCCTTGGTTCAACTCCACAATCTTGTCGGAGGCTCCCAAGTGACACCTGGCCAATCTAGGAGACACCACTCTCTAAGAAGTAACAAATGGTGTGTAGGTAATGAACTCCTTGCTCTTGTGCTTCAAATGATAGTCTCCCCAACACTCAACTCTCTCTCTCATAGGATTTGGATCTTGAGGAAAGAAGATTTGAGTGGAAAGCAACTTGGGAAGGCTAGAGATCAAGATTCATATGGTAGGAATGGAATATCCTGGTCTCAACACATGAGTAGGTGGTTCTCTCTCAAAAAATATGAGTTTGAATTGTGTATGTGTTCTGATGGCTCTCTCCACGAATGAAGAGGAGGTGGAGGGGTATATATAGCCTCCACACAAAATCCAACCGTTACACACAGTTTTCCAATCCCGGTGGGGCCGAATCAACAAACTCGGTCGGACCGAAAAGGTAAACCTAGTGACCGTTAGAGATTTTCGGTGGGACTGACATGCAACTCGGTAGGACCGATATGGTTAGGGTTTGGGCATAACGTAATCTCGGTGAGACCGATTACACAAACTTGGTGAGACCTATTTTGGTAATTAGCTAACCAGAGAGTTGGTCAGGCAAACTCGGTGGGACCGATTTGCTCTTTCGGTGAGACCGAAAAGTTACAAAAAGGAAACACTGAATTTACATTGCAATCTCGGTGGGACCGATCCGCTCTTTCGGTGAGACCGAAAAGTTACGAAAGGGAAACAGAGAGTTTGCAATCCCATCTCGGTGAGACCGAGATCCCTATCGGTAGAACCGAATTGCTAGGGTTTGGCAGTGGCTTATGACAAGTGAAACTCGGTGGCGCCGGATAGAAAGAATCGGTAGGACCGAGTTTGGCTTAGGGTTTAGGTCATATGTGGATATGGGAAAGTAGTTGAGGGTTTTGGAGCATATCACTAAGCACATGAAGCAAGAGGCTCATTAAGCAACACCTCATCCCTCCTTGATAGTATTGGCTTTTCCTAAAGACTCAATGTGATCTTAGATCACTAAAATATAAAATGAAGAGTCTTGAGCTTGAAGCTTTAGCCAATCCTTTGTCCTTAGCATCTTGAAGGAGTTCCCACAACCTTTAGTCCATGCCACTCCATTGTTGAACTTATCTGAAACATACTAGATAGAAACATTAGTCCAACAAAAGATATGTTGTCATCAATTATCAAAACCACCTAGGGAGCACTTGTGCTTTCAATCTCCCTCTTTTTGGTAATTGATGGCAACATACATCAAAGCTTTAGATAAAGATATAAAGAACAGCAAGTAAAGCTTTGGAAGGACATGTAACAAGCATAGGCTCCCCCTACATGTATGCACTCATGTAAATATGAAGTATAGAGGCATGTGAGAGCATAACCATGACAGAGTAGGCAATGTGTTACATGTATCTTGGCCATATGCATCAGAGCAAAAGATTATCAAGGAAAATACCTTCATGCTCATGAGACCTTCTTGCAAACAGTATGTACATAAGCAAGAACTCCTCATACTCATGATTTTGATGCATATACTTACCTTGTGGTCTTGAGTTGGCTTAGGATGGAATGAACCTGCACAAACAAGGTTAGATAACACAGGTACATCCACTAGCCAGAGCAAACAAAAGAAACCACAAGAATACCAAGACAGGGATGACATGTAGAGAGTAAGTACTAGGTACTATATTGAATTCAACATGTCCCCAAGAGTAAAGATATGCAATGAATTTGACTGATTTCTTTCCCTTAGGTGTCTTGCTCCCCCTGAGTCTTACATGGGATATTGGGAGAAGATAGGAAACAGAAAATCAGAGCTGAAAGATACAACTGGATAGAACTTAATGCAAATAAGCGTATATGAACATGTCTTTCCCCCAAAAAGACATGTGACATCTCTCCTCTTGAACATCAAGCATCTGGGATCCTTGAGTATTTTCTCTCCCTGGAAATCTCTCTCTCTCCCTTAATAACATCTGGGATCCTTGAAACTTTCTCTCCCCCTTGAGCTTCCCTTAACAACATCTGGGATCCTTGAGACTTTCTCTCCCCCGTGAGCTTTGATGTGATCTCTTTCTCCCCTTTGACATCAATTTCCAAGAAGGGCTTTCTGGAATCCGTCGTATAGGTTTGGTCCTTGAGACTCAGCACAAAGCAAAGGATAAAATTGTGATGCTTGTAGAGGACAAGATTCATTGAGTGGAGCTGGATCAGAAGAAATGTAGAACAAGTGGCAAACTGTTTTTCTGATTGCAAAGTCGGTGGCACCGAGTGGCATATTTCGGTGGTACCGAAAAGATTCGGTTGGACTGAAAATTGCAAGTCGGTGAAACCGAGTTTACACAGAGAAAAACACTTGTCACCTCAGCTCACTAGACATGTAGGATCTCACAAAGATTTGCAATGAATTACCTGAAGGATTTGCAAGGAATTAAATGCAGAAAATGCAGAACAAAACAAAAAGGAAAGAGAAGAAACTGAAAGATCTAGATGAAGTTTTTCTGTTTTTTTTTTTGAAAAAGAGAAAGAAAAATAAACACGCATGAGACAAATGCAATAACACAAATAAAGAACAGAAGAGAACTTCATCTAGAGTTGGGTGGTGACATAGTCACCTATGTTTGAGTATATTGACTTAGGAGTCAAGTGAGAACACTTGATCATAGGTCATACTCATCGTTTAAGCTCAAAATGGGGTTACCATTTTTCGTTTAAGCATCTTGATGTATTCACATCTTGTTGAGTTGCTTTGACTCATGTCTTGGAGTAAAGCTTCTCTAAGATGGAATAACATACCTTGGGTGGTGGTGTGGTTCTTGCTCATGTAGTTGAACTTGTGTGGGTGCTCAGGGTTGATGTAGCTCATCAAGAGTTGGGAGCACCACTTGGAGTGTGAGTTCATCTACCTACATGGGTTAGTTCTTGCAAGGAGGAGCACTTGTGTATCCAAAAATGACAATCATGAAGCTCAACATAGAATTTGTCAAAGGATATGTTTGAATGGTTTTGTGCTTCCTTGTCTTAAACCACCATTGTGTAGAGTCTTGGTGATGTAGAGATTGCTCAAGATGTGAGTGAGTCGCAATCTCATGGAATTAGATTCAACCAAGCACCTACATGGGTTAGACAACATGCAAGGTGCAAATATATCCAAGACATAAGATAGTTATCATAAGAGATATATCATGGATTAGTCATAAGCTCATGTCTTGCATGTATCCAATGGAGTTTCTACTCCAAGTTCGAAGCATCAATGATGTTCAATTCTCCTCTCAACCTGCAAAACACTTTCTCATCAAGTGGTTTAGTAAATATATCCGCTAATTGCTTATCGGTGTGAACGTGCTTAAGATTAATGTCACCCTTAGCAACATGATCTCGAATGAAATGATGACGAACTTCAATATGCTTAGTTCGAGAATGTTGTACAGGATTATGACCAATTTTGATAGCACTTTCATTGTCACAAAGCAGTGAAACATGTTTCACATAAATCCCATAATCTTTAAGAGTTTGGGTCATCCAAAGTAATTGAGCACAACATGAACCAGCGGCAATGTATTCCGCTTCGGCGGTGGATAAGGATACGGAGTTTTGTTTCTTGGAAGACCAAGACACAAGAGATCTACCAAGAAATTGACAAGTACCCGAAGTGGACTTTCTATCAACCTTGTCTCCGGCATAATCCGAGTCGGAATAGCCAACAAGATCAAAAGAAGACCTCTTAGGATACCAAATGCCAAAATTTGGTGTATGGATTAAATATCTCACTATCCTTTTCACAGCCTTAAGATGACATTCTTTAGGAGCAGCTTGATATCGTGCACACATGCACACACTTAGCATAATATCGGGACGTGAAGCACATAGGTATAACAATGAACCAATCATAGAGCGATAAACCTTTTGATCAACTGGTTCACCATCTTTGGTCAAATCATTATGTCCACTAGTAGGCATGGGTGTAGACATACCTTTGCATTCTTGCATATTGAACTTCTTGAATAAGTCATTGGTGTACTTTGTTTGAGAGACAAATGTACCTTCCTTAGTTTGCTTGATTTGCAAACCGAGAAAGAATTTGAGTTCACTCATCATAGACATCTCAAACTTCTCTGACATTAGCTTTCCAAACTTTTCACTAAAGAGAGGGTTAGTTGAACCAAATATGATATCATCGACATAAATTTGGCATACAAATAGTTCTCCATTAACCCTTTTAGTAAAAAGAGTAGAATAAATTTTACCAATTTCAAAACCACTTGTAATAAGAAACTTGGTCAAGCATTTATACCATGCTCTAGGAGCTTGTTTAAGACCATAAAGAGCTTTGTGAAGTTTGTAAACATGATTTGGTTTCTTAGGATTGATAAAACCAGGAGGTTGTTTGACATAAACTTCCTCCTCTATTTCACCATTTAGAAAAGCACTTTTAATGTCCATTTGGTACAAGGTGATGTTATGGTGATTAGCATAGGCAAGTAAGATGCGAATGGACTCAAGTCTAGCAACGGGAGCATATGTCTCACCATAGTCCATACCTTCGACTTGTGTGTACCCTTGGGCGACGAGACGTGCTTTGTTGTGAACCACTTGTTCATCTTCATCTTGCTTGTTGTGAAACACCCATTTGGTACCAATGATGTTGTGGTTGTTGTCGGGCTTCTCAACCAATGTCCAAACTTGGTTTCTCTCAAAATTGTGTAGCTCTTCATGCATAGCGTTTATCCAATCCGGATCTTCCAATGCTTCTTCAACCTTCATAGGTTCAATGCTAGAGATGAATGAATAGTTTTCACAAAAGTTAGCTAAACGAGTTTTTGAGCGAGTGATTCTCCCGGTTTGTATATCATTGAGGATTTGCTCGACGGGATGATCTTTGGCAATTCTTGCTCGAACTCGTGAGAGCTTTTGCTTGGGTCTTCGTTGAACATCTTCTTCATCTTGTTCTTCTTCTTGGCCTTCTTCATTGTTGACGTCGTCGTTCTCTTGTCGTGGTGGAGAAGGAGGTTGTTGATGTTCGTCTGGATGCGTTTCCTCGTTTTCTTCATCTTGGTGTGTCCCACTTGTGGATGCTTCCGTGTCAATTCTTGGTTCACCTAGTCGTGAAGTAGAAGCTTCCACTTGGACGGATGAAGTACTCTCCTTCACCTCCGTTGGACGAATTTTGCCAATGGACAAGTCTTGGCTTGCTTTTGAAGGGTCTTTGTCTCCTACATCAATTGGCATTTTCTCTACTTGCGAGCCATTAGATTCATCAAACTTCACATCTACCGTCTATTCAACCTTTCGGGTGAAATTGTTGTAGACACAGTAAGTGTGAGAGTTTGAGCCATAACCAAGTAGAAAACCTTCATGAGATTTAGGAGCAAACTTTGAACGACGATGCTTATTAAGAATGTAGCACTTTGAGCCGAATACTCGAAAGTATCCAACTTGGGGTTTGTTACCGGTGAGAAGCTTGTATGCCGTCTTGCCGAGTAGCTTGTGAAGATATAAGCGATTTGTTGCGTGACAAGCTGTCTCAACCGCTTCTGCCCAAAAGTGCTTCGGCGTCTTGTATTCATCAAGCATCGTTCTTGCCATTTCGATGAGCGTCCGGTTCTTCCTCTCAACAACTCCATTTTGTTGAGGTGTGTATGTAGCCGAGAACTCGTGTGAAATCCCTTCTTTGTCAAGAAAGGTGTCCACATTTGCGTTCTTGAACTCCGTTCCGTTGTCACTCCGAACCTTCTTGATCTTCACGTCAAACTGATTTTGGGCCTTCCTAGCGAAGTTTCTGAAGATCTTCTGGACCTGCGACTTGTCATTAAGAAAGAACACCCACGTAAATCTTGAAAAATTATCAACTATAACTAGACCAAAAGAATTTCCACCGAGACTCTTGTAGGCGTTGGGACCAAAAAGATCCATATGAAGTAGCTCGAGTGGCCTTCTTGTGGTCATGATGTTCTTCACGGGATGCCTTCCTCCAACCTGTTTACCTGCTTGACAAGCACTGCAAAGTCTATCCTTATCAAATATGACATCGTTAACTCCAAGGATATGATTTCCTTTAATAAGCTTGTCAAGGTTTCTCATGCCAACGTGACCTAGTCGTCTATGCCACAACCAACCTTTTGAGGATTTAGCAACAAAGCAAGTTTTAGGTTGTGCCTTTTTATAGAAATCGACAATGTAAAGATCACCTCTACGCATACCGGTAAAGACCATTTTATGATTGTCTCGACAAAATACTTGGCAATCTACCTCAGTAAATAGGACATTCAAACCGAAATCAGCAAGTCTAGATACTGAAAGTAAGTTGTAGCCGAGAGATTCAACGAGCATGACATTCTGAATGGAACTATCATGTGAGATGGCCACCTTACCAAGGCCAACCACTTTACCCTTTGAATTATCACCAAAGGTGACATATTTTCGAGGGCCGTCATTTTCAGCAAGCTCACGAAACATCTCTTCATCTCCGGTCATATGATCAGTACATCCACTATCAAGAACCCATTCCTTTCCTCCTGATTCATATCCTCGAAGATTTGCCATAAGACCAAAATGTCTCATTGCATCATCAAGATCGAAGTCACTATCATCATCATCATCATAGTATCCATGTTCATCATGATCTTGTGACTCATCATTTCCTAGAGAGGGTAATTCATTAGATAAATGATCATCAAAGTGGTCACTTTTATGAATTCTTATAGCTTCGAATATGATATCACTAATGATTCCAACATCTCCTTTAGCATGCTTAAGATTGGTAAGTTCAACTAGATAATTACCAAAACTAGGATCACTAGAGTTCATCTTACTCAAGGCAATAGATTTATGGAGAATTTCATCCAAAGTTTTCAAGGAATGATCGGGAAATCGTTCCTCAAGAAATTTCCATATAGTATAGGCACAATTAAGAGTAGGCAAACTAGCAATCAAATTTTTGGGCAATCCTCTAATGATGAGCTCAATAGTTCTAAGATTGTGAATCATGTCAATATCTTCATCTAGGGTAGGATGCAAAGGATCAATATGAGGTGCACAAGGGCTAGCAATATACTTGTTCAAATGATATTGATTGAAGATTACAAGCATCTCATTTTTCCACTCATGAAAATACTCTCCATCTAGAATAGGCACTATGTCTAAGACTCCCTAGAGTAGACACATCCATCTTCCTCCAATGGTGATTAAACCAAGGCAATGGAGACCAAAGCTCTGATACCACTTGTAGGATCTAGAAGTAGATGTGTCTAGAGGGGGGGTGATTAGACACTTAGTGCTAAAGTTGCAATTTTTAAGCTTTTTCGGTTTGAGTGGAGTTTTAGGCACAATTTCAACATACACAATACATATCAAGCAAGCATGCAAAGAATATATAAGCAGCGGAATGTAAAGCATGCAACTTGCAAGAATGTAAGGGGAAGGGTTTGGAGAATTCAAACGCAATTGGAGACACGGATGTTTTTCCCGTGGTTCGGATAGGTGGTGCTATCCTACATCCACGTTGATAGAGACTTCAACCCACGAAGGGTAACGGTTGCGTGAGTCCACGAAGGGCTCCACCCACAAAGGGTAACGGTTGCGCGAGTCCATGGAGGGCTCCACCCACAAAGGGTCCACGAAGAAGCAACCACCCACAAAGGGTCCACGAAGTAGCAACCTTGTCTATCCCACCATGGCCATCGCCCACGAAGGACTTGCCTCACTAGCGGTAGATCTTCACGAAGTAGGCGATCTCCTTGCCCTTACAAACTCCTTGGTTCAACTCCACAATCTTGTCGGAGGCTCCCAAGTGACACCTAGCCAATCTAGGAGACACCACTCTCCAAGAAGTAACAAATGGTGTGTAGGTAATGAACTCCTTGCTCTTGTGCTTCAAATGATAGTCTCCCCAACACTCAACTCTCTCTCATAGGATTTGGATCTTGAGGAAAGAAGATTTGAGTGGAAAGCAACTTAGGAAGGCTAGAGATCAAGATTCATATGGTAGGAATGGAATATCTTGGTCTCAACACATGAGTAGGTGGTTCTCTCTCAGAACATATGAGTTGGAATTGTGTATGTGTTCTGATGGCTCTCTCCACGAATGAAGAGGAGGTGGAGGGGTATATATAGCCTCCACACAAAATCCAACTATTACACACAGTTTTCCAATCTCGGTGGGATCGAATCAACAAACTCGGTCGGACCGAAAAGGTAAACCTAGTGACCGTTAGAGATTTTCGGTGGGACTGACATGCAACTCGGTAGGACCGATATGGTTAGGGTTTGGGCATAACGTAATCTCGGTGAGACTGATTACACAAACTTGGTGAGACCGATTTTGGTAATTAGCTAACCAGAGAGTTGGTCAGGCAAACTCGGTGGGACCGATTTGCTCTTTCGGTGAGACCGAAAAGTTACAAAAAGGAAACACTGAATTTACATTGCAATCTCGGTGGGACCAATCCGCTCTTTCGGTGAGACCGAAAAGTTACGAAAGGGAAACAGAGAGTTTGCAATCCCATCTCGGTGAGACCGAGATCCCTATCGGTAGAACCGAATTGCTAGGGTTTGGCAGTGGCTTATGAAAAGTGAAACTCGGTGGCGCCGGATAGAAAGAATCGGTAGGACCGAGTTTGGCTTAGGGTTTAGGTCATATGTGGATATGGGAAAGTAGTTGAGGGTTTTGGAGCATATCACTAAGCACATGAAGCAAGAGGCTCATTAAGCAACACCTCATCCCTCCTTGATAGTATTGGCTTTTCCTAAAGACTCAATGTGATCTTGGATCACTAAAATATAAAATGAAGAGTCTTGAGCTTGAAGCTTTAGCCAATCCTTTGTCCTTAGCATCTTGAAGGAGTTCCCACAACCTTTAGTCCATGCCACTCCATTGTTGAACTTATCTGAAACATACTAGATAGAAACATTAGTCCAACAAAAGATATGTTGTCATCAATTATCAAAACCACCTAGGGAGCACTTGTGCTTTCAAATACGTTGTGGGCCGCATGACTAAGAGTCGTCGTGGCAAGCTCTACATCGACAACGCAGGCTGGGGCCCCGAGGCCGGCTCAATCCAGTATGGGTACCCGGTCCCCTTCGGCGGAATCCATGTCTTCATTGGCAAGATCGGCGAACCAGGCCCTGAGATGGACATCTGCATCGACATCGTCAAGACGGCTCGGCGAGCACGACCCGCCCGGGTTCAACCCGCCGTGAAGCGCGCCTTCGTTGGGTTCATCCATGGGGCGGAATTCGAGCAAGGATCTATGTCTGGTGGTGAGACAGAGATCTGCTCTGATGGTGAGTCGTCCACGGGTGAGACTACTTCGTTGTATCAACCGCAGGACGGAAGGCTTGGGGGTTGTTCTGAGGGCGACAGTATTTCGGACCCCTATGAGCCGTCGAACCAGGCCGCGATCTTCATGGCCGGCACATAGCGAGTGCAGAATTCTTCAATGGCAGCAGCAATGATTTCCGGGTCAGCAACGGTGACGGCGGCCGGAGTAGGAGGCCCCACGCGCCCGCCGGCTCAGGTCTTGTCTGACTTATTGGACACCTTGACAACATTGGTAACAGTAGAAGTCAACCCGACAGATCAGGATCAGCATAACACGGAAATTGCAAAACTACGGGATCAGATAGCTCAAGCCAAGGAGGATCTGGCAGCTGAGGACGCGAGTATGACGGCGGAATGAGTTGTTCTAGATGCTCAGGCACAACAGATCCAGGCTGATTCCTTCCGGCTCTCGTTGGACCTGAACGCTTCAAATGACGTCATGAGAAGAAGGCACCGGAGTCATCTGCCTCTGATCTACGAGGCAAGAAACCTCTTCAACACACCTGGTGCAGGGACCAGTGACCCGCCATAGGTAAACCGGGCGGTAACCATGCCTAGGGTTGGAGCACCAACTCAGCCACGCGTGACGGATCCGCCTTGTCTGAACAAGTTCCACCGCGGTATGTTCCAACACCACCGGGTCATTACTCTAACCCTTTGGATAACATGATCGCTGCGGCATCACGATTGGCAGCTCTCCCAGTGGAAGGCGAGTCTCCAACTACGGTTGAAATGAGGAGGGCTAGGGAGCTTCTTCAGACAACATTGGTACAGCAGGAGGCTTATTCCTATAGTTGTGAGAGGATTCATTCAACCCCTCGCCTAGGCCGGAGTTATAGTAGACACATTGATTCACCGGCCGTTTCAAGCAGTGAGAGACATCATAACCCGCCCCATGGACACGACCCGGACGCGGTGGTGCCAATGCTCATGATTTGGTAGATCAGGGCAGAGCACGCCGGGAAGCTAAGCTGGCGGCTCAGCAAGGGGCTCATCAATGTTCCCCGGTTTATCTGACAACTTCAGTGGAGACAGGGGTAACCTCTAGAACCTCGGGAGTGCCATGTTTGGTGCCAACTTTATGCAACGTACGCTTGCCCAAGGATTTCAAAGGTCCTCGTAAGGTGCCCAATTACACAGTCGATTTACCCCCTGAAGCATGGGTCGAGAGTTATGAGATGGCGATGGAGCTGTTGGATGTTGATGATGCTGCATGCACTAAGTACTTCACGATGATGTTGGAGGGGACGGCCCGCAATTGGTTGAAAGGGCTACCTACTAACTCCATTGGATCGTGGGCTGAGTTAAAAGCCCGGTTCTTCCAAAATTTTAAGGATACATGCAGGCAGCCTATGTTGATTGTGGATTTAGATTCCTGTTTCCAAGAAGAAGGTGAGTCAACAACCCATTGGGTGCGCCGGGTCTTGACTATCCTGCATTTGTCGGATCACATTAATGCCAACTCAACAATCTTGATGTTAGAGAAGAACTGTCATTTTATGCTCCTTAAGCAGAAGTTAGGGCGGCTCAAGCGTCACTGCAATGACATGGGGGAGCTGATGGTGGCTCTGGTTAAGTATGCTGACTCTGATGGTACCAAGGACCCTGGGTCTTAGGAGAAGATGGGGAAGGGAAAGAAGAGCGGTAGTAACACAGGGCAGCAGCATAACCTGGCGAATCAAGGAGGCGACGGTAAGCGCAAAGTTGATAATAGTTTGGATTTTGTGGCTAACACCAATGCACCGAATAATGGGCAGCGACATAAGGGAAAGCCGCCTCCATGGATCGGAGGGTCAGGTTTTGACCTTGAGCGGCAGCTAAACATGCCCTGCCCAAGGCATGGTACCCGGGAGAGGCCATCCACTCACCTCTGGAAGGATTGCTTCATTATGAAGGAGTACATAAATTCCAATCTTTTTCAAAACAATCATGGGCCAGGTGGCGGCTCAGGTTCCAGCTCTCATGGCCCAGGTTATGGTGGTGGAGGTTCTAATTCCGGCTCCAAAACCAAGGCAATCAGGGCAGTTACGGCCAACAGAACAATCAGGGGAATCAACAGAAGTAGTCCGGTTACCAGAGTAACCCGAAGTAGTTGAACAGTGGGCAGTACCATGTTTTCACCACAAGTTTATGCAAGCGGGATCAGAAGCTCCATAAGAGGTAGTAAACGCCGTTGAGCTGGCGGTTCCTGATTACCTGCGATGGTCTGAGCAACCCATTGTGTGGAGTCGTGAGGATCACCCGCCCCGGGTTGATAATCTGGGTCATTTGGCTTTGGTGGTGGCGCCTCGGGTGGGAGGATACAAATTCACCAAAGTACTCATGGATGGAGGCAGCGGCATCAATACCCTTTATTATGAAACTTTCCGTCACATGGGATTGATTGACAAAAACCTTAAGCCGTCGAATACTATTTTTCATGGTGTAGTGCCTAGTAAGTCGACATATCTAGTTGGAAAAATATCTTTGGAGGTTGCTTTTGGAGATGACTATGATTCCAGGCCTGGGACGTTGACCTTTGAAGTGGTAAAGATCAAGCGTCCTTACCATGCTCTGTTTGGACGGCCGGCTTATGCTAAGTTTATGGAAGCCGGAAGATAGCTCAAAATGCCGGGTCACAAGGGGACCATCACGGTGCATGGAAGCCGGAAGATAGCTTTGGAGTGTGAGGAAGGTGATGCAGCCTACGCTGAGTCTGTCTATGCAACAGAGGAGTTGAAGTTTTACAAAGATAATGTTGACCCAGCTGATATAACATCTTTGAAGAAGCCAAATACGGAGCATGATCCGGTCTTGAAGTTTAAGTCGGCAGATGATACTAAGTTGGTCGATTTCATTCCTGGCGATTCATCCAAACAGTTCAGCATCAGTGCTAACCTGGATCCAAAATAGGAAAGCGCACTCATCAAGTTCATCCATGAGAACCGGGACATCTTTGCATGGAAACCTTCTAACATGCCAGGTGTACCAAGGGAACTCGTTGAGCACACTCTTAATAATGATCCAGAGTTTAAACTAGTTAAACAGTTTCTTCGTCGTTTTAATGAAGAGAGGCGTAAAGCCATTGGTGAAGAGGTGGCCCGGCTCTTGGCGGCTAGTTTCATTGTTGAAGTTTTTCACCCTGAGTGGTTGGCTAACCCGGTGCTGGTACTTAGAAGAACGACACATGGTGTATGTGTGTGGATTACACGGACTTAAACAAGGCTTGTCCGGCTAATCCCTTTGCTCTGCCTCGTATTGATCAGATTATTGATGCTACGGCGGGTTGTGAGCGTTTGAGCTTTTTGGATGCTTATTCTGGTTATCATCATATCAAAATGGTAGTTAAGGACCAGGAGAAGACGACTTTTATCACTCCGTTTGGAGCCTTCTGCTATGTGTCTATGCCTTTTGGGCTGAAGAGCGCCCAGGCGACTTACCAACGGTGTGTGCAAAATTGCCTCCACAATCAAATCGATCGTAATGTGCATACCTATGTGGATGGCATTGTGGTGAAATCCAAAAATAAGGAAACCTTGATTGATGATTTGAAGGAGACCTTGACAATCTCCTGGTTTATAAGATGATGCTTAACCCGGCCAAGTGTGTTTTTGGTGTACCAGCTAGCAAACTATTGGGTTTTCTAGTTTCAGAACAGGGTATTGAGGCTAACCTGCAGAAAATAAAAGCAATCACCTCTCTGGCTAAGCCGGCGTGTGTTAATGATGTTCAACGTGTGGCGAGTCGTATTGCAGCCTTAAGACGGTTTATAAGACTGTTGGGTGAGAAAGCTATTCCTTTGTACCAGATGATGAAGAAGACAGATCACTTTTGCTGGAGTGATGTTGCTGATCAGGCATTTATGGCCTTGAAGAAACAATTGGCTGAGCCGCCAGTTCTTGCTGCCCCCATTGGCAAGGATCCCTTGCTGTTATATGTGGCTGCCAATAGCCGAGCTGTCAGTGTTGCCATTGTAGTGGAAAGGAAGGAAGCTGGCAAAGAATATCCGGTTCAACAGCCGGTTTACTACATCAGTGAGGTCCTTATTCAATCCAAATAGAGGTATCCACATTGGCAGAAGTTGGTGTATGGGGTTTTTATGGCTATATGGAAGCTTAAACACTATTTTCTAGTCATCCTATCATGGTGGTTAGTTCTGCCCCCTTAGGGGATATCATTCAAAACAGAGAAGCCACAGGGCGGGTAGCCAAGTGGGCCATTGAGCTTGGGGCCTCATGGGTTAAAGTATGTGCCCCGTACAGCCATCAAGTCTCAAGCACTTGTGGATTTTATCAATGATTGGATAGAGTTGCAGACACCTGAGGACAAGCCGGACATCACGTATTGGACTATTCACTTCGATGGATCCAGACAGTTGGAAGGCTCGGGGCTGGAGTTGTGTTAACTTTCCCACGAGGTGATAAGTTTTCTTATGTTCTACGGCTGATGTTCCCTTGTACTAACAATGCAGCTGAGTATGAGGCCTTGCTCCATGGTCTTCGGATGGCTAAGGAGATGAACTTGAGCCGGTGAGGTGTTTCGGCGACTCAGATCTGGTAGCTCAGCAAGTTTCTGGCACTTGGGATTCTAAAGATCCACTCATGGCGGCTTATCATTGAGAGATTGATGCTATTGCAGGTCACTTTAAAGGTCATCAGGTTGAACACGTTGATTGCAGGAAAAATGAGGCGGCTGATACTTTAAGCCGGTTGGGGTCTCAATGTAAGCCGGTGCCACCTAATACTTTCCTGGATATTCTGCATAACCCTTCTATTAAATTGCCCACAGAGGAGGATCTTGCTATTCCTGACCCAGAAGCACAACTAGTGGCGGCTCTTCATGTTATTCCTGATTGGATAGTTCCATATTTGGCTTATATGACCCGGGGCGACTTACCTGAGGATGAAACTTTATCCAGGCAGATAACCCGGCGGTCTAAGTCAATGACTATTGTCAATGAAGAGTTGCATCGTCGCAGTGTTACAGGGGCGCTTCAACATTGTGTTTCTCCTGAAGAAGGTCGTGAGATTCTGCCAGAGATTCATGAAGGAGATTGTGATCATCGCGCCGGCTCTAAGTCTCTTGTAGCCAAGGCTTTCCGTCACGGGTTTTATTGGCTGACGGCTCACGCTAACGCTAAAGATCTGGTCAGTAAGTGTGACGGGTGTTAGAAGTTTTCACGCTGAGCTCACGTACCAGCTCAAGAATTGAGGATGATACCAATCACTTGGCCGTTTGCAGTCTGGGGGCTTGATATGGTTGGGCCTTTCAAGAGGTCCAAAGATAAAAAGACACACCTTCTGGTGGCAGTTGACAAATTTGCAAAGTGGGTTGAAGCAGAGCCAGTTAGCAAATGTGATGCAGCGACAACGGTTCAATTCATCAAAAAGGTGATTTTCCGTTTTGGCTTTCCCCATAGTATTATAACTGATAATGGCACTAATTATCCAAGGGTGCTATGGAAGAATTTTGTCAACGTGAGCATATCCGTCTTGATGTATCATCAATGGCTCACCCCCAGTCCAATGGTCAAGCTGAGAGAGCCAATCAAGAGATCCTGAGAGGCATCAAGCCCCGGCTTATGATTCCTTTACATAGGACGCCGGGTTGTTGCGTGGAGGAGTTACCTTCAGTGTTATGGAGTATCAATACTACCCCCAACAGATCTACGGGTTACACACCTTTCTTCATTGTTTACGGAGCAGAGGCAGTTCTCTCTAGTGATATCCGTCACGACTCGCCACGACTGGCGGCTTATCTTGAAGCTGACAATTAAAATGCATGTCAGGATGCCCTTGACCTGTTAGATGAGGAGCGCGACCTTGCAGCAGCTCGTTCGATGATTTACCAACAGGATCTGCGCCAATATCACAGCCGTCGAGTTAAAACCAGAACTTTTCAAGAAGGTGACTTGGTACTCCGGCTTATCCAGGATCAATCTGATATGCATAAGCTATCCCCACCTTGGGAAGGCCCCTTCGTGGTCAGCAAAAATCTGAACAGTGGGTCATACTACCTTATCGATGTTCGAGACCACAAGGACTCATGCACGTCAGAGGAGTCAGGTCAAGGAGGGAGACATAGAAATTTACAAGATACATACAGATCTGAATGCTGCAGACCCATTGACTAAGCCTCTCTCACGAGCAAAACATGATCAGCACCAAGACTCCATGGCTGTTAGAATCATTACTGTGTAATCTAGATTATTGACTCTAGTGCAAGTGGGAGACTAAAGGAAATATGCCCTAGAGGCAATAATAAAGTTGTTATTTATATTTCCTTATATCATGATAAATGTTTATTATTCATGCTAGAATTGTATTAACCGGAAACTTAGTACATGTGTGAATACATAGACAAACAGAGTGTCACTAGTATGCCTCTACTTGACTAGCTCGTTAATCAAAGATGGTTAAGTTTCCTAGCCATAGATAAGAGTTGTCATTTGATGAACGGGATCACATCATTAGAGAATGATGTGATTGACTTGACCCGCCTGTTAGCTTAGCACGATAATCATTTAGTTTGTTGCTATTTGCTTTCTTCGTAACTTATACCGGTTACTATGACTATGAGATTATGCAACTCCCGAATACCGGAGGAACACTTAGTGTGCTATCAAATGTCACAACGTAACTAGGTGACTATAAAGATTCTCTACAGGTGTCTCCGATGTTGTTTGTTGAGTTGGCATAGATCGAGATTAGGATTTGTCACTCTGTGTATCGGAGAGGTATCGATGGGCCCTCTCGGTAATGCACATCACTATAAGCCTTGCAAGTAATATGACTAATGAGTTAGTTACGGGATGTTGCATTACGGAACGAGATTGAACTAGGTATTGAGATACCGACGATCGAATCTTGGGCAAGTAACATACCGATGACAAAGGGAACAACGTATGTTGTTATGCGGTTTGACCGATAAAGATCTTCGTAGAATATGTAGGAACCAATATGAGCATCCAGGTTCCGCTATTGGTTATTGACCGGAAGTGAGTCTCGGTCATGTCTACATAGTTCTCGAACCCATAGGGTCCGCACGCTTAATGTTCGGTGATGATCAGTATTATGAGTTTATGTGTTTTGATGTACCGAAGGTAGTTCGGAGTCTCGGATATGATCACGGACATGACGAGGAGTCTCAAAATGGTCGAGACATAAAGATCGATATATTGGAAGGCTATGTTTGGACATCGGAATGGTTCCGGGTAAGTTCGAGCATTTACGGAGTACCGGGGAGTTACCGAAACCCCCCAGGGAGTCATTGGGCCTTGATGGGCCTTAGTGGGAGAGAGGAGGAGGAGGCCTAGGTGGGGGCGCCCCCCCCCCCCCAAGCACAGTCTGAATTTGGGTGGGGGGCCCCTTTCCTTCTCCCTCTCTCCTCCTTCTTT
Source organism: Triticum dicoccoides (assembly GCF_002162155.2). NCBI lineage: Eukaryota > Viridiplantae > Streptophyta > Magnoliopsida > Poales > Poaceae > Triticum > Triticum dicoccoides. Next base: position 501,543,533 of record NC_041392.1, read on the forward strand.
CTTCTCCTACTCCAACTAGGGAAGGGGGAATCCTACTCCCACCGAGAGTAGGACTCCCCCCTTGGGCGCGCCATGAGAGGGCCGGCCCTCCCCTCCTCCACTACTTTATATACGGGGAGGGGGGCACCCCATAGACACACAAGTTGATTGTTTAGTCGTGTGCGGTGCCCCCCTCCACAGATTTCCACCTTGGTCATATCGTTGTAGAGCTTAGGCGAAGCACTTCATCAGTAGCATCATCATCACCGTCATCACGCCATCGTGCTGATGAAACTCTCCCTCGACCTCGGATGGATCTAGAGTTCGTGGGACGTCACCGAGCTGAACGTGTGCAGATCGCAGAGGTGTTGTACCTTCGGTGCTAGGTTCGTTGGATCGTGAAGACATACGACTACATCAACCGTGTTGTCATAACGCTTCCGCTTACGGTCTATGAGGGTACGTGGACAACACTCTCCCCTCTCGTTGCTATGCATCATCTAGATGGATCTTGCATATGCGTAGGATTTTTTTTTTTGAAATTACTGCGTTCCCCAACATCTTAATGGCATACATGTCATCATAATAATCATCATAGATAGCAACTTCATTGTCATAATCAATTGAAACCTCTTCCAAAATAGTGGATGTATCACTAAATAATGTCATGACCTCTCCAAATCCACTTTCATCAATATTGTAATTATATTCAACACCATCCAAAATAGTGGGATCACTACTACCTAGAGTTGGCACTCTTCCAAACCCACTTTCATCAATGTAATCGTCATAAATAGGAGGCATGTTATCATCATAATAAATTTTCTTATCGAAAGTAGAAGGAATCAAAGGATCATATTCATTAAGCAAATCATCCCCAAGCTTAGGACAAGCATTATTTCCAGCAAATAAATCTTCAAACATATCAGACTCATTAAACATAGCATCCCCAAGTTTGTGGTTTTGCATATCATCACAATCATTCTTATCAATAGCATGAATGGCACCAATTGTATAGAAAACATTATTACCATATTCTTCCAGGCAAGTGCCAAAAATATTTCCAAGATTATAAGAAGTATCATTATCTTCCCAATCATAATCATCACAACAAGCAATAGGCATAACAAAATCATCATCAAGTTCATCATCTTCCACAATAATTTTTGGTTCATTTTCATGGGGCACAACAATAATAGGAGCATCATTATTTGGGAGAGATACCTTTTTACCTCTTTTATTTCTTCTTTTCTTCTTCTTCACCACATCATGTGTGGGTTCAATTAACCTTTTCGATCTCCTTGTTGAAGAGATTGATTGGATAGGAAGTTCCTCCTCGTTACCTGATTCATCATAATAAACACTAGGAGGGTATTGGGAAATATTTTCCTTTTCATTAGTACTCTCTTAATATTCTATTTGTTTTCTTGTCTTTAGATAGTTGGCAATATAGGGATTCTCAATGCAATTCACCGCACAAAACATATAAATTTCTTATAGATCAAAATCAAGAATTCTCTCAGGATTTGGAAAACCCTTAGTTATACGTTTCACTTCTTCATACCCCAAAAGAAGACTAAGCTCTTTATGATGCTCAAGGGTAATCAAGTTATCACAATTTTTGGACACGATTTGATCATGAAAGAATTTGCATTGGAGATTCAAATGACCATGTTCATTGCAAAGTTCACAAGGATGGCAAAAAATTACATCTTTTAGCACAATCATCTAGCCTCTCTTGCAACTTTTTCGTTTCTAAATATTTATGCTTCTTACAAAATCTATCACCCCTTTCTGGTGTGCAAAGGCACTCCCAATTCACTCCACAAAAAGTCACATGCTTATAAGAAACATTTTTGTCATGACTTGCGCAATCATCATTAACATTTAGGATATTCAAAGAATTTATACTAACAACATTGCAATCATGCTCATCATTCAAATATTTTGTGCCAAACATTTTATTGACTTCTTCTTCTAATAATTGAGCACAATTTTCCGAACCATCATTTTCAAGAAAGATATTATAAAGATGATCAATAACATGATGCAACCTAAATTCCATTTTTGATGTAGTTTTCTTTTATAAGCCAAACTAGTGATAAAACAAGAAACTAAAAGATTCAATTGCAAGATCTAAAGATATACCTTCATGCACTCACCTCCCCGGCAACGGCGCCAGAAAAGAGCTTGATGTCTACTACGCAGCTTTATTCTTGTAGACACGTGTTGGGCCTCCAAGCGCAGAGTTTTGTAGGACAATAGCAATTTTTCCTCAAGTGGATGACCTAAGGTTTATCAATCCGTGGGAGGCGTAGAATGAAGATGGTCTCTCTCAAGCAACCCTGCAATCAAATACAAGAAATCTCTTGTGTCCCCAACACACCCAATATAATGGCAGTTTATATAGGTGCACTAGTTCGGCGAAGATATGGTGATAAAAGTGTAATACGGATGGTAGAAATATATTTTTATAATCTGAATAAATAAAAACAGAAAGGTAGCAAATAGTAAACGGGCACAAAAACGGTATTGCAATGCTTAAAAACAAGGCGTATGGTCTGTACTTTCGCTAGTGCAATTTCTCAACAGTGCTAACATAGTTGGATCATATGATTATCCCTCAAAGTGCAATAAAGAATCGCTCCCGAGTTCCTATTAGCAGAGAGCAAAAGATAGGAATTGTTTGTAGGGTACAAAACCACCTCAAAGCTATTCTTTCCATTCGATCTATTCAAGAGTTCGTACTAAAATAACGCAAAGCTATTTTTTCTGTTCGATCTATCCTAGAGTTTGTACTAGAATAACACCAAAGCATATTCATATTCATAATACTCAATCCACACAAAGAACTACAAAAGAGACACCAAAGTTTCTTATCGGAGAAAAGATAATAAAAACATGCATCAACCTCTATGCATAGATTACCCCAATATCACCGCGGGAATCCGCAAGTTGAGTGCCATAACGTATATCAATTGAATCAATATGATACCCCATTTGTCACCTCAAGTATTCATACCGCAAGACATACATCATGTGTTCTCGAATCTGAATATTCAATCCGACAAGACAAAACTTCAAAGGGTAAAGATTCAATTCATCACAACAAGAGTATAGAGAGGAGAAACATCATATGATCTGACTATATTAACAAAGCCCATGATATAGATCACGATAGAGAGAGATTAAACACATAGCTACTGGTACAAACCCTCAGCCCCGAGGGTGGACTACTCCCTCCTCATCGTGGTGGCCGTCGGAATGATGAAGATGGCCACCGGAGATGATTCCCCCTCCGTCAGGGTGCCAAAACGGGTCTAGATTGGTTTTCGGTGGCTACGGAGCCCTGCGGCGGCGGAACTTCTAATCTATGTTAACCCCGAAGGGTTTCGGAATATTTGGGAATTTATAGTGCAAAGAAGGGGTACGGGAGGCCACCGAGGTGGGCACAACCCACCTGGGTGTGCTAGGGGGCCTGGCGCGCCTTGGTGGGTTGTGCCCCCCTCGGGGCACCCGGAGGTGCTGCTCTGGCCCATCGAGAGTCTTCTGGCCCATAAAAAATCCACAAAAAGTTTCGCGGTGTTTGGACTCCGTTTGATATTGATTTTCTTTGATGTAAAAAACAAGCAAAAACAGCAACTAGCACTGGGTCAATAGGTTAGTCCCAAAAAATGATATAAAGTTGCTATAAAACGATTGTAAAACATCCAAGAATGATAATATATTGGCATGAATACTTCATAAATTATAGATACGTTGGAGACGTATCAATGAATAATATGATGCAACCTGATACATCTCCAACGTATCTATAATTTTTTATTGTTCCATGTTGTTATATTATGAATCTTGGGTGTTTCATAATCATTTTGTATCATTTTTGGTACTAACCTATTGACATAGTGCCAAGTGCCAGTTGTTGTTTTTCTGCATGTTTTTTACATCGCAGGAAATCAATACGAAATGGAGTCCAAATGTAACGAAACTTTACAGAGATTTTTTATGGACCAGAAGACACCTAATGGGCCAAGGCTACGCCTGGGGGTGCTCCGAGGAGAGCACAACCCACCAGGGCGCGCCAGGAGGCCCAGGTGCGCCCTGGTGGGTTGTGCCCACCTCGGGTGCCCCCCGCACCGCCTCTTTGCTCTATAAATACCCCAACATTTCAGAAACCCTAGGGGAGTCGACGAGAATCAATTCCAGCCGCCGCAGAGTTCAGAACCACCAGATCCAATCTAGACACCATCACGGAGGGGTTCACCACTTCTATTGGTGCCTCTCCTATGATGCGTGAGTAGTTCTTTGTAGACCATCGGGTCCGTAGTTAGTAGCTAGATGGCTTCCTCTCTCTCATTTGATTCTCAATACAATGGTCTCTTGGAGATCCATATGATGTAACTCTTTTTGTGGTGTGTTTGTTGGGATCGATGAACTTTGAGTTTATGATCAGATCTATCTTTTTATCCATGAAAGTTATTTGAGTTTCTTTGATCTCTTATATGCATGATTGCTTATAGCCTCGTATTTCTTCTCTGATATTTGGGTTTTGTTTGGCCAACTTGATCTATTTATCTTGCAATGGGAAGAGGTGCTTTGTAGTGGGTTCGATCTTATGGTGCTTGATCCCAGTGACAGAAGGGGAACTAACACGTATGTATCGTTGCTACTAAGGATAAAACGATGGGGTCTATTTCTACATAAATAGATCTTGTCTACATCATGTCATCGTTCTTATTGCATTACTCCGTTTCTCCATGAGCTTAGTACACTAGATGCATGTTGGATAGAGGTCGATGTGTGGAGTAATAGTAGTAGATGCAGACAGGAGTCGGTCTACTAATCTAGGACGTGATGCCTATATAATGATCATTGCCTAGATATCATCATGATTATTTGAAGTTCTATCAATTGCCCAACAGTAATTTGTTTACCCACCGTTTGCTATTGTTCTCGAGAGAAGCCACTAGTGAAATATACGGCCCCCGGGTCTCTTTCTCATATTATTTGCCTTTGCGGTCTACTTTCCTTTGCTTTTATTTTCAGATCTATTAAACCAAAAATACTTTGCTGCAATTTATTCTCATTTATTTTATCTCGCGTTCCTGCGATCCAACCTATCATATTTTTATCATGTCCTTTTGCCAATTTCTGGCACCGCTACCCGAAAGGGATTGACAACCCCTTTAATACGTCGGGTTCCGAGTATTTGTTATTTGTGTGCAGGTGTTGTTTACGTAGTGTTTCTTGATTCTCCTACTGGTTCAATAACCTTGGTTTCATCACTAAGGGAAATACCTATCGTCGTTGTGCTGCATCATCCCTTCATCTTTGGGGAAATACCGACGTACCTTCAAGCCACATCAATAATATGCGAGTGTGTTTCATGAATGGACCAATGATTGAGCATAATGGGCTAGGGATAACTTGCTTTAGTATTGATATTTTCAAAGACATGATTGCTTGTTGATATGCTTGAGTATTGAAATCTTCATGTCAAAACTAGACTATTGCTTTGAATCATATGAAAGTCCAAATTGATAGGGAACGTAGTAATTCAAAAAAATTCCTACGGTCACGCAAGATCTATCTATGAGAAGCATAGCAACGAGACGGGAGAGTGTGTCCACGTACCCTCGTAGACCGAAAGCGGAAGCATTTAGTAACGCGATTGATGTAGTCGAACCTCTTCACGATCCAACTGATCCAAGTACCGAACGTATGGCACCTCCGTGTTCAGCACACGTTCAGCACGATGGCGTCCCTCGAGCTCTTGATCCAGTAGAGGGTCGAGGGAGAGTTCCGTTAGCACGACAGCGTGGCGACGGTGTTGGTGATGTGATCCGCGCAGGGCTTCGCCTAAGCACTATGACAATATGACCGAGGTGGTAAACTATGGAGGAGGGCACCGCACAGGCTAAGAAACAACTGTTGTGCCTTTGGGGTGCCCCCCTGACCATGCACTACAAAAAATACACTTCCTGATGATACGTGTTTGTCACAGTAAGTCGCGTTTTTTGACATGCATGTACATCCATGACAAATTTATGACAGAATCAAGATAGTCATACCTGTGCTGTCGTAGAAGTGTTCCATGACATTACCAAAATTATCATCACGGAAGTGTCCACTTCCATGACGATAAATCACGCATCACAGAAGTGCTTTCGTCAAGGGTGACCGACACATGGCATCCACCATAACGGAACGCCGTTAAGCTATTGGGTCGGGTTTTGGATCCGATAACCCGTTAACAGCCCCGACCAATGGGAAATTTCCATGTGTAAAATTCTTATTGGCTGGACGAAACACGTGCTAGCTCGTCAGTGGGTCAGATAGGCGCCTATGATATGTCGACACATGCCACGGCCCACCACTGGCCCATTTAGCTTACAAAGCCGGCCCGTTTGACTTGGTCAAAAGTTAACGGGCTGGCCCATGAAAAGTCTGTTAACGGTCTCTTCGCAAATAGCCCATTTCCCGGCCCGTTAACTCACGGCCCGTTAGGCCCTAAAGGAAATCGGCCCAACAACTTCATGTGGGCCGTCAAATATAACACCAGCCCATTTCACTTTCGGCCCATGTATGGCCCACGAAGTCTTTCGGCCCATATGAGGCCTTCCTATCTTTCGGCCCTTTACAGGCCCACGGTGACTCTAGCCCATAATGAACAATAATTTTCTTTATACCTGTTAACGGCCCGTGATTTACATGGGCCGTTTCCAGCCCGTGTTAGCTTTCGACCTATTGACGGCCCATACGTTCTTGGGCTCCTTTTCGGCCCTCGATTACTTCCAGCCCATTACTGGCCTGTTCCCCTAATGGGCCAAATTCGGCCCATGGCAAGAGACGGCCCGTTACTGGCTTGTTCCCCTAATGGGCCAGATTTGGCCCAAGGCAAGAGTCAGGCCGTTACTGGCATGTTACCCTAATGGGCCAAATTCGGCCTATGGCAAGAGTCGGCCCGTTTCTGGCCTGTTAACCCGTTGCGCCGTTTACAGCCCGTCCTATATTCTGGCCCATTAATGACCCGTTATGCCTGTGACAGAATTAAGCCTTTGCTGTCCTACGGCCTATTACCGTGCTGGGCCAATACCAATTACGCCCGATTATGACCCATGTAGACCCATTTATCCGACGGCCCGTGGCCTGCTATGTCTTGAGCTTGCGTTGGGTTTCCCCGAAGAGGAAGGGATGATGCAGCAGAGTAGCGTAAGTATTTCCCTCAGTTTTTGAGAACCAAGGTATCAATCAAGTAGGAGGCCACGCTCAAGTCCCTCGTACTTGCACAAAACGATAACTACTCGCAACCAACGTGATTAGGGGTTGTCAATCCCTTCACGGTCACTTACGAGAGTGAGATCTGATAGATATAATATTTTTGGTATAAAGATGCAAAGTAAAAAGTAAAGGCAAAGTAAAAAAGCAAAGCAAGATTAAAGTGATGGAGATTGATATGATGAGAATAGACCCGGGGGCCATAGGTTTCACTAGTGGCTTCTCTCAAGAGCATAATTATTCTACGGTGGGTGAACAAATTACTGTTGAGCAATTGCCAGAATTGAGCATAGTTATGAGAATATCTAGGCATGATCATGTATATAGGCATCACGTCCGTGACAAGTAGATCGGAACGATTCTGCATCTACTACTATTACTCCACTCATCGACCGCTATCCAGCATGCATCTAGAGTATTAAGTTAAAAACAGAGTAACGCCTTAAGCAAGCTGACATGATGTAGAGAGATAAATTCATGCAATATGAAATAAACCACATCTTGTTATCCTCGATGGCAACGATGCAATACGTGCCTTGCTGCCCCTTCTGTCACTGGGAAAGGACACCGCAAGATCGAACTGTCGGCGTTCTGGGAATGGGGGTCCCCAGACTTGCCTGCCTGCGGCCCGTGGTGTGGCTCAAAAGGGGGCCCAGCACGGCCCATCTTCATCAACATAGACCCAAGACCCTCGCAGGGGCCAAGCCTCCGCTCGACCCCAATCGCTGGAGCTCATGGGTTGCTCCATGGGCAAGATCAGTCGAGGGTGGATGCGCCCAGCATCTGCCAAGGCCCACTTGCTCCTGAAGCCCTCAATCCTTTTCCCGGGGTTCGAAATGGCAATGGCGCCACCGTACGCGATGAAGCTCGCGCACGCGGAAGCAGGACCGCGAGAGGTCCGGAGGTAGAAGTAGTGGCGCAGCAAGGCCACCAAGGGTTGCACCCCTACGTGAGCCTCGGAGTAATAGGCGAAGATTGCCAGGAGAAGGACGGAGTTGGGGTGGAGATGCAGAGCCTGTAGCTTATAATGGCGGAGGACAGAGAAGAAGAACTCGGAGAAGGGAGGCACCAGGCTAGCGGCAATGGCGCTTACAAAGAACGGATAGAAGGTGCTCCCTTGGCCCTCAGGGGTGGCGGAGCCGGCCTTGAACACCTTCGCCCCGTCGATGCCCTGCGCTACCGCCATCCGACGCAACCGGTCGAGGCTCGTCTCCGACACGTTCGGCGAGTCCAGGGCAGACGAGTACCAAGCTTCGGCCGGGGACTGACGAGGCGCCATGGCTTCCTAGGTCACGCGGTCGGAGTTGATCTGGAAATTTTGGAGGAAGGAAGGAGAGGCGCAAGAAAGGGGGTCTGAGGAGCAACCGGAGAAAGCAAAAAGCAAAGCCTGGGCAGATGCCGCTCCCTTATCAACTCGCGCGGTTGCTGAGGCGCCCATGTCCAGTCAACCGTCATGCGGCGCCCAAGGCCGCAGGCTGTTAGGGCCCGCGGCGCTTCGCTCTTGCCATTTCGCCTCCCTGCACGGCCAAGTCCGGGCGCGCCTTGGGCCCGGGGGCTACTGTCGGCGTTCTGGGAACGGGGGTCCCCAGACTTGCCTGCCTGCGGCCCACGGCGTGGCTCAAAAGGGGGCCCAGCACGGCCCATCTTCATCAACACAGACCCAAGACCCTCGCGGGGCGGATGACACGGAGCTTCCTCAGGCACGGCCTCATCAGGCTGGCTCGCAAGGAGGCGGAGAGATCAAGGCGGGGTACCTCACGAGGTGCCCGTGACGCAAGCCATGACGACCAAAGGCGCCAGGCAGGCGCCAGCCGTGCAGTGTCCTCCTTTCCTCTTTGGTGCAAAGGGAGCAAGCGCAGGCGAGAGCATCAAGCAAAGGCACCCGTTTCGGTGCAACGAGACCAAGACCAGTCCAACGGCAGGGAGGAAGTCATTGTGGAGCCCAAGCCAGCGTCACCACCAGAGCCTTTGGCAGGCGAGGACCAACTTTAGTCAGGATAAGTGTACCAGATGTTCCCCTTCAAAATGGCCAATTGTTGGCGCCCTTCCCGCTCAATATTTGGGAAGAGGCCCAGGGCCTTTGCCTATAAATAGGACTAGCCACCCCCAGGGTAGAGGGGATCGAGAATCGGCCAACCCAGAAACTAGCTAGGATCGCAATCGAGAAGAGAGAGAGAGAGAAGGGTGACTGAACTCCCCTAGCAGTTCATCCCCCCAACCAAGAACAGACCCTCGCGTGGCTGTTCTTCCTTGTATTGCTCATCATCATCAGCCCAAGAGGCAATCCACCACACCACACACTGGAGTAGGGTATTACGCCACAACGGTGGACCGAACCAGTATAAACCCTATGTCTCTTGTGTTGTTCTTTCCATAGCTTAGATCTTAGCGAGGCAGAGGGGTGCAGGTAGGTAGAAGGCGAAATCTTCGCGCGCACCCCAGTGTTCGAACCTCAAGGGTCTGCCGGAACCCGAAATCCGACATTTGGCGCGCCAGGTAGGGGTGCGCTGGAATTCGTCTTCCACCACCCCGTTCTCCTCCGACCATCACGTCCATGTCTGATGCTCGTCGGGCCCGCGCCGAGCGCCGGGCCACTCTTGCTTCCCGCATCGCCCAGACGGCTCCTGTCGGCGGGCGTCCTCGCCGTTCCCCGTCACCTGCCATCAACACCGCCACCGGCCCTGCGGGGGACGAGCAGCAAGCGTCGTCTCAGCATCCGTCCGTGCGGCAAGATGGCCGCACCGCTACTCCCTTGCTCACCCCAGCCGGTTCTTCGTCCCGCGCGCTCTGCGCACCCATGGAGGCTCGAGCTGCGCTCATCGCGGCAAACGAGCTCCTGCGCTACCGTCCCGTCGACGACGTCTACGAAGAATGGCTCGACCGCGTCGCCGAGCTCGTCCACGCCGCAGGGGGCTCTCCTGCACCGTCCGTTCCGCTGCATCGCACCATGCCCCGCGCGGGCGACGAAGCTCCGGCGGCGCCCCGGCCGCCTCCTCCTCAAGAAGGCGCCATGGCTCCAAGGCGCGCGGCCCCTGGGCAGAACCCGCTCCGTCAGGTGCCAGCGCAGCAAGAGCAGAGCTGCCAAGAAGTCCCTCGCCCGCAAGAAGCTGCCCGGGCGCTCCCTGCTCCAGCACGTCGCGACCATGCTCCTGCTCCCGCATGTCAAGACCCCGCGCTGCTCCCAGCTGCAATGCGTGGGAACATGCAAGACCAAGCTCTCCGTCACCCAAGGCCTCCCGTGGCCACAGCAGGCTGCCGTGCCTTCACCGCCGAGCTACGCAGCGTCGCGTGGCCCGGCAAATTCAAGCCAGACTTGCCTCCTCGTTACGACGGCACGGCCGACCCTGTGGAGTTCCTCCAGCTCTATGAGCTCGAAGCTGCCAACGGAGATGAGAAGGTCATGGCGAACTGGTTTCCCATGGCGCTCAAGGACGGGGCCCGCACCTGGCTCCTGACCCTGGCTCCAGGCACGATCTCCTCCTGGGATGAGATGCGCACCCACTTCATCGCCAACTTCCAAGGTACCCGCGACCGGCCACCCGCCGTGAGCAACATGCGCCGCATCAAGCAACAACCCGGAGAGACCCTGCAAAAGTACATCCAGCGCTTCAACAACGTACGCCTCAAGATTCCCAAGGTGACCGAGGAGGCCATCATCTCAGCCTTCTCCGGCGGCGTGCGCGATGTCATGATGAAGGAGGAGCTGGCGATGCATGAAGACCTGTGCACTTCCTTGGAGTTGTTCAACTTGGCAACCATGTGCGCCAGGGCTGAGGAAGGGCGACTCTCCCTCCTCGAGCTGCCTGCCGCAGACCTAGAAGAGAAGAAGCCCAAGGCCAAGGATGTGAAGCGCAAGGGGGCTGTCGTGCTCGCGGCAGAACCAGACACCAAGCTGGGCAGAGATCAGCCCGAACCTTCCACGGGCAGTTGGTACTGTGTGTACCACGACCTCCACACCCACAACACCAACGAATGTCAAGAGCTCCGAGCCGTGCGAGAAGGAAGGATCGGCCGTCGCCCCGACCGCGGTGACCGGGGCTACAGTCGAGGAGGAGGAAGGAACGCAGGACGCTGGGAAGACCGCGGCCCGTGCCAAGGGTGGCGCGATCAACCTCGCGAGGATTGCTGGCAAGACCCGCCTCGCGAGGAAGACTGGAGGGATCAGCCTCGCGAGGATCGCCCGCAAGGCAACGCAGGCCTCCCTCCGCTGCCCCCGCAGCCAAGGAGAAACGAGGACCGCCATCAGGACGAGGGGGATGGGGGCTTCCAGGAGCCACGCGCAATCGCCTGCATCCTGGGCGGGGCTCAAGCCCCAGCCTCTCAACGCATCTTCAAGCAGTTCGCCCGCGAAGTGAATGCAGTCCTCCCCAAGATCGAAGCCACGCGCCCTCTCAGGTGGTCGGCGTGCGCCATCATGTTCAGCTCAGCAGATCAGCTCAAGTGTGCGGCCACAGCCGAAGTCCTTCCGATGCTTTGCTCCCCAATCATCAGCAACGTGATGGTCACCAGGACCCTCATCGATGGCGGGGCAGGGCTCAACGTTCTGTCCGTAGAAACATTCAACAATCTCCAAGTGCCCTACAACCAGCTTCAGCCAACTAAGCCTTTCTCCGGAGTCACCGACGGCTCCACGGTCCCGATTGAGCAAGTCCGCCTCCCTGACACTTTCGGGGCACGCGACAACTACCGCACCGAGCTCATCGACTTCGACGTCGCTCACATTCGCCTGCCGTACAACGCCATCCTTGGGTATCCAGCACTGGCCAAGTTCATGGTCGTAACTCACCACGGCTACAACGTCCTCAAGATGCCAGGAAGTGGCGGAGTCATCACGGTGCCCTGTGAAGAGAAGGACGCGGTGTGTTCCCTGGAACGAGCCTTTCAGGCCGCGTCACTGGAACACCCGGATCGCGGAAGCATGAGGCTTCCCGAGACCGCCCCCAAGAAGAAGAAGACATCGTACGGCCCGGCCCCTCAGGAGGCAGGCCCCTCAGGGCCCGCGCCTGCCCAGGGGGAACCTCCTTCCATCGCATAGGAAAGCGCGCCCGACGCCCTCCTCAGGCAGGGCTCGGGGGCTCTCCCCTGGAGGGCCACCGACCTGGCTAAGGTCACGAGGGAGGCGCTTGGGCACCACATGGAGGCGTGTTTCGAAGCACGTTTCCCTCAAGAAGGAGTAAGGCAAGGAGAGCCAGACCCTCAGGAGTTCGTCAGCAAGGCCATTCAGGAGATACAGGAGTCAAGAGTCACGAAAGGCGGCCGCCGCCTACCAGCTGTGGCTCCCCATCCAGGCGAGGATGGTGGGCTGCGCGTCTGCGTCGACATACCAGGGCTCAATCGAGTCGCCTCTCTGGAGCGCCTCTGGCCCTCGCGAGTGGGGCGCTGTGAAGGTCCACCCCACAGCTCCGTTCGCATGCCTTACGGCTTGCCGAACGCGGCTGCCACGTACCAGCGCCTCATGAGGGGTATCATGGAGGCTCAAGAGGCCAGGCGTTCCGCAGCCCTGGTGGAGATGGAGATGGTCCGCGAGGAGCCACCAGCGCCTCCGGAGCCTCCCGAGGCCCCTAGGCCTGGGGGCTCAAGAGGATCGGCTTCCGCGGCCCACCGAGTCTGCTACACCAACACTTCTTCATCCTCAACATCATCAGGTGACATCTTTCAAGTTTCATTTCCAGTTGGGAGCGCCCCCCCAGGGCTGCATTATTCCCAGGCCGCGTGGGTCCATCCCTGCGGCATGTATCCCTTTTATTTTATGTTGTTAGCTTACCTTGTTGGGGGCGCCCCATGGGCTGCATCATCCCCGAGTCGCTCGGGCCAGACCCAGCGGCATGTATCCCTTTTGCGTTTATTTATGGCTATGCGTTCGACCCACCATGCTTGATTATTTGATGCCTGTCCACGGCACCTCTTCTTCTCCATGCCGACCACTTGCACGTTAAAGGGGGGGTACCTGAGCATCGCAACTCAGGGCTCTTACTGGCTCTCCAGCCCTCACCCTCTGGCCTTGTCCACGGCATCGTGACCTGGCATACCAGCGACGGCTGAGACCAGCTCGAGGGCCGGGACCTGAGGACGTAGAGTGCCGGCATCTAACCAAATTTGCAGGGATACATCACAAGATAAGGCCCAGTGCCAGGCGCAACCTGCCTAGAGGTAGGGCCCGTGAGTCCCGCGCTGGCTCACGGGTGCCCAGATACACCTCGCCAGGCCCTACCGTGCCAGCCACGTGTCAGGGCGGGGCTGTACACGCCCCAAGGGCTCCTCCTAGAGGGGAGCCCCCTCCCACGTACCAGTGGAAGCACCATGCTCCGCGCTGGCTGACGACACTGCCGAGGAGCGGCTATGTCCGTACACATACGGAAGCGCTATGCTCCGCGCTGGTGATAAACAACTGAGGGCGGCCCCCGGGCCGCATCAACCTCAGGGAGCCCAGAGCTCAGTGTCTAGCCTCATCGTAACGCCTCCCCTCGGGAGTGCCACGCGAGGGGGCTGGGCACGGGGGCTGCGCCTGGGTCACGCCCAGACGCACGCCACCTAGCCAGGCCCCCCGGGCCTGGTTCGTCGCGCGTCTCTCCCCGAGCGGAGCCAAGGTACGAAGGCCATTTGAGCGTCAAGGGAGACTCCTGAGCATCGCGACTCAGGAGCCTAACTGGTCACGTAGCCCCTCACTCCTTAGTTCCGAAAGGCTAACGGCGGTTGAGGTATGCGCGAGGCCGGGCTCTGCAGACGTAGAATGGTAGATCAACCCACATCACACCTCCCTACTTGCTGTTCGTGCTCCAAGGGGGACTCCTGAGCATCGCGACTCAGGAGCCTAACTTGTCACGTAGCCCCTCACTCCTTGGTCCCGTCCTGGTTTCTGGTCGGGCCTAACGGCGGCTGAGGTATGCGCGGGGCCGGGCTTTGCCGGCGTAGAACATAAGCAAGTAGGAAGGAAAAGCGTAAATTTCAAGGAATTCAAAAGCAAATATTACAGTCCACATTGTTATCTCAATGCCAAATGCAAGTTTAAACGCCTCCCCGAGGCATGATACATGTGCAGGAATTAAAGGCAAGACAGGAGCCACGACGGAGTCACTTGTCGGCGGTGGAGCAGCGCGGAGTGGGTTCGCCTCATGGAGCAGCGGGGTCGGCAGCGCCTTACTTCGGCTTGGTGCTGAAGACCCGGAACTTCCCCAGCAGAGCCTCCGCGCGACCCTTCACGGCCTCGGCAGCGGCAGCGGCACGCTCGCCGCTTACTGGCTCCAGCAGGCTGTCGAGGTCGACACCGGGATCGCGAAGGTAGATGTGGGTGAGGACCCGCGTCAGCGCTGCAGAAGACAGGAAACGCGCCTCGGCCTCGGCCGTGGGGCCATGACCAAGCGCGACATCTTCAAGAGCGCGAACCAGGAAGGGAAGCATCTTGGCGGGGCCGTCCTCGGCGCCAGCCAGCGGGCTCTCCAGGCCGCTGTCGTAAAGCGTCCTCAATGAGGAGCGAGCCTTCACCTCCATCTCCGCAAAGGCCACGCGGTCCTCGGCAAGAACTTGGGCCTTATCGTCCAGCTTGACCTTCCTCGCCCTCAACTCCTGCTCCAGCGCGCCTAGGCGGTCACGACGCCTCCTGAGCTTGACCTCCCTCTCCTTGACGGCCGCCTCGCGAGCCTTCACGCCTTCTTCCTGCTCTTGGCGAAGGCGGACCTCTTTCACGAGCTGGTCCCGCAGGTGTCACAGCCCTAGATTATTGCTTGTATTAGTTGCATCATAGAGCACTCATGAATCATGTCTAAATTTCTGAAACTTGAACTGGGGAAATTAGAAAGCCTCAAAAACTTTTCAAAGAAGGGCAAGAACCCTTCAAATGGCATTCAGTGATTCCTAAATGTCCTAAAAATCATTTTGGTAATTTTGGCAAGAGATATATATCAAACCAAAATTCTGGAACATTTTTTGGAATATTTTGGGACATTGAATTTAAATCATATTCTATTTGAATTTGGAATTATATTCATAATATATAATGAATATATTTTCAAATGACCTGAGATATTATATGTATATGTGGAGAAGTCCATTAAGTGACTTAAAAATATCCAGGGGAGTTTTGACACTGTTTTCAAATTTTGTTTGATTTAGAATTCAGTGGCAATTAAATAAAACAAAACAGAAGAAAAAAATAAAAAAGAACAGAAGACCTACCTGTCGCTTACCTGGACCTACCTGGCGGCCCAGCACTGCTGGCCCAGCCCAGCAGTCGCCCCCACCGTCTTCAACCTCCTGCCAGTAGGCAAGAGGGCGTGTGGTTGCCGCGCGTGGGCATGCACGCGCCACCTCCTGCTTCACACCGCTGCCCCAACGCGTCTGGACGACGCCACGCACCCCTTCTGGAACCCGTCGCTCACTCTCTCGTCCCCATCCTCTCCTCTGCTCTCTCTCCCTCTCTGCCCGAGCGGAGCTCGTCGCCACCGACGCCGTTCGCCGCGGCCACAGCCACCCCCTCGCTCCCTCTCCGCATCCCTGAGCTCCGTCCCGACCCCATGGAGCTACACACCCGACGCACGCGACTAGAGGAGGCCCCAGTCGACCGGAGCGTCGTCGTCTTCATCTCCGGTGCCCGGAGATCGCCGCCGTCAATTCGCCGTCGCAGAAGCTTCCCCGAGCTCACCGACCCCTCCGTTCGATCCACTGTGAGCCCCGCCGCCTTTTCCCCTCCTCCTAGAGCTCGTTTCCGCCCTCTAGCCGCCTCTTCCGCCGTGCCCGAATCTCGCTGCCGTCGTGCCATGTCGCTGCCGCGGCCAGAGCTGCCTCCGCCCGTTTTTGAGCGTGTCGCCGTTCTCACCGTGCTCCCAGGAGCCGAATGCATGCACCAGCTCCTCCTGCCGTGCTCCCTAACACCGACCCCGAGCTCGCCCGAGCTCCGGCCGCCGCCGAGGTCGACGCCGTGCTCAACTCCGGCCACCTCGCGGCCTCCCGTCCGTTCCTTTGGATGCGGACGAGCAAGAGCTCCTCCCTAGTGCCCCCAGCGCGCCAAACCACCGCTCGTAGCGCCAAACCCGCCACCACCCGAACTCCGGCCGCCGCTCACGAGCTCGCCGTCGTCGGTACCGGCCACCACAGGCACGGCCACCTCCACCGTTCGATGCGCACCAGTGAGGGCTCTCCAACGAGCCAAACCGCGCGCCAAACCATCGCCCCTAGCTCAAATCCGAGCCGCGCCGCCATGCGGAATGGTCGCCGCCGGCGATACTCCGGCGACTGCCGATGTGGCATGCTTAATTAGTGTTAATGATCTAGCTAATTAACCCCTAGAGCCACTGACAGTGGGACCCACTTAATTAGGTTACCGGCTAACCAAAATAGTTAGATCAATTAATTAAATCTGTGGACCCATGCGTCAGCATTAACCGCTGACGTGGCCGTTGACCTGGTCCCACCCATCAGCCACACAAACCAGCACTGTGTCACCGACCAGTGGACCCCACTGGTCAGTTTGACCCGGACCAGCCCCTGTTGACTCTACTGAGGTCAGCATGACGCCATGCTGACGCAATATTCCTTTTCTGGAATTTAGTTTATTTTATAAATAATCAGGAAATTCCAGAAATAGCTAAAACTTCAATAAATCATAGAAAATTAACCGTAACTCCAAATTAAATAATTTATATATGAAAAATGATCAGAAAAATCCAATCTATCCATCTGTACCATTTTCATGCATGTTAGAACAACTTATAGCTGCTGTTTAGCACAAATCATATAAAGGGCATTTAAATAATCATATATGGAGTTGGAGTTTGAATCATGTATTCAAACCAACTTCATTTAAATCATAGCTAGGTGCATTAGCCCAAAACACATTCATATTGCCATGTCATAGCATGCATCATATTGTGCATTGCATTGATTGTGTTCTTTCTTGTTTGCCGGTAATTGTCCCCTCTCAGTAGACGATGTTCCGACGATTGTTCGATGACACCGATGAAGAACTATATTATCTTCAGAAGTGCCAGGCAAGCAAAAACCCCTTGTTCATTCCGATACAATCCTACTCTCTCGCTCCTGCTCTCTTTTAATGCATTAGGACAACACCGATTCATCTGTTACTTGCTGCGGTAGCTAAACCCCGTTATCCTTTGCATGACCTGTCATTGCCACAGTAAATAGATGAAACCCACTAGCATGAGTAGGAGTTGTTTGAGCCCTGTTGTGCCTACTCATTCATGCTTGTTTGTCATGCCTGCTACTGCTTAGAGTTGAGTCAGGTCTGATTCATCGGGGATGAACCAGAGGTGTGTGAACATGTCCTACCGTTGAGAGCTAAGTGTGTGAACACGATTTGGTAAAGGTAGCGGTGAGAGGCCATGTAGGAGTACATGGTGGGTTGTCTCATTGCAGCCGTCTTCAGGAACTGAGTTCTGTGTTTGTGATCCATGACCAGTTACTACCACACATTGGGTTCCGGTAACTCGACCCCTCTCGACTTATTAATCAACATGATCTCTGTCCAGGAGTTGCAACTAGTTTCTGGTGTTTGTAGGTAGTGTTAGTAGTCTACCAAGTGGCACCCGATACAGGTGGGCTTGGGACAGACTAGGCACAGTGGCCCGGTGTACCAAGTGGCACCCGGATGGTGGACTTGGGAACCCTGCTCACATCGTTTGGGGCCGTGAGCGACACCCCGGCCGGATCTCCTTGCGGATGGAACCCGAATAGGCGATAAACCTGGACGAGAGACTTGTATGGTTAGTCAGGTCGTGGCCGACTCCCTCACCCGGCTTCCGCTTGAAGGTTGCCGAGGTACATGACGTGTACAGGGCGATAAGTGGCGAGAGCGTGTGTGAAGAAGTACACCCCTGCAGGGTTATCATTATCTATTCGAATAGCCGGATTCCTCGGATATGGAAACTTGGACCCCTTGCATAGTTCATAGACAAGTGAAAGTGGATACTCTAAAATACGCAAGATAAGTGTGAGTGCTATGGATGGCGTTCTCGTAGGGAGACGGGCGTGGATCCATAGTGGTGTATTGATATGGTGAATATGTGGACTCGTGTGCACCACCTCAAAAGAGTTATTTGCAGTCGTAGTTTAGGATAGCCATCGAGTCAAAGCTGGCTTGCTGCAGTTAAACTCCACCACCCCCTTTGTTGATAATGATGCATATGTAGTTAGATCTGATGTAAGTCTTGCTGGGTACATTTGTACTCACGTTGCTTAATTTATGTTTTTGCAGAGAGACTTCAGTCTCGCTAGTAGTTCCGCTTGGACTTCGACGTTTAGCTTGTTACCTCAGCTACGATCTTGTGCCCTCGGCAGGATCTAGTAGATAGTCAGGCTTCTCAGCCTTTTTCATTTGTAGATGTCTGTACTCAGACATGTTAAGCTTTCGCTTGTGTTTTGACTTGTATGCTCTGAGTGTTGGGTCATGAGACCCATGTTTGTAATATCTCGCTCCTCGGAGCCTATTGAATAAAATACTTGAGTTGTAGAGTCATGTTGTGATGCCATGTTGTATTTGCACATATCGAGCATATTGTGTGTATGTTATTGAAATGCTTGGTATGTGTGGGATCTGACTATCTAGTTGTTTATCTTTAGTAGCCTCTCTTACCGGGAAATGTCTCCTAGTGTTTCCACCGAGCCATGGTAGCTTGCTACTGCTCCGGAACACTTAGGTTGGCCGGCATGTGTCCTTCTTCGTTCCTGTGTCTGTCCCTTCG
Organism: Triticum dicoccoides; assembly: GCF_002162155.2. Taxonomy (NCBI): domain Eukaryota; kingdom Viridiplantae; phylum Streptophyta; class Magnoliopsida; order Poales; family Poaceae; genus Triticum; species Triticum dicoccoides. Next base: position 501,562,483 of record NC_041392.1, read on the forward strand.
GGGAAATGTCACGCGATGAATACCGGAGTCCTGTTAGCCCGCTATAGCCCGGTTCACCGGGGTCCTGCTAGCCCAGTGCTACAGCCTGGATTCACTCGCTGATGACCGACACGTTCGATGCTGGGTCATGGATGCCTGTCCCTGTAAGTTTGTGCCACTTTGGGTTTACGACTAGCCATGTCAGCCCGGACTCCTTATCATATGGATGCTAGCGACACTATCATATACGTGTGCCAAAAGGCGCAAACGGTCCTGGGCAAAGGTAAGGCGACACCCGTGGGAATACCGTGCGTGAGGCCGCAAAGTGATATGAGGTGTTACATGCTAGATCGATGTGGCATTGAGTCAGGGTCCTGACAGCTTTGGTATCAGAGCTTGACTGCCTGTAGGATTACCAAGCCAAACTGGTCGAAGTTGAGTCTAGAAATTCTTTAGTTATATAAGGGAATTGATTGTGGGATGGAACGTAAGGCTCTTTTTACTCCTTATACCTTATGCCTTCTAATCCGAGTCATCTTATCCTTCCTACGGGGTTAAGGAACTAGGCCTTCTCTTCTTTCTATCAGGATCACGTGTTACTAATCCGTTGACTTATAGGATTGATGGATTTAAGCCTCAGTTCAGCTCCTACTATCTTCTGTATGTTCATAGTTGATCTCCAAACCTTATTATTGTGCTTTTGAGTGGTTATGCCACCATTTTGTTGGATGTCTCAAATCATTTTGAGCATTTACAGTCGTTATGCTGCCCGAGTCATCCCAGGTTTCTAAACAGTCTGATGCATTTGCAAATCCCTTCCTTCCGTTCCTGATGTCCTTTTGGGCCAGATTAAGCACACTAATCAGTGAGTTGAGGTACTCTATTGCCTCGACGTATATGTTGGAGTTATTATTATGACCCTAGGTACCTAGAGTATCACCTAGTAATCCAACCATGCTTTGTGTTCCCAGTGTGATGATTCTTGCCATCATTCTCGAGAGCACCCCGTGATGCCACTTAGTTAGTAGGCATTTCACTTCTGGGTTTTGAACCCGAGATTCACCCTACTTACTTCTTGTTGATAGTAATTGCTAGCTCCCTTAGGTTATTAGTAACCTTTGCGATAGTCCTCGAAGTTCATGGTATTTCCTTCTTCCAAATACTATGAACCACTTTATGGCAGAAGTTTGTTGGATCAAAATATCACAACAGGAATATCCTCGATGAGTTCTCCATTATATATTGTGGCTCTGCCAGTTCTACCTTTTTCCGCATGGGTTATCCGGAAGAAATGTTGAGCTTCGCTCGACATACTAATCTATGCATCCACAACTCAGAAAGTTATATGTTCCTCGAGTTGTTCCTCCTTAGTTGTATTCTGACCCTCGTCTGTCAATTGATAGTCAGGAATAGTCGTGCATTCATCATCGATGCCTATTATTCTTGTGGTCCATCAAGCCATTCTGTCCTGAATGACTTGGAGAAACAAACTCCAGTACCTCATCCATATTTAGGATTGGGTCAAAGTAGTTGTGTTCTGCAGATCAAGTTGCAATCCAGCTTCTGGTCTGTTCTATCTTGAGGTATTACCATCTTTATATCAGGAATATCATTGGAAATGCACACCCTCTTATGAACTCTTGTTGCAGTGATACTTCTTGCCATCATTATTCATTTCTCGGCTTCCGTGTTGTTGCAACCGGAATGCCGACGGGTGAACTATGATGTGTGAAATCAGTACCCCTAGCAACTAGTTGCTTGGTAGTAAAAGGACAATAATTTCATTCTTAGCGTGTTGGTTTTTGAATCATCCTTCTAAGACTGATCGTGCTACCTAGTCCTTATTTCGGTGCACCCTTCGATTGATGAGTTAGGATCTTGTCAAGTCCTCACTCATTTGATCATATCGTCTTGCCCTCAAAAGCGAGATTGTTCTCGAGCTTAGTAACATACCGGTGGTTCGTGATTTTCCGAATATCTTCTCGGAAGTATTACCAGGTTGTCCCCTGACTGTTATGTTGAGCTCGTGATCAAGTTGGTTTCTTGGGAACCACCCTCTCTCCAAGAATCGGTGTTAGATATCCCTGAGCTAGTTGGTTAAGCTAGACAACAACTTGGAGAGTTGGAAGATAAAAGCTTGCCTGACTTAGTTCGTTCCAAAGGGATATTCTTGTGTAGTGTGTGTTGAAGAAAGATGATATCTTCATCGATTGGTCCCTGTGATCAGTTGCTGGACCTATTGTCTTATCAATCCTTTGATTTGAGTGTGGGCTATCGTCAAATCAAATCAGTACCAACGATGCTCGTAATGTTGTCTTAATCATGGTTGATCCCTCGAGCATACACCATTACATCTTTGGTCTGACCAATGCTATCACCGTGTTCACATGATGGTGGAAGTCCAGTGATATGGAAATTCCGATGAGCTGTTGTTGAGCCCATCAGTAGCATTTCGTCTCCCCCCATGAATCATGTTGAACATCAACCTAGTGTTGAAAATTTTGTAAGCAATGCCTTCGTGCTCCGTTCATGAAGCCTATGTTTGGATGAAAGTAGTGACTTCCTCTAATTCATGTGCATCTGATGTAAGTTGCCGCCATGAATTCGAGGAAGATTGTTTTGTTTCCTCTGGTACCATCCCAAGTCAATTATGCATGTGCAAATGTATTCTATGGTTTGGTAGATTAATTACCTCCACTCCATATGTATTCCGTAGCACCCCAAGCCACTAATTGATTTGTTCAAGGAGAAGGAGTTCCTTCATAAGAGCTAATCCGGACTTATGAAAGAACTTCGATATCCTCAATGATGGTTCCCTACCCGAACTCGGTAGTGTTTTATTGTAAGACTACCATATGATCATGTTTGCCTGGAACATCGTGTTCACACGTGCGTAGCAGAACCAGCTCATGTTTTGGAGCTTACTATCATAGTTCATTCCCCGAGAATCTCGCAACGTCATCTCGTCGTTTTGTGTCGCAAACTTTCATTTTTCTTCCTAGACCGATGAGTCTGGATTATTCTGACACCAACCAGATCTGAATCTCGGGCACATATGATGGTTGGAACATTTCCCAAGAACCATAATATTGGTCCCTCGATAACTAGTAAAGTGGATGTCATGGCCAGCACCACCCAGCCGAAGGACCTATTATTGTAGTATCTTGATTGAAGAAGTTGGCCTCCTTCCCATAAGGACTTCGTAGGATTTACTCCCTAGTTGTGCCTTATGATTTTTGTGTTCCCGAAGTCCGACCTTACTTGATGTTCTAGATATCAAACCTTATGAATGGGATACACTAGCACATCAAGGAGAACATTAGAAGCAGAGTGCTAAATGTCTCTCGGTCGATCATCCAGATTTTGTTTTCCTTGGCCTCGCTAAGGTGAAATCTGAGAAGGTGTTATCTTCCTTTGCATCTGCATCTTCCACCAGTATTCATCATGGTAGCAAGTTGTGTTGCCAGGATCCTTGACACGGATATTGGTAAAATCTTGATGATTATGGAAATGCTCAAGTTTTTGAGAGCACGCGCAAGTGCTAGGTTTGATCGTCGGCATTAACTGTATAGTGATCTCAGTTTCCTCGGCAATGCTATGACCTTTTCAAACAGTGAATTCACTCTCTGTTGTTGGGTTCTTCCCTAGTTACCAGAATCATTCCCAGCATTTGCATTTTGTTCCCAGCTTGCACCGCCAATGTGCCATTCTACCACGGGTCTCTTCCATTTCCGGTGGTAAGCAAATTTATCCATTACGTTGTCTTCAACAAGGTAATCCACATCATCCAAGTCCGAGTATGCCATTCTACCGACCCCCTCCAAACGCTCGCTCGAGAATTGCCTTAGGCTGGTTTAAAGAGTTTCAATGATCTCTGAATCAAAGGTAATTCTTTTTGCCACTTAAGGGGATATATCTACGAGTCACGGTTCCTAAGGTGTCTCGTTGTGGTATCATGGCAACTCAACTCCTCGCTACGTTGACAATCGTTTACCACCTTTTTAAGTGTGAAATTGTTGTCTACCTAGTGAACCTTCGATATCTGTTCCACTCCATTCATTTGGATGAATGTTTCGTGTCTCAGCTCGAGAGAGGTTGCTATGTCTCATTCCGTGAGTTAATCCTGAGTTGTTCGATCTTCGAGAAGATCGACCCTTCTAGAGTCTCCTTCTTCTCTCCATGTCATGTTGGCAGGATTTCTCAGAGCAAGACTTCAAGACAATGATGGTGATCGAATCAACGTTCTTTGAAGTGCCACCTGGATCGTGAAGATTGTGTTAGTTTGCGTTCCCCCTTCGTCTTACCCTACGCTTGAATCTCGGGTCGAGATTCTTGTTTAGTGGGGGTGAGTTGTCACAGCCCTAGATTATTGCTTGTATTAGTTGCATCATAGAGCACTCATGAATCATGTCTAAATTTCTGAAACTTGAACTGGGGAAATTAGAAAGCCTCAAAAACTTTTCAAAGAAGGGCAAGAACCCTTCAAATGGCATTCAGTGATTCCTAAATGTCCTAAAAATCATTTTGGTAATTTTGGCAAGAGATATATATCAAACCAAAATTCTGGAACATTTTTTGGAATATTTTGGGACATTGAATTTAAATCATATTCTATTTGAATTTGGAATTATATTCATAATATATAATGAATATATTTTCAAATGACCTGAGATATTATATGTATATGTGGAGAAGTCCATTAAGTGACTTAAAAATATCCAGGGGAGTTTTGACACTGTTTTCAAATTTTGTTTGATTTAGAATTCAGTGGCAATTAAATAAAACAAAACAGAAGAAAAAAATAAAAAAGAACAGAAGACCTACCTGTCGCTTACCTGGACCTACCTGGCGGCCCAGCACTGCTGGCCCAGCCCAGCAGTCGCCCCCACCGTCTTCAACCTCCTGCCAGTAGGCAAGAGGGCGTGTGGTTGCCGCGCGTGGGCATGCACGCGCCACCTCCTGCTTCACACCGCTGCCCCAACGCGTCTGGACGACGCCACGCACCCCTTCTGGAACCCGTCGCTCACTCTCTCGTCCCCATCCTCTCCTCTGCTCTCTCTCCCTCTCTGCCCGAGCGGAGCTCGTCGCCACCGACGCCGTTCGCCGCGGCCACAGCCACCCCCTCGCTCCCTCTCCGCATCCCTGAGCTCCGTCCCGACCCCATGGAGCTACACACCCGACGCACGCGACTAGAGGAGGCCCCAGTCGACCGGAGCGTCGTCGTCTTCATCTCCGGTGCCCGGAGATCGCCGCCGTCAATTCGCCGTCGCAGAAGCTTCCCCAAGCTCGCCGACCCCTCCGTTCGATCCACTGTGAGCCCCGCCGCCTTTTCCCCTCCTCCTAGAGCTCGTTTCCGCCCTCTAGCCGCCTCTTCCGCCGTGCCCGAATCTCGCTGCCGCCGTGCCTTGTCGCTGCCGCGGCCAGAGCTGCCTCCGCCCGTTTTTGAGCGTGTCGCCGTTCTCACCGTGCTCCCAGGAGCCGAACGCATGCACCAGCTCCTCCTGCCGTGCTCCCTAACACCGACCCCGAGCTCGCCCGAGCTCCGGCCGCCGCCGAGGTCGACGTCGTGCTCAACTCCGGCCACCTCGCGGCCTCCCGTCCGTTCCTTTGGATGCGGACGAGCAAGAGCTCCTCCCTAGTGCCCCCAGCGCGCCAAACCACCGCTCGTAGCGCCAAACCCGCCACCACCCGAACTCCGGCCGCCGCTCACGAGCTCGCCGTCGTCGGTACCGGCCACCACAGGCACGGCCACCTCCACCGTTCGATGCGCACCAGTGAGGGCTCTCCAACGAGCCAAACCGCGCGCCAAACCATCGCCCCTAGCTCAAATCCGAGCCGCGCCGCCATGCGGAATGGTCGCCGCCGGCGATACTCCGGCGACTGCCGATGTGGCATGCTTAATTAGTGTTAATGATCCAGCTAATTAACCCCTAGAGCCACTGACAGTGGGACCCACTTAATTAGGTTACCGGCTAACCAAAATAGTTAGATCAATTAATTAAATCTGTGGACCCATGCGTCAGCATTAACCGCTGACGTGGCCGTTGACCTGGTCCCACCCATCAGCCACACAAACCAGCACTGTGTCACCGACCAGTGGACCCCACTGGTCAGTTTGACCCGGACCAGCCCCTGTTGACTCTACTGAGGTCAGCATGACGCCATGCTGACGCAATATTCCTTTTCTGGAATTTAGTTTATTTTATAAATAATCAGGAAATTCCAGAAATAGCTAAAACTTCAATAAATCATAGAAAATTAACCGTAACTCCAAATTAAATAATTTATATATGAAAAATGATCAGAAAAATCCAATCTATCCATCTGTACCATTTTCATGCATGTTAGAACAACTTATAGCTGCTGTTTAGCACAAATCATATAAAGGGCATTTAAATAATCATATATGGAGTTGGAGTTTGAATCATGTATTCAAACCAACTTCATTTAAATCATAGCTAGGTGCATTAGCCCAAAACACATTCATATTGCCATGTCATAGCATGCATCATATTGTGCATTGCATTGATTGTGTTCTTTCTTGTTTGCCGGTAATTGTCCCCTCTCAGTAGACGACGTTCCGACGATTGTTCGATGACACCGATGAAGAACTATATTATCTTCAGAAGTGCCAGGCAAGCAAAACCCCCTTGTTCATTCCGATACAATCCTACTCTCTCGCTCCTGCTCTCTTTTAATGCATTAGGACAACACCGATTCATCTGTTACTTGCTGCGGTAGCTGAACCCCGTTATCCTTTGCATGACCTGTCATTGCCACAGTAAATAGATGAAACCCACTAGCATGAGTAGGAGTTGTTTGAGCCCTGTTGTGCCTACTCATTCATGCTTGTTTGTCATGCCTGCTACTGCTTAGAGTTGAGTCAGGTCTGATTCATCGGGGATGAACCAGAGGTGTGTGAACATGTCCTACCGTTGAGAGCTAAGTGTGTGAACACGATTTGGTAAAGGTAGCGGTGAGAGGCCATGTAGGAGTACATGGTGGGTTGTCTCATTGCAGCCATCTTCAGGAACTGAGTTCTGTGTTTGTGATCCATGACCAGTTACTACCACACATTGGGTTCCGGTAACTCGACCCCTCTCGACTTATTAATCAACATGATCTCTGTCCAGGAGTTGCAACTAGTTTCTGGTGTTTGTAGGTAGTGTTAGTAGTCTACCAAGTGGCACCCGATACAGGTGGGCTTGGGACAGACTAGGCACAGTGGCCCGGTGTACCAAGTGGCACCCGGATGGTGGACTTGGGAACCCTGCTCACATCGTTTGGGGCCGTGAGCGACACCCCGGCCGGATCTCCTTGCGGATGGAACCCGAATAGGCGATAAACCTGGACGAGAGACTTGTATGGTTAGTCAGGTCGTGGCCGACTCCCTCGCCCGGCTTCCGCTTGAAGGTTGCCGAGGTATATGACGTGTACAAGGCGATAAGTGGCGAGAGCGTGTGTGAAGAAGTACACCCCTGCAGGGTTATCATTATCTATTCGAATAGCCGGATTCCTCGGATATGGAAACTTGGACCCCTTGCATAGTTCATAGACAAGTGAAAGTGGATACTCTAAAATACGCAAGATAAGTGTGAGTGCTATGGATGGCGTTCTCGTAGGGAGATGGGAGTGGATCCATAGTGGTGTATTGATATGGTGAATATGTGGACTCGTGTGCACCACCTCAAAAGAGTTATTTGCAGTCGTAGTTTAGGATAGCCATCGAGTCAAAGCTGGCTTGCTGCAGTTAAACTCCACCACCCCCTTTGTTGATAATGATGCATATGTAGTTAGATCTGATGTAAGTCTTGCTGGGTACATTTGTACTCACGTTGCTTAATTTATGTTTTTGCAGAGAGACTTCAGTCTCGCTAGTAGTTCCGCTTGGACTTCGACGTTTAGCTTGTTACCTCAGCTACGATCTTGTGCCCTCGGCAGGATCTAGTAGATAGTCAGGCTTCTCAGCCTTTTTCATTTGTAGATGTCTGTACTCAGACATGTTAAGCTTCCGCTTGTGTTTTGACTTGTATGCTCTGAGTGTTGGGTCATGAGACCCATGTTTGTAATATCTCGCTCCTCAGAGCCTATTGAATAAAATACTTGAGTTGTAGAGTCATGTTGTGATGCCATGTTGTATTTGCACATATCGAGCATATTGTGTGTATGTTATTGAAATGCTTGGTATGTGTGGGATCTAACTATCTAGTTGTTTATCTTTAGTAGCCTCTCTTACCGGGAAATCTCTCCTAGTGTTTCCACCGAGCCATGGTAGCTTGCTACTGCTCCGGAACACTTAGGTTGGCCGGCATGTGTCCTTCTTCGTTCCTGTGTCTGTCCCTTCGGGGAAATGTCACGCGATGAATACCGGAGTCCTGTTAGCCCGCTATAGCCCGGTTCACCGGGGTCCTGCTAGCCCAGTGCTACAGCCTGGATTCACTCACTGATGACCGACACGTTCGATGCTGGGTCATGGATGCCTGTCCCTGTAAGTTTGTGCCACTTTGGGTTTACGACTAGCCATGTCAGCCCGGGCTCCTTATCATATGGATGCTAGCGACACTATCATATACGTGTGCCAAAAGGCGCAAACGGTCCCGGGCAAAGGTAAGGCGACACCCGTGGGAATACCGTGCGCGAGGCCGCAAAGTGATATGAGGTGTTACATGCTAGATCGATGTGGCATTGAGTCGGGGTCCTGACAGCAGGCCTTGCAGCTCGTCCTCCAGCGCCTTGCAGCGACCACGGACGTCGACCACCTCCCCCAGGGCTGCGTCACGAGCAGCCTTCGCCTCAAGGACGGCATGCCTCTCCTCATCGCAAGCCGTCGAGGCCTGGACCAGCGCCGCCCGAATCGAAGCGTTGGAGTGAATCCGTCCTGAAGCCAGCTCCAAGCGCCCGGCCACCAAGCGAGGGTCGGCGCCAAGAAGATCCTGCCGCAGCCGGTCCAACTTAGCAGCAGCACGATCTAGAACGGCAGGAGGATTCGGAGAGACAGCAGTCGGTGGAGTAGGAGGAGAAGGTGGCAGCGCGACCACATCATCCTGAGGCGGAGCCTGCTGCGCCCCAACGGCTGTAGTGGCGGCAGCAGGCAAAGGCACCTCGGGAGTCACTTGGGCCATGGGGGCTGAGCTCGCCCTAGCCGGCTCAGCCAGGCCTCGCGAAGAAGACCGGGCAGGAGAAGCCCGTGCGTCGTGGTCACCTTCCTTCGCGGGCAGAGGCGCTGCCACGGATGGAACCTCAGGAGCTCCCTTCGGCTTCTTTGCTGCGGGAGCCAGCCTATCCAAGAGATGCGGACGTCAAGCCTCAGAAGCAGAACAGGAAATAAAGACAAGAATCAAGCGCTTACGGGTCGTCGCCAGTGAGCTCAAGCGGCCTCTGGCCAAATTTGAAGCCTGAAAGCCAGCTGGAAGGGTCAACCTCGGGAAGCTTAGAAGCGGAAGGCGCGTCAGCGGTCCGCCTCGGGGCCGGGGCAGACCCGCGGGAGATCAGCCCGATCCTGTCCTTCTTCGGGATCGGGGGCAAGCTCCCACCGTCCTGCTCGTCATCATCCTCGTCGTCATCGCTCGGAGAGAGGCGGAGAACGCAGGACCTGCGCCGGGGGAGGGGAGCCCTCGACTCTCCGTCGGTCGCCCCGGAGTCAGGCCCTTTTTCCCGCTCCCCTCCTTCCTCCTCTTCGCTGGAGTCGTCGGAGGACACGTCCACCGATTCCCCGGGAGTTTCCATGGGCACGGGCCCGTCCCCGTTGAAGACGGGCATGGACTCCACTACCTGCTCCCAGTCCTCGCGGAGGAACAAGGGCGTAGGAGCGCCCTCCAACCTCGCCACATCGCCCCCGACCAGAGATTGGAGGACCGTAGCCAGATCTCCGACGGCCAAGGCCGCGGGGCTCGGATGGGGCCTCCACATCGGAAGTGAGTACTGCCAAAGCGGAGCCAGCTGGTGCTCCAGGAATTCCCTCAGCAGCGACGCACCGGTCAGCTTCGCCGCTGCCATGTTGGCCGGCCTCAGATCCACATCCATCTTCTCCAACACCAACTTCGCGCGGGGGTCCGCGAGCTCCGCTCGACCCCAATCGCTGGAGCTCATGGGTTGCTCCGTGGGCAAGATCGGCCGAGGGTGGATGCGCCCAGCATCTGCCAAGACCCACTTGCTCCTGAAGCCCTCAATCCTTTTCCCGGGGTTCGAAATGGCAATGGCGCCACCGTACGCGATGAAGCTCGCACACGCGGAAGCAAGACCGCGAGAGGTCCAGAGGTAGAAGTAGTGGCGCAGCAAGGCCACCAAGGGTTGCACCCCTACGTGAGCCTCGCAGTAATAGGCAAAGATTGCCAGGAGAAGGACGGAGTTGGGGTGGAGATGCAGAGCCTGTAGCTTATAATGGCGGATGACAGAGAACAAGAACTCGGAGAAGGGAGGCACGAGGCCAGCGGCAATGGCGCTTACAAAGAACGGATAGAAGGTGCTCCCTTGGCCCTCAGGGGTGGCGGAGCCGGCCTTGAACACCTTCGCCCCGTCGATGCCCTGCGCCGCCGCCATCCGGCGCAACCGGGCGAGGCTCGCCTCCGACACGTTCGGCGAGTCCAGGGCAGACGAGTACCAAGCTCTGGCCGGGGACTGACAAGGCGCCATGACCTCCTAGGTCACGCGGTCGGAGTAGATCTGGAAATTTTGGAGGAAGGAAGGAGAGGCGCAAGAAAGAGGATCTGAGCAGTAACCGGAGAAACAAAAAAGCAAAGCCTGGGCAGATGCCGCTCCCTTATCAACTCGCGCGGTTGCTGAGGCGCCCACGTCCAGTCAACCGCCACGCGGCGCCCAAGGCCGCAGGCTGTTAGGGCCCGCGGCGCTTCGCTCTTGCCATTTTGCGTCCCTGCACGGCCAAGTCTGGGCGCGCCTTGGGCCCGGGGGCTACTGTCGGTGTTCTGGGAACGGGGGTCCCCAGACTTGCCTGCCTGCGGCCCACGGCGTGGCTCAAAAGGGGGCCCAGCACGGCCCATCTTCATCAACACAGACCCAAGACCCTCGCGAGGGGCCAAGCCTCACGGGGCGGACGACACGGAGCTTCCTCAGGCACGGCCTCATTAGGCTGGCTCGCGAGGAGGCGGAGAGATCAAGGCGGGGTACCTCATGAGGTGCCCGTGACGCAAGCCATGACGACCAAAGGCGCCAGGCGGGCGCTAGCCGCGTAGTGTCCTCCTTTCCTCTTTGGTGCAAAGGGAGCAAGCGCAGGCGAGAGCATCAAGCAAAGGCACCCGTTTCGGTGCAACGAGACCAAGACCAGTCCAAGGGCAATGAGGAAGTCATTGTGGAGCCCAAGCCAGCGTCACCACCAGAGCCTTTGGCAGGCGAGGACCAACTTTAGTCAGGATAAGTGTACCAGATGTTCCCCTTCAAAATGGCCAATTGTTGGCGCCCTTCCCGCTCAATATTTGGGAAGAGGCCCAGGGCCTTTGCCTATAAATAGGACTAGCCACCCCCAGGGTAGAGGGGATCGAGAATCGGCCAACCCAGAAACTAGCTAGGATCGCAATCGAGAAGAGAGAGAGAGAGAAGGGTGACTGAACTCCCCCTAGCAGTTCATCCCCCCAACCAAGAACAGACCCTCGCGTGGCTGTTCTTCCTTGTATTGCTCATCATCATCAACCCAAGAGGCAATCCACCACACCACACACTGGAGTAGGGTATTACACCACAATGGTGGACCGAACCAGTATAAACCCTGTGTCTCTTGTGTTGTTCTTTCCATAGCTTAGATCTTAGCGAGGCAGAGGGGTGCAGGTAGGTAGAAGGCAAAATCTCCGCGCGCACCCCAGTGTTCGAACCTCAAGGGTCTGCCGGAACCCGAAATCCGACATTTGGCGCGCCAGGTAGGGGTGCGCCGGAATTCGTCTTCCACCACCCCGTTCTCCTCCGACCATCGCGTCCATGTCTGACGCTCATCGGGCCCGCGCCGAGCGCCGGGCCGCTCTCGCTTCTTGCGTCGCCCAGACGGCTCCTGTCGGCGGGCGTCCTTGCCGTTCCCCGTCACCTACCGTCAACGCCGCCACCGGCCCGGAGGGGGACGAGCAGCAAGCGTCGTCTCAGCATCCGTCCGTGCGGCAAGACGGCCGCACCGCTACTCCCTCGCTCACCCCAGCTGGTTCTTCGTCCCGCGCGCTCCGCGCACCCATGGAGGCTCGAGCTGCGCTCATCGCGGCAAATGAGCTCCTGCGCTACCGTCCCGTCGACGACGTCTACGAAGAATGGCTCGACCGCGTCGCAGAGCTCGTCCACGCCGCAGGGGGCTCTCCTGCGCCGCCCGTTCCGCTGCATCGCACCCCGCCACGCGCGGGCAACGAAGCTCCGGCGGCGCCCCGGCCGCCTCCTCCTGAAGAAGGCGCCATGGCTCCAAGGCACGCGGCCCCTGGGCAGAACCCGCTCCGTCAGGTGCCAGCGCGGCAAGAGCAGAGCTGCCAAGAAGTCCCTCGTCCGCAAGAAGCTACCCGGGCGCTCCCTGCTCCAGCACGTCGCGACCATGCTCCTGCTCCCGCACGTCAAGACCCCGTGCTGCTCCCAGCTGCAACGCGTGGGAACATGCAAGACCAAGCTCTCCGTCACCCAAGGCCTCCCGTGGCCACAGCAGGCTGCCGTGCCTTCACCGCCGAGCTACGCAGCGTCGCGTGGCCCGGCAAATTCAAGCCAGACCTGCATCCTCGTTACGACGGCACGGCCGACCCTACGGAGTTCCTCCAGCTCTATGAGCTGGGCATCGAAGCTGCCAACGGAGACGAGAAGGTCATGGCGAACTGGTTTCCCATGGTGCTCAAGGACGGGGCCCGCACCTGGCTCCTGAACCTGGCTCCAGGCACGATCTCCTCCTAGGATGAGATGCGCACCCGCTTCATCGCCAACTTCCAAGGTACCCGTGACCGGCCACCCGCCGTGAGCGACATGCGCCGCATCAAGCAACAACCCGGAGAGACCCTGCAGAAGTACATCCAGCGCTTCAACAACGCACGCCTCAAGATTCCCAGGGTGACCGAGGAGGCCATCATCTCAGCCTTCTCCGGCGGCATGCGCGATGTCAAGATGAAGGAGGAGCTGGCGATGCATGAAGACCTGTGCACTTCCTTGGAGTTGTTCAACTTGGCAACCAAGTGCGCCAGGGCTGAGGAAGGGCGACTCTCCCTCCTCGAGCTGCCTGCCGCAGACCCAGAAGAGAAGAAGCCCAAGGCCAAGGATGTGAAGCGCAAGGGGGCTGCCGTGCTCGCGGCAGAACCAGACACCAAGCGGGGCAGAGATCAGCCCGAACCTTCCAAGGACAGTCGGTACTGTGTGTACCACGACCTCCACACCCACAACACCAACGAATGTCAAGAGCTCCGAGCCGTGCGAGAAGGAAGGATCGGCCGTCGCCCCGACCATGGTGACCGGGGCTACAGTCGAGGAGGAGGAAGGAACGCAGGACGCTGGGAAGACCGCGGCCCGTGCCAAGGGTGACGCGATCAACCTCGCGAGGATCGCTGGCAAGACCCGCCTCGCGAGGGAGACTGGAGGGATCAGCCTTGCGAGGATCGCCCGCAAGGCAACGCATGCCTCCCTCCGCTGCCGCCGCAGCCAAGGAGAAACGAGGACCGCCATCAGGACGAGGGGGCTGGGGGCTTCCAGGAGCCGCGCGCGATCGCCTGCATCCTGGGCGGGGCTCAAGCCCTAGCCTCTCAACGCATCTTCAAGCAGTTCGCCCGCGAAGTGAATGCAGTCCTCCCCAAGCTCGAAGCCACGCGCCCTCTCAGGTGGTCGGCGTGCGCCATCACGTTCAGCTCAGCAGGTCAGCTCAAGTGTGCGGCCACAGCCGGAGTCCTCCCGATGCTTGGCTCCCCAATCATCAGCAACATGGTGGTCACTAGGACCCTCATCGATGGCGGGGCAGGGCTCAATGTCCTGTCCGTAGAAACATTCAACAATCTCCAAGTGCCCTACAACCAGCTTCAGCCAACCAAGCCTTTCTCCGGAGTCACCGACGGCTCCACGGTCCCGATTGGGTAGGTCCGCCTCCCTGTCTCCTTCGGGGCACGCGACAACTACCGCACTGAGCTCATCGACTTCGACGTCTCTCTCATTCGCCTGCCGTACAACGCCATCCTTGGGTACCCAGCGCTGGCCAAGTTCATGGCCGTAACTCACCACGGCTACAACGTCCTCAAGATGCTAGGAAGTGGCGGAGTCATCACAGTGCCCTGTGAAGAGAAGGACGCGGTGTGTTCCCTGGAATGAGCCTTTCAGGTCGCGTCACTGGAAGACCCGGATCACGGAAGCATGAGGCTTCCCGAGACCGCCCCCAAGAAGAAGAAGACATCGTCCGGCCTGGCCCCTCAGGAGGCAGGCCCCTCAGGGCCCGCGCCTGCCCAGGGGGAACCTCCTTCCATCGCATAGGAAAGCGCACCCGGCGCCCTCCTTAGGCAGGGCTCGGGGGCTCTCCCCTGGAGGGCCACCGACCTGGCTAAGGTCACGAGGGAGGCGCTTGGGCACCACATGGAGGCGTGTTTCGAAGCATGTTTCCCTCAAGAAGGAGTAAGGCAAGGAGAGCCAGACCCTCAGGAGTTCGTCAGCAAGGCCATTCAGGAGATACAGGAGTCAAGAGTCACGAAAGGCGGCCGCCGCCTACCAGCTGTGGCTCCCCATCCAGGCGAGGATGGTGGGCTGCGCGTCTGCATCGACATACCAGGGCTCAATCGAGTCGCCTCTCTGGAGCGCCTCTAGCCCTCGCGAGTGGGGTGCTGTGAAGGTCCACCCCACAGCTCCGTTCGCATGCCTTACGGCTTGCCGAACGCGGCTGCCACGTACCAGCGCCTCATGAGGGGTATCATGGAGGCTCAAGAGGCCAGGCGTTCCGCAGCCCTGGCGGAGATGGAGATGGTCCGCGAGGAGCCACCAGCGCCTCCGGAGCCTCCCGAGGCCCCTGGGCCTGGGGGCTCGTGAGGATCGGCTTCCGCGGCCCACCGAGTCTGCTACACCAACACTCCTTCGTCCTCAACATCATCAAGTGACATCTTTCAAGTTTCATTTCCAGCTAGGAGCGCCTCCCCAGGGCTGCATTATTCCCAGGCCGTGTGGGTCCGTCCCTGCGGCATGTATCCCTTTTATTTTACATTGTTAGCTTACCTTGTTGGGGGCGCCCCACAGGCTGCATCATCCCCAAGTCGCTCGGGCCAGACCCAACGGCATGTATCCCTTTTGCGTTTATTTCCGACTATGCATTCGACCCACCATGCTTGATTATTTGATGCCTGTCCACGACACCTCTTATTCTCCATGCCGACCACTTGCACGTTAAAGGGGGGGTACCTGAGCATCATGACTCAGGGCTCTTATTGGCTCTCCAGCCCTCACCCTCTGGCCTTGTCCACGGCATCGCGACCTGGCATACCAGCTACGGCTGAGACCAGCTCGAGGGCCGGGACCCGAGGACGTAGAGTGCCGGCATCTAACCAAATTTGCAGGGACACATCACAAGATAAGGCCCAGTGCCAGGCGCAACCTGCCTAGAGGTAGGGCCCCGTGAGTCCCGCGCTGGCTCACGGGTGCCCAGATACACCTCGCTAGGCCCTACCGTGCCAGCCACGTGTCAGGGCGGGGCTGTACACGCCTCGGGGGCTCCTCCCGAAGGGGAGCCCCCTCCCACGTACCAGTGGAAGCACCATGCTCCATGCTGGCTGACGACACTGCTGAGGAGCGACTATGCCCGTACACATACGGAAGCACTATGCTCCGCGCTGGTGATAAACAACTGAGGGCGGCCCCAGGCCGCATCAACCTCAGGGAGCCCAGAGCTCAGTGTCTATCCTCATCGTAACGCCTCCCCTCGGGAGTGCCGCGCGAGGGGGCTGGGCACGGGGGCTGCGCCTGGGTCACGCCCAGACGCACACCACCCAGCCAGGCCCCCCCAGGCCTGGTTCGTCGCGCATCTCTCCCTGAGCGGAGCCAAGGTACGAAGGCCGTTTGAGCGTCAAGGGGGACTCCTGAGCATCGCGACTCAGGAGCCTAACTGGTCACGTAGCCCCTCACTCCTTAGTTCCGAAAGGCTAACGGCGGTTGAGGTATGCGCGCGGCCGGGCTCTGCAGATGTAGAACGGTAGATCCACCCACATCACACCTCCCTACTTGCTGTTCGTGCGCCAAGGGGGACTCCTGAGCATCGCGACTCAGGAGCCTAACTTGCAAAGATAACCAATCATACATAAAAGAATTCAGAGAAGATTCAAATATTATTCATACATAGACTTGATCATAAACCCACAATTCATCGGTCTCAACAAACACACCGCAAAAAGAAGATTACATCAAATAGATCTCCACAAGAGAGGGGGAGAACTTTGTATTGAGATTCAAAGAGAGAGAAGAAGCCATCTAGCTACTAAATGGACCCGAAGGTCTGAGGTAAACTACTCACACTTCATCGGAGGGGCTATGATGATGTAGAAGCCCTCCGTGATGACGGCCCTCTCCAGCGGAGCTCCGAAACAGGCCCCAAGATGGGATCTCGTGGATACAGAAAGTTGCGGCGGTGGAATTAGATTTTTGACTCCTGGTCTGATCGTTTGGGGGTACGTGTGTATATATAGGAGGAAGGAGTACATCGATGGAGAACCGAGCGTGACCTCCTCTTTGACTCCTTGGAGTAGGGTCCAAGTCTCCTGGATCATGTTCGGTGAGAAAATCACGTTCCCGGAGATTTTATTCCGTTTGGACTCCGTTTGATATTCTGTTTCTCCGAAACACTGAAATAGGCAAAAAACAACAATTCTGGGCTGGGCCTCCGGTTAATAGGTTAGTCCCAAAAATAATATAAAAGTGGAAAATAAAGCCCAATATAGTCCAAAACAGTAGATAATATAGCATGGAGCAATCAAAAATTATAGATACGTTGGAGACGTATTAGGCATCCCCAAGCTTAATTCCTGCTCGTCCTCGAGTAGGTAAATGATAAAAAGAGAATTTTTGATGCGGAGTGCTACTTGGCATAATTTCAATGCAAATCTTCTTAATTGTGGTAAGAATATTCAGATTAGAAAGATTCAAGACAAAAGTTTATATTGACATAAAAATAATAATACTTCAAGCATACTAACAAAGCAATTATGTCTTCTCAAAATAACATGGCCAAAGAAAGTTATCCCTACAAAATCATATAGTCTGGCTATGCTCTATCTTCACCACACAAAGTATTTAAATCATGCACAACCCCGATGACAAGCCAAGCAATTGTTTCATGCTCTAACTTTTTCAAAACTTTTTCAATCTTCACGCAATACATGAGCGTGAGCCATGGATATAGCACTATAGGTGGAATAGAATGGTGGTTGTGGAGAAGACAAAAAGGAGAAGATAGTCTCACATCAACTAGGCGTATCAACGGGCTATGGAGATGCCATCAATTGATATCAATGTGAGTGAGTAGGGATTGCCATGCAACGGATGCACTAGAGCTATAAGTATATGAAAGCTCAAAAAGAAACTAAGTGGTTGTGCATCCAACTTGCTTGCTCATGAAGACCTAGGGCAATTTGAGGAAGCCCATCATTGGAATATACAAGCCAAGTTCTATAATGTAAAATTTCCACTAGTATATGAAAGTGATAACATGAGAGACTCTCTACTATGAAGATCATGGTGCTACTTTGAAGCACAAGTGTGGTAAAAGGATAGTAACATTGTCCCTTCTCTCTTTTTCTCTCATCATTTTTTTATATTTTTTTATTTGGGCCTTTTCTCTTTTTTTTATTTTTTATGGCCTATTTTCTTTCTTTTTTTATTTGGGCTTCTTTGGCCTCTTTTATTTATTTTTTGTCCGAAGTCTCATCCCGACTTATGGGAGAATCATAGTCTCCATCATTCTTTCCTCACTGGGACAATGCTCTAATAATGATGATCATCACACTTTTATTTTTCTTAAACAATTACAACTCGATACTTAGAACAAAATATGACTCTATGTGAATGCATCCGGCGGTGTACCGGGATATGCAATATGACAATGATGGAATGTGTCATGAATGGAACGGTGGAAAGTTGCATGGCAATATATCTCGGAATGGCTATAGAAATGCCATAATAGGTAGGTATGGTGGCTGTTTTGAGGAAGGTATATGGTAGGTGTATGATACCGGCGAAAAGTGCGCGGTATTAGAGAGGCTAGCAAAGGTGGAAGGGTGAGAGTGCGTATAATCCATGGACTCAACATTAGTCATAAAGAACTCATATACTTATTGCAAAAATCTAGAAGTTATCAAAGCAAAGTATTACGCGCATGCTCCTAGGGGGATAGATTTGTAGGAAAAGACCATCGCTCATCCCCGACCGCCACTCATAAGGAAGACAATTAATAAATAAATCATGCTCCGACTTCATCACATAACGGTTCACCATATGTGCATGCTACGGGAATCACAAACTTTAACACAAGTATTCTTTAAATTCACAACTACTCAACTAGCATGACTTTAATATTATCACCTCCATATCTCAAAACAATTATCAAGCTTCAATCTTTTCTTATTATTCAACACACTCAAAAGAAAGTTTCACAAATCTTGAATACCAAGCATATTATTATTAAGAAAATTACCATGCGATTAAGAGACTCTCAAAATAATTTAAGTGAAGCACGAGAGATCAATAGTTTCTTTAAAACAAATCCACCACCGTGCTCTAAAAGATCTAAGTGAAGCACATAGAGCAAAATTATAACGCTAAAAGATATAAGTGAAGCACATAGAGCAAAACTACATAGCTCAAAAGATATAAGTGAAGCACATAGAGTATTCTATCAAATTTTAATTCATGTATGGCTCTCTAAAAAGGTGTGTACAGCAAGGATGATTGTGGCATACTAATACACAAAGGAACAAATAATACAAGACTCTCCAAGCAAAACACATATCATGTCGGTGAATAAAAATATAGCTCCAAGTAAATTACCGATGGAAGTGGACGAAAGAGGGGATGCATCCCGGGTCATCCCCAAGCTTTGACTTCTTGGTGTCCTTGGATTATCTTGGGGGTGCCATGGGCATCCCCGAGCTTAGGCTCTTGCCACTCCTTGTTCCATAATCCATCAAAAGAATTCACCCAAAACTTGAAAACTTCACAACACAAAACTCAAAATAGAAAACTCATGAGCTCCGTTAGCGAAAGAAAACAAAAGACCACTTCAAGGTACTGTAATGAACTCATTCTTTATTTATATTGGTGTTAAACCTACTGTATTCCAATTTCTCTATGGATTATAACTATTTTACTAACCATAGACTCATCAAAATAAGCAAACAACACACGAAAAACAGAATCTATCAAAAACAGAACAGTCTGTAGTAATCTGTAGCTAGCGCAAGATCTGGAACCCCAAAAATTATAAAATAAATTTCTTGACATGAGGAATTTATCTATTAATCATCTGCAAAAAGAATTAACTAAATATCACTCTTCAAATAAAAATGAAAGCAATTCTCGTGAGCGCTAAAGTTTCTGTTTTTTACAGCAAGTTCAACAAGACTTTCCCCAAGTCTTCCCAACGGTTCTACTTGGCACAAACACTAATTAAACACAAAAACACAACCAAAACAGAGGATAAATAATTTATTTATTACTAATCAGGAGCGAAAAGCAAGGAATGAAAATAAAATTGGGTTGCCTCCCAACAAGCGCTATCGTTTAACGCCCCTAGCTAGGCATAAAAGCGAGGATAGATCTAAGTATTGCCATCTTTGGTAGGCAATCCATAAGTGTCTCTCATGATAGTTTCATATGGTAATTTTATTTTATTTCTTGGAAAGTGTTCCATGCCCTTTTCTAATGGAAATTGAAATCTAATATTCCCTTCCTTTATATCAATAATCGCACCAACCATTCTAAGGAAAGGTCTGCCAAGAATAATAGGGCAAGAAGGATTGCAATCTATATCAAGAACAATGAAATCTACGGGCACATAATTCCTATTTGCAACAATAAGAACATCATTAATCCTTCCTGTAGGTTTCTTAATAGTGGAATTCGCAAGATGCAAGTTTAGAGAGCAATCATCAAAATTGCGGAAATCTAGCAAATCACACAAAGTTTTGGGAATAGTGGAGACACTAGCACCCAAATCACACAAAGCATAAAACTCATGATCTTTAATTTTAATTTTAATAGTTGGTTCCCACTCATCATAGAGTTTTCTAGGGATAGAAACTTTCAACTCAAGTTTTTCTTCATAAGATTGCATCAAGGCATCAACAATATGTTCGGTGAAGGCTTTATTTTGACTATAAGCATGTGGAGAATTTAGCACGGATTGCAACAAGGAAATAAAATCAATTAAAGAGCAACTTTCATAATTAAATTCCTTGAAATCCAATATAGTGGGTTTAGCAACATCTAGATTTTTATTTCTTTCAATCCCACTTTCATCAATTGCATCATTAAGATCTAAATACTCCGAATTTTTAGAACGCCTTCTAGGTAAAGGAAGATCATATTCAGTTTCATCAAGATTCATATTGCAAAACAAAGATTTAATAGGGGACACATCAATAACTTTTAGATCTTCATCTTGATTTTCATAGGAATTGGAAGAACACACTTTAATAAAGGCATCTTTGGAAGCACGCATCCTAGCGGTTCTTTCCTTGCACTCATCAATGGAAATTCTCATGGCTTTAAGGGACTCATTGATATCATGCTTAGGAGGAATAGATCTAATCTTTAAAGAATCAATCTCAAGAGAAATTCTATCAATGTTTCTAGCCAAATCATCAACTTTAAGCAATTTCTCTTCAAGCAAAGCAGTAAAATTCTTTTGTGAATTCATAAACTCTTTAACACTATTCTCAAATTCAGAGGGCATCTTATTATAATTTCCATAAGAGTTGTTGTAGGAATTCCCATAATTATTAGAAGGATTACTAGGATATGGCCTAGGATTAAAATTCCCTCTATAAGCGTTGTTACCAAAATTATTCCTACCAACAAAATTCACATCCATAGATTCATTGCTATTCTCAATCAAAGTAGACAAAGGCATATCATTAGGATCAGAAGAAACACTCTTAGTAGCAAATAATTTCATAAGTTCATCCATCTTTCCACTCAAAACATTGATTTCTTCTATCGCATGCACTTTTTTATTAGAAGATCTTTCAGTATGCCATTGATAATAATTAACCATAATATTATCTAGGAGTTTAGTAGCATCTCCTAAAGTGATTTCCATAAAAGTGCCTCCCGTGGCCGAATCTAAAAGATTTCTAGAAGCAAAATTCAATCCGGCATAAAAAATTTGTATAATCATCCACACATTCAAACCATGAGTAGGGCAATTATGTATCATTAATTTCATTCTCTCCCAAGCTTGTGCAACATGTTCATGATCAAGTTGTTTAAAGTTCATAATATCGTTTCTAAGAGAGATGATCTTAGCGGGACGAAAATACTTAGAGATAAAAGCATCTTTGCACTTGTTCCAAGAATCAATACTATTTTTAGGCAAAGACGAAAACCAAGCTTTAGCACGATCTCTAAGCGAAAAAGGAAATAGCTTCAATTTAACGACATCATTATCGACATCTTTTTTCTTTTGCATATCACATAAATCAACAAAGCTATTTAGATGAGTAGCGGCATCTTCACTAGGAAGGCTGGCGAATTGATCTTTCATAACAAGATTCAACAAAGCAGCATTGATTTCACAAGATTCAGTATTAGCAAGGGGAGCAATCGGAGTGCTAAGGAAATCATTATTATTGGTATTGGTGAAGTCACACAATTTGGTAGTATCTTGAGCCATCACGACAAACAAGCAAACTAGCATACAAGCAAACAAGAGCAAACGGACAAAAGAGGCAAATAGAGAGGGAGGATAGACAGAGAGAGAGGGGGCAAATAAAACGGCAAGGGTGAAGTGGGGGAGAGGAAAAAGAGAGGCAAATGGCAAATAATGTAATGCGAGAGATAGGAATTGTGATGGGTACTTGGTATGTTGACTTTTTGTGTAGACTCCCCGACAACGGCGCCAGAAATCCTTCTTGCTACGCCTTGAGCTTGCGTTGGTTTTCCCCGAAGAGGAAGGGATGATGCAGCAGAGTAGCGTAAGTATTTCCCTCAGTTTTTGAGAACCAAGGTATCAATCCAGTAGGAGGCCATGCTCAAGTCCCTCGTACCTGCACAAAATGATAGCTACTCGCAACCAACGCGATTAGGGGTTGTCAATCCCTTCACGGTCACTTACGAGAGTGAGATCTGATAGATATAATATTTTTGGTATTTTTGGTATAAAGATGCAAAGTAAAAAGTAAAGGCAAAGTAAAAAAGCAAAGCAAGATTAAAGTGATGGAGATTGATATGATGAGAATAGACCCGGGGGCCATAGGTTTCACTAGTGGCTTCTCTCAAGAGCATAATTATTCTACGGTGGGTGAACAAATTACTGTTGAGCAATTGACAGAATTGAGCATAGTTATGAGAATATCTAGGCATGATCATGTATATAGGCATCACGTCCGTGACAAGTAGATCGAAACGATTCTGCATCTACTACTATTACTCCACTCATCGACCGCTATCCAGCATGCATCTAGAGTATTAAGTTAAAAATAGAGTAACGCCTTAAGGAAGATGACATGATGCAGAGAGATAAATTCATGCAATATGAAATAAACCCCATCTTGTTATCCTTGATGGCAACGATGCAATACGTGCCTTGTTGCCCCTTCTGTCACTGGGAAAGGACACCGCAAGATCGAACCCAAAGCTAAGCACTTCTCCCATGGAAAGAACTACCAATCTAGTTGGCCAAACCAAATGGATAATTCGAAGAGACTTGCAAAGATAACCAATCATACATAAAAGAATTCAAAGAAGATTCAAAGATTATTCATAGATAGACTTGATCATAAACCCACAATTCATCGGTCTCAACAAACACACCACAAAAAGAAGATTACATCGAATAGATCTCCACAAGAGAGGGGGAGAACTTTGTATTGAGATTCAAAGAGAGAGAAGAAGCCATCTAGCTACTAACTATGGACCCGAAGGTCTGAGGTAAACTACTCACACTTCATTGAAGGGGCTATGATGATGTAGAAGCCCTCCGTGATGACGGCCCTCTCCGGCGGAGCTCCGGAACAGGCCCCAAGATGGGATCTCGTGGATACAGAAAGTTGCGGTGGTGGAATTAGGTTTTTGGCTCCTGGTCTGATCATTTGGGGGCACGTGTGTATATATAGGAGGAAGGAGTACGTCAGTGGAGCACCGAGGGGCCCATGAGGCAGGGGGCGTGCCCTAGGGGGGCACCCTCGTGACCTCCTCTTTGACTCCTTGGAGTAGGTTCCAAGCCTCCTGGATCACGTTCGGTGAGAAAATCACGTTCCCGAAGATTTTATTCCGTTTGGACTCCGTTTGATATTCTGTTTCTCCGAAACACTGAAATAGGCAAAAAAAACAACAATTCTGGGTTGGGCCTCCGGTTAACCGGTTAGTCCCAAAAATAATATAAAAGTGGAAAATAAAGCCCAATATAGTCCAAAACAATAGATAATATAGCATGGAGCAATCAAAAATTATAGATACGTTGGAGACGTATCAAGGCCCACCGATTACAGGCCCATTTATCGACGGCCCGTAGGAGACCGATGGATCCTACGGCCCGTATATGGCCCATGGTAGTTGCGGCCACTAGCAAACCAGGGAAAAAGAAGACTAGGAAATAAATAAGGCCGAAACTAACGCTAGGCTATTAAGGCGTTTGCACAGATTACATCCACTCGGCATCAAAGATCGCCACCAGTGCAAATATAGGGAACACGCTACATTATACAAAAATGGCTTGCTGTTTTCTTCAGCCGGTGGCTGCACGTTAAGAATAAATTTTGTATCGCACCAAAACAAATTACAACTATATAACAAAAGGAAGGTTGGCATAAAAATTAACAGTCTAGCAGATAAATGCACCACCAGAAGTTCACAAGCTCAATTCATTTGGCCTGACTGTTACGTTTTCATGTTATATTGTCCGATGGAGCACCATAACCCTCGCCTTCATTTCTCCTAGGCTCCTGAACAACATAGCAAATGTCTAATAGTTTGGTTTCAAAACCATGCATATCTTGACGACATTGAGCAATGTTTCTCCTTGTTTCACAAGGAGTCTCTGTTAGGGAATGGACTTGTGTCTGGAGCGCAGATACAACATTGCTTTGAGCTTGCATATCTTGATCATGAGGCAGTTTGTATGATATTGCCTTAACAACAAACCCAGGTACTGACCCACTGCAGCAAGAGCTGACATCGCGGTTATAGTTGCCTTGCCACCTTCAAAAGGTGGCGGTTCCACCATTTTTTCCATAGCTCGATGAAAAGTTGAGGTTTTACATTAGTAGTACCAGAACAGAAGATATTAAGGAGGCAGCAAAACCAAACAAAATAGCTTTGGTCTATATACAGAACTTATTCTGGTGAACCCATGTAAAATATTAGTTGTATTTTATTGCCAAGTACATAATAAAACCAGGTTCCAAACATATGACCATGTACCATCGCTAATGTATTGTCTATTTCTTCACATTGTATTGAGGGCTAAGGATAAAGAGACGAAGTTTATAATACGGTAAGCATAGTATGACATCATTCATATCACAAAACAACTGAGAACAGACAAACAAGCAATTGTAACATTGTGTGGGCAAGTCCAGCACGGAACTAGATTACAGGTCAAGATCAAAGGAACATCACTCCTCTCTTTTAAACCTTGTAAGGTGCAATGATACGCTAATACAATTGTGTATAAATTGAAAAGAGTAATAGACATTGGCTGCAAACCATGCAGTTCAAGGCACAAGTCAGAGTAAGTAGTAGTTAAAAGGCATGAGGATTAAGGACTTACAACAACGGCTTTGACTGGTGTAGTCATGCCCTTCTTCTTGCCCGTGTGACAGTCCTTGAAGATTTCCACAGCATTTGGTTCAGGTACTTTTTGGTCCTTGCGGGCTTTCCTCTGCATTTCGAACAAGTCAATATAGATCTGATAATATGGTACAGCGAAAAGAGTGAAACAGCAGCTAATTACAAGAGCCTCGCAGTGTGCAATATAGCTACGAGATCCTGTCGTCTATTGGAATTTCACTTTCGTACGGTTGGCCTTGTTCTTTGAACAGTTCACCTACAAGAAGATAAATTTTTGTGGCACATGCGTAAATAGGACTTCAACATGTGATCTGATCACATATATATAATGTACCTGATACTTCGGATCAGACCAGTGTTTAACAAGGCCCCTCCAGTCTTCATCCGATATATTTTCCACTGGAGATGTTTGGGAAAGTTCACTGTTAGCCTTGCCTTCAAAGTGAGTTTTCCTCAAGTTATACCGATACTGTCGCAGAGCAGAC
This sequence comes from Triticum dicoccoides, assembly GCF_002162155.2. Classification (NCBI taxonomy): domain Eukaryota; kingdom Viridiplantae; phylum Streptophyta; class Magnoliopsida; order Poales; family Poaceae; genus Triticum; species Triticum dicoccoides. The sequence goes on from NC_041392.1 coordinate 501,587,865, forward strand.
TTGAAAACATGGATGCAAGCCTGTCTAGTTGCATCATCTTGGCTATCCAACTTGAACCTCATCTATTGAAAATTATGGGAGTCTCATTATCAGCAACCTAGAAAGTATGGGACAGAGCAAGACGATATTACTAGTTTCCATACATAACCATACTTACAGATAAATGGCCGAGGAAGGTGTTGAACTGGGTTTCGTCTTTGCCATTCATGTACTGAATCCATGTTGGGAGGATATGTACATGACACCTAACGGCAACCGCTGCCTCTGATACTAACTTGGCTGACTCTGTAGCATCACGCGGCCTTTTTAAACCTGCCTCAAAACGGATCTCCATTCTTCCTCCTCTAGATTTAGTTAAACTATTGAGCATTATCCCTGATGTGTCATGTACACGCGCCTAGGTGCTAGTCCAACAACGAACATTGGAAGTGTTAGTGTACATCAAACTGTGAGACTACATATAAAGAAGCATGCAACAGTAACTTGACTCCAGCAACTACCTTCTTGTTGTTGAAGCTCACAAGGTTCATCTGATATTGCCAACTCGTCTTGTGTCAAGAGTGCTTGGGAAGTAGTGTCAGGTGGCAAGGGAGCTTGGGAACGTGCTGCTAGCTCAGTTAACGCACGAGTAAGTCGTGCAGCTGGTAGTACTGTTGAAAGACATGCGGTGCCCCCATGTTTGGTTTTGGTAATTGATGACAATCTCTATGGACTAATGGTTGCCTTGAGTTATATTTGAAGGTTTTGTCCATAGGATTTTCTTGGAGTACATGTGTTGATTTCAAGGAGAGTTTGTGTCGACCAAGGTGTTATTCAAGGAATTATCCAAAGATTTGTCATGTGAGAGTTGAGCTTATTGCAAGCATGTCTTGAAGAAGAAGATTGTGTGATCATTCATGTCTACCTTCAAGACATCATCCAAATGAAGAGACTTGGAAAGGTTCAAGGTTAATCAAGACTAAGTCAAGAGTGAATCAAGTTGATCAACTCACAAAGCGCAGAAGATGTACCGAGAGGGATCAAGTGATCCCATGGTATGGTAAGAATTGTCAATTACGCTTTGTGTACTAACCCATGGTCTTCGTGAGAGTTCTTTGTGGGGTTAGGTTGCGGTGTGCAAGTTCAAGTGGAGCATCACGAAGAGATCGAATGCTTGAAGCTTTCCGTCCTTTGTGGTGATAATGGACTTGTGAAGATGTGCGGAAGAGTGGCTCACCCATAGTGGAGTATGGGGGAGCAATCAACTAGTCTTCATCGAGTCAACACAATCAAGAAAGGTGGTCCAACTTGAGGGAGTCAAGATCGTCATCATCTAGCTCAAGTGGACCATGTGCAAGGCAAAGGTTTGCCGTTGATAGGTTTTCTATTTTACCGGTCTCATGATGGTAGTTGGGAGACCGGGTTATAGGATCGATTGCCGTACTATCAAGGGGGGCTCTTGATGAGTAGCTTGATCGTATCGTTCGCTGAGAGCTCAAACCATTGCATCCTTGCATCATCATTCTTGGTTCTTGTTTGGTTCTCTTTGAGAGTCTTAGAGCTTATGGTCATCTTGATGACAAGCTCGAGTTCATCGAAAACGGAGTTCACATGCTTCTTCTATGATGTTTTCGATGTTGGAGGTTTTGCCGGTTCTTCTCGGTTGGAGGTTTCACTCCTCTATTTGTTGGCATACCTCCCCTGCCTCTTCTTACTATATCCAGTCGTTGTTTTGATGCTACTCGTCGTCTTGTTTCCAACAAGCTTGAGTTTGCTCAATTCGGAGCTCATATGCAGAAGTTATGGCAGTTCTTGTTTTCTTGAGTGTGGTTTTGTCAGGGTCCCAGCGGTAGTACCATGGTACCCAGTGGTAGTACCGCTGAGGGGTCACAAGCGGCAGTACCGCTTCGCAGCGGTAGTACCGGCGGTGACTCCGCAACAGTACTACCGCTGGCTTACCAGGTCCCTACCGCGTCGATTCGAGGGGTCTTTTTCTGTGTCGGATTGTGCGGTACCTCGCTGCGGCAGTACCGCTCCTTAGCGGCAGTACCGCCCTTCCTCCGCGGTAGTACCACCCGGTTCCCTCTTTCCCTTTACCCTTCATTCTGTGCGGTAGTACCGCTGAAGGGTGCGGTAGTACCGCTTAACCTAGTGGTAGTACCGCTGTCTCCTGCGCTACTACCGCCCCAAGGTTCGTATTTTGTTGCTCCTTTTCCCTGTTTCTTCCACCTGAGCGGTAGTACCGCTCGTGTGCGGGTTGAGCACATAACGGTTGGTTTTTACCCCTCCTATAAAAGGGGGTCTTCTTCCCCAATGAACCTTATCCTTTGAGCTCGTGTTCTTCCCCCATTGTTGACCTTCTTCGAGCTTGCTAACTCTCAATCCCTCCATGGATTCTTGCTAGTTTTTGAGGGAAAAGAGAGAGGAGATTTAGATCAACATTTCCACCAATCACTTTCTCCTCTATGTGAGGGGAACCCCTTGGATCTAGATCTTGGAGTTCTTGGTGTTCTCCTTCTTGTTCTTCCTCTCATTTTCCTCCCTAGCATTAGTTGCTTCGGTGGGATTTGAGAGAGAAGGACTTGGGCACTCCGTGTGCCCTTGCCATTGCATTTGGTGCATCGGTTTGAGTTCTCCACAGTGATACGTGGAAGTGAAGGTTGAGAAGCTTTTTACTCTTGGGTGTTTGGGCACCCTAGAGCTTTTTCCTCTTGGGTGCCTTGGCGCCCTAGACGGTTGGTGTTGTTCGGAGCTCAATCATTGTGGTGAAAAGCTCCGGGCAAGCATCAGGGTCTCCAATTAGGTTGTGGAGATCGCCCCGAGCAATTTGACGGGTACCGGTGACCGCCCCCAAGGGTTGCCAAAGTGTACGGGTTCGGTGACCGCCCCCAAGGGTTGCCATTTGTACGGGTTCGGTGACTGCCCTCAAGGGTCCCTTGGTGGAATCACGGCATCTTGCATTGTGCGAGGGCCTGAGGAGATTACGGTGGCTCTAGTGGCTTCTTGGGGAGCATTGTGCCTCCACACCGCTCCAAACGGAGATTAGCATCCGCAAGGGTGTGAACTTCGGGATACATCGTCGTCTCCGTGTGCCTCGGTTATCTCTTACCCGAGCCCTTTACTTATGCACTTTACTTTGTGATAGCCATATTGTTCTTTGTCATATATCTTGCTATCTCATAGTTGCTTATCTTGCTTAGCATAAGTTGTTGGTGCACATAGGTGAGCCTAGTTGTTTTAGGTTTTATGGTTGGCAAATTAACCGGTAGGTTTATTCCGCATTTGTCAAGCCTAAACCGTAATTATTTTAAAACGCCTATTCACCCCCCCCTCTAGGCGACATCCACGATCTTTCAACTGTGGTAGGTGTTGCAAGAACTAGGGTTGTCTCTGCTTGTTTGGTGGCAGCTATTTGTTTCTGTTTGGCTTTTTTTGCAACTTGTGTAGCATGGGATGCCGTGTTTTGTAGAATTTTCCGCTGGACTTTGACCTTCTATTGCACCATCAGTACCAGCAGAATCTGCAGGATTCATCCGCTTCTCATTCCCTGCCATTCTGTGTTTCTTCCTCTTTCTCTGTGCCATGTTAAGTCAAGCCGACAAGAAAAACGAATAACAATTTAGTTCTTCAGAACAAATTGATGCGTGATGCAGACGAACTGAACTTTGATGTTAGACAACCACATGATAGGAGGATGTAATATGTATGAAAAACAGGACGGAAGAGATAACCAGAACTATGATGTGTAAACTAAGAAGAAGACATTTCACCAAATTAGAAGCAATGCAATGGAAGGTAGACACCATATGAAAGATGCTACAAATATCGCTCTGCCAAGTTAACAGTGTCTCATCATAAATGGCGTTTAAACAAATGTGAAGCAATACAAGAAATAAATCATATGCAAGATGCAAACAACATCACACTACCATGTTAGAGGTCTCTCGTCATTAGTGCCATTGCATATTCACAGCTTATGATGTGTAAACTAAGGAGAAGGCATTTCAACAAATTAGAAGCAATGAAAGCTAGACACCATATGAAAGATGCAACGAATATCACTCTACCAAGTTAAAAATGTCTCGTCATAAGTGTCATTTCAACAAATTAGTAGTACAAGCTAGAAAAGAATGTGAGATGTAACCTATATCACACTCCAAAGTCAAACGTGTCTTATGATAAGTGATTGTTGCAGGTTACACAACAGTAGTAATTTGATGTAAGAACATGGTGTGATAGACAGATAGTGTATGTTCTAGAAACATGAACGCGTGTCTTATTCAAGTATAATGTGTAAAGTAAGCAGATGGAATTCAACAAAATTAGAAGCAATACAAGCTAGACATCACACATAACATGCAACCACATATAACAGTGCCAAGTTAGAGGGAGCACCGGTGATGCTACACTAGGGGAGACGTGCTCATCATAAACACAGCTTTGTTGAGTGTCTATGCGTGTGTTGTCTTGGAAATCATCTTGGGGGTGTGGAGGAGTAGAAACTGTAGAGGCCCTCCGTTCGGAAGGAGCACCTTTATCCGCTGCCTTGCTAACTTCCTTCCGCTTTATTGATTTTGAATTGTCAAGTAAAACTGACAAGAAAAAGCAATAAAATTCTCTCTTCAGAACTCATTCATGCATGATACTGACAATCACTACTTTGATGTAAGGCAAACACATGATACCAGGATGGAATATGTACGAAAAACAAGACGGCATGGCATGTTCACAACTGTTTGTGTAAACTAAACAGAAACCATTCGAGCAAATAAGAAGCAATGCAAGCTAGACACCACATGAAAGATGCAACCAATATGACTCTGCCAAGTTAAAAGCGTCCCATCATAAATGGAATTTCAACAAATTAGAAGCAGCGCATGCTATAAATCATATGAAAGATGCAACTAATATCGCACTGCATATACTAAAGGTGTCTCGTCATGTTGATTGATGCGGGATACAAAAAAATAGTTTTATGTAAGGACATGCTTCATAGATAGATGTACTATGTACTAAATACAGGAAGGCATGTCACATTAACAGGTATAATGTATAAGCTAAGCAGACTAGCACATGTAGTTTAACCAGATTGGAAGAATTACAATATAGACACCATATGCAACATGCAACCACATATCACACTGCCAAGTTAGAGCAAGCACCTGCGATGCTAGTGTAGGGGAAATGTTGTAATCAACTACAGAGCTATGTTCACTATCTTCATATAGCATTTATGTTTCTTGAGAATCATGTCGGGAGGCTGACGCTGCATTCTTTAAATGAGGAGTAGTCCCCTTGCCTGCCTGCCTCGTCATAAGTGATTGATGAGGGATACACAAGAACATTAGTTTGATGTAAGAACATGGTTAATACACAGATGTACTAGTATGTACCAAAAACAGAAAGGCATGTCATATTCAAAGGTATAATGTGTAAGCTAAGCAGATGCAATTTAACCAAATTGGAAGCAATACAAGCTAGACATCCGGCTGGAGTGGTGAGCATGATCATCTAGGACCTGAGAGCCTGGTGGGAGGCGGGCTGCTTCACCACCATCGCAGCTTTTTAGTTGGCATCCAGGTGATGCCTATCTTTGATGGGCTTGTCACTGGCTCGGCCAGTGCCCTGACTAGCTATTTGTTTTCTGGTGCTCACGGGATGGTGGTTCATGTAAAAAAATATCTTTCCTTATCTTACCGACTTCGGCCTTTCAAATACAAGCTAGACACCATATGGAACATGCAACCACATATGACACCGCGAAGTTAAAGCAAGCACCTGGGATGGTGGTTCATTGCGAGCGAGGTCATCAACTCCAGATCTACGTTTACCGTCTCCATCTGCTGACACTGCCCCCTTTATAGCACTGTAACGTGTCTTGCCTACCCGCATACGAAGCTGGAGTGACTTCTCTCTTTTATTTTTGGCTTCTCTCATGGCAGCAGAGTCTGAAATACCCTTGCATAAAAACACAATAGTGAGAGTAAGGGTGAAGTGTGTGCAGAACTAGTGCACTGTAAAAGTAGCAGATAGCAGGTGGCTGAAAAATAAATGACAGGAGACATATGATAGCTCTACAACATTGCATGGCAAACAAAATTAGATTCTACTCCGTATGATTTTGTAATATATGAGCACAGGAAATGCAGGTACTCCTCCAGCACACCACCACATGTGGTCATATCTAAGATAACAGTCGACTGAAAATAAATAGGTCAGTCAATTTTTTTAATGAACCGTCCGATCTATAAGGAACGGGCAGATGGCCTTCGTCTACCTCCCGCCAGTCACTGTTGACACTTTCTCGAACTGCCAGCGACCACCGGCCCAGACCCCTGCCTCCGCCGCCCCGCCCTCCCATCGACCTCATACCACCGCCGTGCTTGGCAGCGCCCCCAGACCATCCCTTTAATCCCGGCCGACATCCAGATCGGGCACCAGTAGCTCTAGGTCGCACACGCCCCTAAGATAAACACCAAGGTGCTACTTCCCCGGCATAATAGGCGTACTAGCACCTGTTACGCCGGGGAATGCTTCCGTTAATTGGGAATCAACTGGCCAGAAATTGAAATTCAGGGGGGCGACGGACCTCTAGCTAAGGTGAAATAGTATATGAGGAGAAACCTTGTGCATCATGAGTTACTAGGAACATCTAGTATCAAGAAGAAGCGGTCAACTAGTGTCTTCTATGGGATGAATACCGTGCAAGCAGAGACGTAAGATTTGCACGAATAAGGGAAGAGGAGTACCTTTTTCGGTTGCCGGTGTGGTAACCTCCACATGTCGCGCCGATCTTCTTCTTTTTTACCGGGGAAACCGATGTTCTGGAGGGTGCAGGCTTGGACGAACCCATGGCCAAATTGTTGACTGTGTTGCCGTGGCCGTATGTCGGTGGAGGGGAAGCAGATCCGAGGCGGAGAAGGACGGCGTAGCAGGAACAGCTCTGGTGCGGTGGAGGGTGGCGAAGTTGGAGCGGCAGCGGTGAGGCGTAGGACGGTGTGGTTGAACTAGCTCGGGTATAGACGGCTCGGCCTCGGCTTCAACTACTAGCCGTGGAGGGCGTTGCGGTTGAGGTTGCGGTGGACGTCAACGTCAGGGTATCGGCTCCTGCGTGATGGAGGAGGGCGATGGTTGATGGGTGGGATGGGGTGGCGGACGGAGGACGCCGGGGTTTCGCGGCTGGTGGAGAGGTAGTTTTGGCGCTCACGGAGTACGAATGGGGAATCGGACGGGTGGGGGGAACCATGTTTCAGTCTGGGACGCGCTTGTTTTTGGCTTTTTTGAACAGAAGATGGGACGCGCTTGTTTGAAATTTGGGGAAAGTACAAACTTTTCCCCCTCTTAAATTTCAGACCTACTGCGGGTCGGGGGTAGGATGGTAATCCCAGGTGTCCCAAATAGTGGGCGGGAGCGATTTCGGCCGCGCGCATGTGTGCTTAGGCGGCCATTGTGTATGAATGTTTTTCGGATGCGGTCGCGTGGCGTCTAGATGAAGCTACAAACCTACCCCGGTTTAGACCTTTGGACGTCGGGCCGGTAGGTTTCACGGGTCGGAGTTATTAGAAAAGTAATTTCCTTGTACTACTAAACATTGGTCTCACGCGGTTTCGGGCGAGTAGAGGCTCTTTTGGCGCTTCGTTCGAAATTTTGTAACACAAGCATTCACGTTTAGAGTACTCTTGAACTATGAGGATTGACCTAAATAGACAACATTATATTTGACCTTGTATGTTTGAAAACTCATTAAATTATCCGCTTTTTTTGAAATTTTGACACTTGAAAATCCTATAACTACGATTATTTTGGAATGGAGGAGCTAAATTTGAATCTATTTTGTACACGACTACATATGCTATTATGTACAAAATCAGAGCAAAGATTGGTGCCCCCATAATTTAGGTATGGTTTACAAATGCCATGATATCAAATTCAAATAATTGAATGGATTTCATGTTGAATTCGATTTTTTTAAACCACCTTAAGTTGAATTCAAATGTATGCTAGTTCATAGGTAGCTATTTATAATGTCCATTGTGTAACTTTCGTATGTATAATGTGCTTTACACACACAACATGAACTATACTCACGTTTATATTCGATTGCTAAAGCGATGCTTTGTCTGTAGTTCAAAATACTAACTATGTGGATCAATTGTGTCGAATAATAATATAGACATGCTCAAATTCGATAGAATCTAGATGTCTGATGGATCAATGACCGCTCCTTACGCGAATTGCAACTATCATGATCCCATCCTAATATTTGGATACAATTTATATCTTTAATCAATGTGTAGAGCAGTCTTTTACGTGTAGTTTCACTCTCCATTGGTGGTCTCTCACACATGCTCACACAGTCTCTCCCGAGGTGTCTTTCTCGCACACATGCTCTAGATATAACCCTCCCTCCCTCTCGTAACCATTTACAACTATTTCCACTAACCTTTATCACAAGCACTCTTCCTCTCGCAAACATACACACGCACAATCCTCATCGACCCTTTCTATATACATGGACCTGCCTACATGTCTCATGTACGCACATTATCTTTACGCCTGTCTCTCACGCATTGTCTCACACCTCTCTTCCTAATCGACGAGTATGATTCTAGCAGAGCATCCTGTAGGATGCCTCTTAAAGTTAGGTTGGATGAATAGTAATATCAGAGATAAAGGGGTTACCTTAGTCTGAGAACCTAGGGTTACAAATCCTAGCCGGCTTTGTCAGTGGACACAGAGTCCTTCACAATTCTGCTATCTTTGTCTTGTACGACTAGTCATCCATGGGTCTTCCTAAATGCGTCACGGGCCGACCAATGTGGCGCAGGACGGAACCGAACGAAGGGCCTCACCTCGACCCACCGGAGCTCACGCGGTGACACACCCTCTGCCCCCACGTCTCATTATCGTCTCACACCCACACATACCAACACAAACACCACACACACAGAAAATTTCTCCTGATGCCTCTATTCCCTCCCCCTTGCATACACACACACAAGGGAATGGAATCTCTTGTCGTGACGTCATATTCGTCTCTCTCTCTAGACCACTCTCATTTCTCGTGCTATCTCTCCTACGCCCCCCCCCCGTCGGCCACTCTATCCATGCCTCTCTCGAATACGTAATACACACACATACCTCTCTAGGCCCCACCAAATGCATCAACTACACATTCACACATGTTACATCACGTACCCCATTGATCTAAAAAGCCCTCTCTTCACGTTTATTTCGCATACAACATTCCTTTTGAATAAAGTGTGGCCAAAAAATTATTTTAGAGTTTCTACATATATACAACATTACAAAGTTATATGGAGGAGTACGAACGCTAATTTGCATTGCATGGTGCCCACAATGATATTTATTCCGCACTGTGAATTTGTATATGTTTATACTATATACAAAGTTAGTCATAATAAAGAGAAACGAAGAGCATCTCTCTCTCCATGGCATACCCCCCTGTATGCCCCTTTCACGTATGCACACAAAACTATCTCCAGGTTCTCTAAAAGTAAGCCCCCAGAAAATTCACGCATGTTTCATCTTTCTCTCGCGATATATGCAATGACGATCATTGTATTTGAAGCGAAAGCACGATACGTACATTGGACTTCAAAATCCACTCATTACGGTCACCATTTACGTTTAGTGGTTATTATACAGTCACGGGCTCACCGTACAACTCTGTATTTGCTCATGACATGACTAGTTGACCAGTTAAACGCTCCACGTGGCACCTCTAGTGTTGCATCACATTATCTCACTACCATCGTGCCCACCTGTCGACTTGTATCTACTCTACATCTACACTCTTATAAAATACATAAAATACACTCTTATAAAAAACAGAGTTGGTGATGATGGTGTGTCTGCCATCCTGCAATATAGGCCGTCCGATTTATATCTGACGGATAGGAAAGAAACTATGGAAATTTTGCAAAAAGGTACACACACACCTCTCCACATTTGCAAATAAGGCCTTCCCTCGTTCATCCTTTTCTCTCACAAGATAAACAAGTCATACAATCGCATCTTGATGTTACGTGCAACGCACGGGCATCTTGCTAGTAAGAATGAAAACAAACGACAAAAAAATATTTGGACGGTGGTTCGAAGTCATGACCGCGGGCACATCGGACAAGGTGGCCTTGTATTGGTATGCTGAGCCGTCTGTTTTAACACACATGAGCTAGTGTGGTGATTATACACACATGCACGCATGCACACGAACTACATCCACGCAACACTCACACAAACACATGCACCCACGCACGCACGCAACACTCACACGTACACACGCAGCCACGCACGCATGCAACACTCACACGCACGCACGCAACACTCACACGCACACACATGCATGCATGCACACACCAGTACACCACACGACCAACACACACTCTCACGCTCAAGTGCTCAACCTACACGTGCATGCGCACACATCAGGCCCTAACAGACACATACACAACCAGGTGATTCCCGTGCACGGGTTGGAGCCTTGTCGCGCTTGCGTAAATTTGTGTTTATCTGACCTTTTGCCTATGCGAACTGACAGGTGGGACCCACAAGGAACATGGTCAATTTAACTAGTCAACATGGCGCCACACAGACTATTTGGCCGGTCAACAGAGTATAATCCGATGCTGAACTGTGAGCAAGTGACCGTATAATCACCACAAAACATATATAGTGACTGTAATCAGCTTATTCTGAAGTTCGGTGACCATATTACGCTTTTCTCTCTGTAGGCCCTCCAAAACTACATCTCTACACATTCTCACATGTTACATCTAACAACTATGCAATACAGCACTACAACTACACTCTAACACAATAAATCATATGTGTTTTTAGTTTTACTAGATATCATATTGTTACTTATAATTATTCAGTTTGCATACATTAAAATTGCCTTTGAAATGTATGGCCAGTATCATCTACCGCGCGGGAAAAATCCCGCCCTTTCCTGTTTAATCAGGTTTGTATCGATGGATCATGCGAAACAGCAAAACTATAGTACTATACAGTACAAGTGACAGTTCACTGGGCCGTCGTGTCGTCTACTCCTCCGTCGTAAGAGTGGAGCGCTCGCTTTCATAAATCTTCTAGTCCCTTTCGCCGACATGTGGGACATCAAGCTATCGGGTCCACGTGCCATACCGTAATACAATGCAGAGTAGCCGGGGTGAAGCACCCCAGTCATGGCGACGGCGTAGTAATGAGCAATGAGGTGTCAAATCACAAAGCTGCACCTTTCCCGCAGTTAAGTTGGAGGGACGAAGCAACCATCGTTTCACTCATTGCTGAATCCGCTTCTCCCTCATCTTCTTCAACTTAACCACGTGTTGCTTCTGCCGTTGTTCTGCCTCATGTGGGACGCGGATCGGCTTGGCAAAGCACTGACACGTGGGACCGCATGTTAGCAAACCGCCAGGACAACGTCCTCCGAAAATAAGAATCCTAATCCTAGACTTACAAAGGGCTACGTAGCTGCTACGTATACTTTCCATCTAATCTATATATGCCCCCCCTGATTTTCAGGTGGGGTGGGCCTAATCCTCTCCTTTAATCCAATCAAATAGTCCCACATCACATCAGTTCGTAACTTTACGTAAACCATTACGTGGATGTAGCATTGCTCAAATAAGAAACCTCCCCCACCATCCGCGCGGCAAAATCACCTCCTTTTTACTAATCTTGATTCTATAATTTTTTAGATCAATATAATTGAGATTTGTATAGATAACACACAGGAGCAAAACCAAGTAGTACGGTTAAGGGCATCCACAATGTGTAGCCAAATGTGAAAATAGCTTTTGGCATCGTGGGAACCATTGTGGACGGTGTTGTCAAAGCCAAAAAGATGGAACTGAAGCTCCCTGATTGATTGATTGATTGAAGGAATAGAAAAATGCAACGTCTCTCCTCTTTCTCCTATGCTTGGACGCATGTAGTACAGTATAGAGCACATAGTCTACTCCCTTGTCCCTTCTATCACAAATCACAAAGCAGTGAGGCGTCAAATCACAAAAGCATGGACGAAGCAACCATCATTTCACTCTTCGCTGACTCTACTTCTCCATCGTCTTCTTCGAGAAACCATCTCACCGCACTAGTACTCCTAGTAGTACTACTAAAGGACTTCCTGGATGCAAATAAGGCGGTCGTCTCGGCTTGCAGGCGGCACTTGCGAACGACTTACCGTGGTCTCCCTCAATGGTGTTCTCCGTCGAACGCACTTCGCCAAACCACCAAAAAAAGATATCGTCGACGTCACCGCAATGGGGAAGGAAGTCAAATATAGTTACTACCTCCATTTTTTTGTACACAAGGCCGCTATATCAAAATTACAATTTGCAAAGGGCCACTAACACTAATCGAGGCAAAATTGATGGGGTTAGCAACCAAGGACATTAATATCCCCTGCATGCATGCAGAAGTGAGAAGATTGTTGCATGGCGCTGCATTAATCAAGCGATGAGGAGTGAGATGGTTAGCTCTTTGGTCTTTGGAGAAAAAAAATACACATTAATTGACACGTGAAACGAGGATTTGTATCGATTAAATCCCGCAAAGAAAACCCCCGCCTTTCTTTTTAACACTAGTACTCCTAGTACGTACGTACTTATCCTGTTTGGGTCTAGGCCTTGCATTGCCAAACTTTGCCACACATTTTTGCCAAGCTTGCCTAAAGTTTTCAAAATGAGAAGGAGGTACACTTGCGCACGGCTGTCGTGGTCGCACCGCACCCTCACACGGTCGGTCCTGCATGCCGCGGTCGCACCGCACCCTCACACAGTCGCTCCTGCACGCCGCAAACCCAACCAAGGGAACACATCCTCACTGACACGTGCTGTCGCATGTGAACAAACCAAACTCAGCCATCCTATCGCTGACACATAATTTTCGTTCATAGAGTATGTTTATCCAACCGCATGTTGGGGAGTATCCGTACGGCCCGTGCGGGGGTCTGTTGGGGAAGAAGAAGAGGTGAGGAAGAAGGAAAGAAGGGTTAGGAGACGTAGGATATTCATCCAACCGCCTAAAATGGTAGACTGACCAAAGTCAGGCGACTTGCATAACAAATATATGTTTTTACACAGCAAAAGATCCATAAAAACAACAACATAAAGAAAAACTATCACTGCTCGCGAAAAGAGACGGCCTCATCGCCTTTGGCTGCCGGTGCGAACCAGCCGTCGCTGCCGACGTGTGTCTCCGCACCGTGGTTGTCCTCGGCCTCCAGCTACTCATTCAATCGGAGCGTGCATGCGCTCTGCACGGACGAGAGCACAGCCCGGTTCAAGTCGAGGACGTCCCGTTCCGCCTGCAGGAGGGCCTCGATGGCAGCGGCATCCACGCGCTCCACGTCGAGTCAAGCCTCCGCCGCCCGGTCCAAGTCCAGGACGTCCGGTTCCGCTTGCAGGAGGGCGCCGATGAGAGCGGCATCCGCGCGCTCTGCGTCGAGTCAAGCCTCTGCCGCCCGGTTCAAGTCCAGGACGTCCGGTTCCGCCTGCAGGAGGGCCTTGATGGCAGCGGCATCCGCGCGCTCTGCCTCAAGTTGAGCCTCCACCGCCCGGTTCACATCCACAACATCCGGTTCCACCTGCAGGAGAGCCTCGATGGCAGCGGCATGCGCGCGCTCCGCGTCGAGTTGAGCCTCTACCTCCCGGTCCTCCTTTAGTATCGTCATGTTGAACTGCTGGTCCGCCTGCACCATGGGGGACTCGGACGCCGGCACGAAGTCGACATCCATCGTCTCATACCCATCGGGGACCTTCTGCGCCGCGACCTCCGCCATGAACATTGGATCGGCTTCCTCCTCCTCGTAGCTTGGCTCCAGAGAACTCGGGGATTGGCCCGCCGCAAAGCGAGCTTGGGAACGGAGGTCTGTGGCGCCGACAGCCGCCGCAATTTCTGCGCGGCGCTCCGGCGTCAGCATCTTGTAGTAAGTGATCTTGCGGTGCACCATGGCTTTCCGGCGAACTAGGGGACGCTTGATGCGGGCTAGGGGATCGAAAGGTGGGGGAATGGGCTGGAGATTTGGTGTGGTTTTAGGGCAGTGGCTGGCGTAGGCCGAGCAGCGAAGGTTCTGGTGTGAATAGTGGTTCCGGTGACGACCGGTCAATCGGTTTTGACTATACATCGCTCTTGTCGCGTTCGTGTTGCAGCCCGGCACGCTGGACCCTCCATGTCGCTCACCGAATGGAACGCGTTCGTCTTGCATTTTCGCTCGCTTGTGGGACTGCGGTTGAGAGCAAACCGACGTCCCTCCCCCTCCCCCGCCCGCGTCATTTATTATACCACCACTCCCTCTGTTTTATGCGGCGTAAATAAAAACAGAGGGAGTATACTACGGATGAGGATCCCCTGACGTGGCGGAACCCACCGAGTAACTGACATGCGGGGCCTAGCAAGCATGGGGTCCGCCAGTAAGTGACCGAAAGGGAGGGTAAGGCAGGGATACCTACATCAGAGGATCCACTTCCACTATACTACTTTGACCAAATGTTAGAGTAATAATATATGACATGCAACTTACACAAATGTTAGAGTAATAATATATGACATGCAACTTACAGAAAGCATACAGGGTCTAATGCGTTTTTCGAGGCTAACTTTGACCAAATGTTAGAGTAATAATATATGGCATGCAACTTACACAAAGCATACAGTCAAATTCATATGTGAAAGGAATTTCCAATGATATAATTTTCACATTATACATCTCATGTACTATTAATCTTGTCAATAGTCAAATTGGAAACCATCTCGAGTACAAATCTAGGAGTACGCACGAATCTAACAATATTGATTGGGCGTTGTTGAATGTTGATACCTTTTTTATCAAAGTAGAGATACTTTGACTACACATAAAACTTATATGTAAACTAGAAAGGATAGGAGGGAGTATATTGTACGTTCAAAAACAAAACGAACATTGAATACCCTTTATATATGATTTGCGGAAGCTATGATCACCGGTTTAAAATTTTGAATCCGCCTTAGGTATCACGTGCCCCCACTCGTTCCCTCTCGATTTCATCTCGGGGTCCGGAGATCTATTTAAAGAGGACTAGGGTGGGTACATGCGAATGATACTCGGCGGAATGTTCAAATGAGGCATGCGGGAGGATGGACTCGACTGGAGGGCGACATGATCGATGGAGAAGAGCGTTGGAGAGGAATGAGAAATAAGCAAACGCCACATGATTATACTTGAACGGCTCAAATTAACAATAAGTTGTCTCGCTTGGCCTACATAGTGAAAGGCCTAATGCGCAACGCGGAGCACTGATGCTCGAATATGGCCAGGAAAACAGGGAAACCGACATGTGGGGCACACCCGTCGGGACGACGTAGCGCAGACTAGTCCAATGGAGGAGCTGGCCCACGACCTCCTCGCCACCAACAACCATTCATGTGGGTCGTTGGGGCCAACAACGGGGCGCAGCTCCAGCACCGCCTCTGGACACGGTGACCACGGTGAGCGACATGCTCATATCGTAGCTAGACACGGCCTGTTTCAGTGTGCCGAGGGTGGCGTTAGTGCTATGGCACGACCAACGGTATGTTTGATTTGTGCCCAAGGTTGCCCCATCAAAGCATTGGGTAGCCAAAATTTTGGTTCAGGTATTGGTTGCCCATGATTTGGCCGACATTGGCAAGAAAAATGAACTAGAGTTGGCTAGAGTTCATTGGCATGCCAAAGAAATGGCAACCATCCAAACAAAGACCAATCTTTGGGTCATGACCAAAATTTTGGTTGAGGTATTGGTTGCCCATGATTTGGCCGACATTGGCAAGAAAAATGAACTAGAGTTGGCTAGAGTTCATTGGCATGCCAAAAAAATGGCAACCATCCAAACAAAGACCAATCTTTGGGTCATGACCAAAATTTTGGTAAGGTGCACTTTGGCCACAATCCAAACACACCCCAACACCCGGCTCGTCGAGGATGCACGGGGCACCGCGACGCATCCGCGGAGTGGTGTAGTGCGGCCAACTGCATCCTATGGACCTAAGACCATGCCGGGTCGTCTTGCTTTTTCAATGACATGTGGGGATCGCATGTGAGCAAAGGGTATCTCCAACATTGCCACGACCGCAGCTGACTACCCTGGCACACCAAAACCCTCGTCCCTCATGCCGTCGCGCGGTGCGTTCCCAGCCGGCGCCAGCTACCCGCATTCATGCCGTCCGTTCGTATGTCGTCGTTAAGAGGCTCGGTGCCCGAGGAACCAACTCCGGCAACTTAATGACACACCCAGACGCTTGGCCTCACCAGAATGCGCTACTTAAAGCGGCAACGCCCAGCTAACCTCCACACCATAGCGCATCGTCCTCCTACCTGGCACCACATCCTCCATGACCGCAAGTGCAAACACTCTGCGGGAGAGCTTGTCTTCGGGGATGAAGCTCGAGGTCGCCGCCCTCGCTCAAGTCGCCTCTCGCGATGCAATAGCGGCGTAGCCGGAAGCGGACGCGACCGCACAAGCGGTGGCCACGCTGGCGGCCGACGATGGCGGCACAGTCAGCCACGCGTCCTACTTGCCACCGTCCAATGTCCAGCACCGCCGAGGTCGGGGACTCCTCCGAGGATGAGTAGGGCATGGGAGGCGGCAGGGCATGGTGTGCCAACTGGCCGGTCCGTATCCCGTGTTCTACTCTTCCTCGCCGGAGACCGCACCTTCACTTCACGGGTCTTGAACCCCGCCCCCGTACATAGAGATCGCAGATGGAGGACGTCGGTCGCCGCCGTAGAATAAGTTTAGGGTCGGGTTTCTTTTATTTTTCTGTCCTATAAAAGTTCGAAATGTAATGAAAATCTGCCATGTTTGCATTAATCTCGGCCGGTGTATATGAACTTTCACAATAATATACATATTGTAGGAGTACTAGCAAGATGCCCGTGCGTTGCACGGAAGATCAAGATCTTGTGGGAGAAAAGGATGAATGAGGGAAAGCCTTATCTGCAAATGTGGAGAGGAGTGCGGGTAAATTGTCATAGTTTCCTTCATATCCGTTAGATATAGATCGGACGGCCTATATTGCAAGATGACAGGCACACCATCATCACCAACTCTGCTTTTTATTGAACCGAGACAAATCTAACATGCGAAGTGAAATAAACACATAGGGTCTATACATACACAAATTATCTTAGGCACTCCAATAGTACGTCCACTACACATTCACGCATTTCACATCTTTCTACATGTACGGGAACCTACGAAAGGGTTAACGTAAATTGCCTCTCTCTCTCCTCCCCTTATTTTCATGGTGGTGGGCCCCTCCCTCCCCCCAATCTACAATCAACAGCTCACACGTTTCACATTATGTTAATTACGTAACTAGGATTACGTAGGTGTAGCATTACTCGTCCTAAAAACCCCAACTAAGCCAACCTCCCAGCATATCGCGCGGGAAAAGACCCGGCCGTGCCGTTTTAGTCGGGATTACCGGATTACTAGTAGTAGTATCGATGGATCGCGCGAAGCAACAATTTTTTTTGAGGGGGCGAAGCACCTAGTTTAAAAGGAAAAAAGGCGGTACACTCACTGCACTCCTATCGCGGTCACGTTGCACCCCACACACGTTCGGTCCTGCACACGGCTCACGCAAACGGAACGCGCTTCGGCTTGCCTCTTCACTGACACGTGGGACTGCACTTGGAGAAACCGACCATGCGCCAAACTCCCCCCACCCACCGCGCGAAAATCCTCCCCCCCCCCCACACCCAAAAATTCCCCCCAAATCCGATTCAACC
>NC_041392.1:501605928-501663185 GCF_002162155.2 Triticum dicoccoides
CCCCTGTCCCCCTCCACTCCATTCGCTCCGCCAAAGCTGCCCTCCCCGCCGCGCCGATAAGTCGGCGCCGCGGTTCGGCGATCCTCTAGCTCCCACAGTACGCTCTCGTAGACTGTTGTCCTCTAGCCGCGCCGCCACCTCTGGCTACGTTCTTGTGGAGGCGCACGGTGGTCAGCGCCGCCACCGTTGGCGACGTTCGTGTGGAGACGCACGATGGTCAGCTTCTCCCACGGTACGCGCATTCTAGACTGAGGCCCCGTTCATGTCGGTGTAGCGCTGAATGTTAGCTGATAGACGCTGTTAATCTCACTGTTTGCCGAAGTAGTTTACTGTCAATATGCTCTGCTTAATAAGCTTCCTTGCCTTGTTCTGCACTCAATCTGCTTAGCTAAGATGGCATGCCAAGGCCGATTAGTTGCTAAAATATCGTGTCATATATTTATTGTGACGTAGACTGCCATGGCCTAGTAGCCAATCTGTTAGGTGAAATAGCTCTACACCGTTTTATACTCGATCTTTGTTGCTGCGATGGCCTTCGATAGTTCGATGGCTGTGTGCTCGGCCTCATTGACTGCTGAAACAGCCTGCCATAATTTGGCACTCAAATCTGTTTGCTGGTAGCTTTACATATATTTCGTTACTTAGATCTGCTCGTCCAAATATCTTGCCATAGCTTTAGACATCGACCTAGGTATTTTTTTCTGGACTTCATAAAAAAGCATATATGTTTTTCTTGTAATATCTAGTAGAAGAACTAATTTGTATGTCTAATAGATGGATAGGACTTGGATAACTTCTGCTCGAAGATTCTCCGCTGCATATGTCGAGGGGGTTGAAAACTTCATGAACTTTATCAGAGCTGAGTACGGTGGTCCGAAATCAGATGTGCTCTGCCCGTGTAGCAGTTGTATGAATTCAGTTACAAGACCCCAGTCAACTGTGCAAAATCATCTACACTTGTATGGGATGTCGGTCACATATACTAGGTGGGTTCATCATGGTGAAGCTGTGAACGTCAATGTTATTGACTACGTGGAAGCAGCAGATCACCATCTTGATCTGCCTGATGCTCAGGTGGAAGAGGAGGAGGAGGTGGTGGCGGCGGAGCCAGTGAGTTTGACCAACATTGAAACAATGCTACGAAATGCTCGTGCATTCCGTGAACTTTCACCTGCAGAAGAAAAACGATGGGCCTGCATGTTGGAACAATGCAACATTGTTGTCACCCCAGGAAATAAGATGTCAGTATTCTCAGCTATGGTCACCTTTCTTCAGGTGAAGACATCTGAGCGGATGACCAACAAATCATTAGATGCGATGTTGGCTGCTTTCCGCAAATCTTTCCCAGATGCGTCTGAGCTGCCACATACCTACAGTAAAATGAAGAATTTCCTTTGTGCAGTTGGAATTGGATATGATATGATCCATGTTTGTAAGAATAATTGTGTTCTGTTCCCGAAGGATTATGCCAACTTAAGTGAATGCCCGAAATGCAAATCATCAAGATGGAAAGATGGCAATGCTATGAAGAGGATTCCTCATAATGTTCTGAGACACTTTCCAATTACACCAAGATTGCAGAGGTTGTTTCATGATGCTGAAACAAGAGAGGATGTACTGTGGCATTCTAGAAACCAGGAGTACAAAGATCAGAATGTAATGAGCCATCCATCTCATGGTAGTGAGTGGAAAAGCTTGAATGATAAACATAAAGAGTTTGCTGCTGACCCGAGAAACATTAGACTTGGCTTAGCTTCAGATGGATTTAACCCATTTGGCCACTAGAGCACCACATATAGCATGTGGTCAGTGCTTGTTATCCCTTACAACATGCCTCCAAATGTCTGCACCAAAGAATCAAACTACATGATGGCCTTGCTCATCCCAGGTCCAAAGAGTCCTGGAAAGGATTTTGATTTGTTCATGGAGCCTCTTGTGGAGGAACTTCAACAACTATGGGAGGGTGTTCTCACTCGAGACCTATATAGCAGCCCACCAGCTGATTTCTTTCTGCGTGCTGTTATAATTTGGTGCATCCATGATTATCTGGCTTTGGCACTATGTCAGGGCGAACGACACATGGTTACAATGCATGTGTTCACTGTGACAGGAATCCGCTGTCATACGCAATACTTAGCAAGATCTGTTACATTGGACACCGCCGTTTCCTTGCCAAGGACAAGCCGCATCCTAGAAAATACCGAAGACATGTGTTCAATGCAAAGCATGAAAACCGTGATGCACCAAAGAGGCTCACCGCCGATGAGTTGCAAGTGGAATTAGAGAAGGCCATGCATATTACACCAGGAAACCATCCTGGTAATGGTAGCGGGAAAAGGAAGTGTGGCAGGGTAGAAGAAAGATTATTGTTTACCCGCAGGTCCACTTTGTGGGACTTGGAGTATTGGAAAGATTTGGATCTGCGGCATAATCTCGATGTGATGCACATCGAGAAAAATATATGTGACAGCATTATCGGCACACTTCTTAATATTGAAGGCAAGACGACAGATACCTTAAAATCTAGGATTGATTTGACACACCTGCGTATCAGAAAGGATTTGCAGGTGCAAGATGAAGGTAAACCACAGGATATGGCACCAGCTATGTACGTCTTGGACAAGGTAAAAAGAAAAGAATTCTGCGAGGTCCTGTCACGTGTGAGATTCCCATATGGATTGCTTCCAATCCTGAAAGGAGAGTCGGTGCAGATGGAAACAAGGTACAAGGGTTGAAAACTTATGACTACCACGTCCTACTTCAAAGGGTTTTACCTATTATCCTTAGAGGATTGGGCCGCCCTGACTTATACAGAGCAGTTGCAGAGTTGGGACAATTCTTCAGGGAAATCTGCAGTAGGAATATCATGATAGATACTTTGGAGCGTCTTAGAGACAAGATACCAACTATCCTATGCAACCTTGAGAAGATATATCCTCCATCCTTATTTGATGTGATGGTGCATTTGGCTGTTCATCTACCTGATGAGGCACTACTTAGAGGTCCAGTACAGTATGGCTGGATGTACCCTATTGAAAGGCGGCTAGGCACTTTCAAGGGCTATGTTAGGAATAGAGCTAGACCCGAGGGTTCCATTGCAGAGGCCTACATTGCTACAGAAGCGTTGACATTCTGCTCAGAATACATTGAAACAACTGATCAGCTTAGAAAAGAGGTGGGTGAAGACAATCCCGGGCTCAATGTTTTTGATTATTCTGTTTGAGTTACAAGGAAGAGTCGACAAGAGGACAAACCTAAAGATTTGGAAAAAATGGTTTGGTATGTGTTGAATAACTGTCCTGAGATACTACCTTATATCAAGTAAGTGCAGTACTGCAGCTTATACATCATAATCTACTAAACTTGCAGCGCATTCTTATATATTTAGATGTTTGACGCGATCACTATGTTGTGCAGCATCTACAAAGAGGAGTTACTGCCGCAAAATCCAAGAAACATTGACAAACTAATTATGGCAGGATTTGCAAAATGGTTCAAGAACCATGTAAGCTTTTGAAGTGCACTGTTAGTTTTTTTAATATATTGAGTACATAAGATGATCAGCTTGTCTATTTTCTAACCATAGGTTAAGAAGATGCGGGAGGATGGGCAGGCAGTTGATGATGCCCTTTACTCACTAGCAATGGGTCCTGATACTCGGGTAAGACATTATGAATCTTGCGTTGTTGGAGATGTGCGCTACAACACCCTTGCACAAGACGAAGGCAGGAAGACACAAAATAGTGCCATCATGAGCACAGATACATATGACAAAGAGACAACTAAAATGTATGCTAACATCATAGACATTGTTCAGTTGCAGTATATCTTCAGTTTCGAGGATCATCGGTGTGTGGTTCTGTTGTGATGTCGTTGGTATAACCTGTTTTCCAGGATCGCAAAACCCAGAGTTGATGATTATTTCAAATCCATCAATGTCAAGGTGGCGTACCAGACCAACGAGCCTTTTATTTTGGCAAATCAAGCAACACAGATATTTTTCTTGGAATACACATTTGCATGTAGCGATGACTGGAGAGTATTGCAAAGGTTTGAGCAGAGGAATTCGTTTAATGAAGTTGCACAACAAGATGATGCTTACACTACTCCTAATGTACAAGATAACACAAATGTTCCTAATATCTTTGAGAACCATCACGTCAATGATGCCGGCGAAAAGATTGCATGTCGTGTTGTGGACATACAAGAGTTGATCAAGAAGAAGCCAACATTCGAGGACGTTGAGGACGAAGAAGAAGATGACACCCTGGGGAATTACGATTCAGACTGATACACATGGCGAAGATGTTGATGCTGCTGCTGTGGATGATGATTACATTGCTTTTGTCGTATTTGCCTGTCAGAAGACGTTTTTTATCTACTATGTGAAATTGTGTTTGCTATGACAACTGAAACCTGATGAACATGTTGTTTAGTATTTTGCTGTGAGAACATCACTTGTTATGTATGCTGATTTGTGTTTGGTGATTGTATGACAACTAAAACATGATGACATTGTTGTTTAGTTGTACTCATATTTGGCTGTGAAACTTGAATTTGATGACATAGTTTGCTGTTGGACTGCAATTTGCTCGACGTCTTCGAATGAGAACAAAGCTGACCTGACAGGGCCTCTGCTATTTATTTATTTATATGAGCAAAAGAGGATGCCCCCTGATTTCCGTTAATATAAATCATTAGATGTTCACAACACTACGCCCAGCCTGCTACACAGGTTTCATTCATTACTAGTTTCAACAAAGTGCTCATGTTGTAGCCATTGAATACATCACGAGTGCTACATACACTGCAAATAAAGAGACAATCATCCTACAGAGCACATCAATTTTGCCCATTATCTTCACAAGCTCTTTCATCTCCTCATTGCTATCAAGGCCGTTCAGCAGCTGTTGCTTGGCCATGATCAGAGGAACTGCATCTTTAACCTTCTGCTCTGCATCTTCCTCTTCTGCCATTCCTTCAGTTACTTGTCCAACACCCCAACCTGCTGGTATTGGGATTCCTCGGCTAACCAAATAATCAGCGTAGTTGCATTCCCCCACATCAGCAACTTCCCAAAAATACAAATCACATGAATCTTCCCTTTTCTGCATGAATCAAATTGGAAGATCATCAACCAAACTATTCAAAAAATCAGCAACTAAAAGCAGCAGAACAACACTTAAACAGATTATTAACCCATGATTCGGTCATTTGTAGAAGACTTGGCCAGGGTTGCGGATTGTGGTTGAGACGCGACGGATGACTCTGCATGATTTGCAGCAGTGGCACCACACCAACGGCAGCGGGTTGCGATGAGCAATCGGCTACGGTGCGCGTGCCGGCGATGGTGTGATGAGACCCACAGGCGATGGTACGGGTGGCGACTTGGCGCATATCTGGTTGTTGCCTACTGAAGAGCAGGTGGACGAGCAGCCAGCGGACATGGTTGCTGCGGCCAGAGCTTCTGATGATAGGCAGAGTAAGTAGAGAAGAGGAGAAGAGAACGTTGGATATGTCAGTTTTATTACTTGCAGAGTAGCATAGCACCATATATAGTCATAGTCTAGGTTTGGATTCAAACCAGCTACAGGAGCACGTCTTTCTTTTTTCTAAAACTCGGCAACGTCTCTTTACTGGTACACTAGCTTGTTCTGTACGCCTTCCCAAGTCTTTGATTTTCTTTCTATATATAAAAAAAGTATGCTACTTGGTGTCCGCTTAGTCAACAAACGATTGTGCCAACCTTGACCGTTGGATTGACATTCAACGTCTGTCGCGTTTCTTCAGTCTCTTCTTCCTCGAGCCGCCAAAGCCAAACCAGCGCTAGCGGGACCGCCTGCTCCCGCCTCCCACGGCTGGTTGTGATCTTCCCCGGCTCCTGTTTGTTCCCGTCCGAGGCTTCACCATCGTCCTCCGCCTTGGTTCACTCGCTGCGGCACCGCCCTCCGGTGTTGTCAACATGGTCAACAACCGAGAGGAATAAGGAGATGAATGTACATGGTGAGGATGACAGTAGGGACCCAACAGCGCGCGCAGTAATTTTGTTTTTTTGGGACGGAGAAGGGTATCAACTGGGTTGTGCAGGACCCGTGGCCCGTCTAGCCCAGGCTTTTATTTCATATGTTTAGCACATGACCAGCCCAGTTTGTTTTTTCTTTTCGGAAAATGGCTAGCCAGCTATTTTGTTTTTTGCAGAATAACCAACATAGGCCTACTTGCTTTTCTACGCCCTGCTGGGCCGGAAATCTTTCAAGACGAGGAGGGATGCATTTTGCCCAGAAAATGGGCTATAAGTAATAAGAAATGGGCTATAAGTAATAATAAATGGGCTGTAAAATGAAAAAATACAGCAAATAGACAATTAGTTCCAAAATATTGTTTTCTTTCGGATTTTGATATTTTAAATTTCATTGTTTTTGTGCGGGTAAAATTTCATTGAATTTAAATTAAGGTATATTTAGATTTAAAATTAATTTGAATCTAGCTAAAAATTTCAGGCTGTATGCTGTTTGGGACAGATTTGGAGGCTGACTTGTGGGTCTACTAGGTTGACGTGTACTTTGGCTTTGTTAACTTAGTCCACAAATGATTCTAGCAGCAATGACCGTTGGATGTTAATCCAACGGCCGTGCTGCTTCTACAATATCTGATCTTCTTGCTCCAGCCGCCCAAACCAGCTCCTGTGGGACTGCCTGCTCCCGCCTCCCGTGGCCGGCTGTGCTGCCGCACAGGCCGCATCGCCCCACCCTACTTCATTGCTGGCCAGGCCCTGCGGCGACACCAGCCTCACACTGCAGCCGAACTAGTGAACCCTCGTACTCCTCTCCGCGCGGGCTTCCACTGCCACGTCTTCCCCGGCTCCGCATCGTCCTCTTCCTAGGCCTCGTCGTCGTCCACCGTCGTGGTGCTCTCCGTGCGGCATGGTCAACATGGTCAAGGAACGACTTCCATCAGAAGAGTACTGTACGTGGAGAGGCTGACAGCTGGGTCCATGGCCACAGCCCGGTTTTTTTGTGATTTGCCAAGTAAGTCACGTTGTCAAGCATGTTAGGCTGCAAATCTTTCAAGACGAGGAGAGCTCTCATTCGGCTGGCCGAGAAAATGGCCCATCAGTAATGAGAAATTGGATGTACATTTTTAAAACACATCAAACCGGCAATTAGTTTCAAATATCTTTTTTTCATTTCGAGATTTTAAATTACATTAATTTTTATGCGTGGAGAATTTGTTGGATTTTATATTGATATATATTTATTTTTAAAATCAGTTTGAATGTGAGTCGAAATTTCGGGATTAAAAACAGTTCGGACCGCACCGAAATATGCAAAATTTCGTATAATTTTTTAACCATGGCCACAATATGGGTTGTAATGCTAACAAAAAGAATATGGGCTCCAAAAAAACCTTCAGAATTAGCAAATGGGTGTAAATTATTAGAAATAATGGCAGATGGGTTGTATGTTGTTTTCCATAGATTTGAGGCTTTCCTAAAAAAGGTTGACGCACAAGCATTGACTGTTGGATGTCCATCGAACGGCCGTCGTGCTTCTTCAATCTCTGCTCTTCCTGCTCCAGCCGCTCAAACAAGCGCCGACGGGACTGCCTGCTCCCTCCTCCCCGTGGTCGGCTGTGCTGCCGCGCAGGCCTCACCGCCCCACCATACTCCCATCGCTGGCCTAGCCATCCCTCTACTCACCCACACCTGCTGTTATTCTCCGGCGACGACAGACGAACCAGTAAACCCTCGTACAGTCGTACCCCCCTCTGCGTGGGAAACAACTACCAAGTCTTCCCTGCCTCTGTGTCGTTCCCTTCCTAGGCCTCGCCGTCGTCCACCGCCCTGGTGCTCTCGGCGCGGCCTGGTCAACGTGGTCAACGACCGACATGCATTTGAAGTGGATTGTACGTGGAGAGGCCGACAGCTGGGTCCACGGCCGCACGCAAGGAAATGCCTCCTTATTACACGCAAAATAATGATTCCTCCACCTGACATCAGGGACCCACCGAAAGGGCCTCTGTATTTCGCAAAAAAAAACGTTACCGCCGCTGACAGCTCGGACCCACCAGCTATATCTTCGCACGCAAGGAAGTGCCTCCTTGGTACGCACAAAAAAATGAATACTCCTCCTGTTAGCTGGGACCCAGTATAGTGGCAGGCTGACTTGTGGGCCTACTAAGTTGACGGGGACAGAGGGTGTTGTCAACTTAGTCAATATGCACGATTCTAGCTCCAGTGACCGTACGATGTCCATCCAACAGCCGTAGTGCTTCTTCAACATCTGGTCTACTTGCTCCAGCCACCGAAACTAGCGCCGGTTGTGCCTCGTGCTCCTGCCTCCCGTGGCCGGATGCGATGCGACGGAGGCCTCACCGCCCCCTACTACTCCCACCGCTGGCCAGGCCATCCCTCTACTCACCCACACCCCCTGTTATTCTGCGGTGACGACAGCCTCACGCCGCAGCGAACCAGTGAACCCTCGTACTCCTCTACGCGTGGGCATCCACTGCCGCATCTTCCCCGGCTCCGTGTCGTCCCTTTCCTAGGCCTCGCTGTCGTCCACCGCCCTGGTGCTCTCGGCGCGGCGTGGTCAACGTGGTCAAGGAACGGCTTCCATCGGACATGGACTGTACGTGGAGAGGCTGACAGCTGGGTCCACGGCCGCAGCAAGGAAGTGCCTCCTTATTACGTGCAAGATAATTATTCCTCCACCTGACAGCAGGGACCCACCGGACGGGCCACCGTATTTCGCAAAAAAATATTTGCCCCTGACTGCTGGGACCCACCAGCTACATCTTCGCACGCAACGAAGTGCGTCCGGGCAAAAAAATGATTCGCCCCCCTGACTGCTGGGACCCACCAGCTACATCTTCGCAGGCAAGGAAGTGCCTCACAGTCGGGACCCACCTGGTCGAAGCGTACGTAGCATTGTCATTTTGGTCGCGAACGTGTACGTACATATATACTGGTGGATGTAGAGGCGCGCACGTGTCATAGTAGAGGCGCGTACGTGTCGTAGTAGAGGCGTGCACGTAGCATGTACACGTACGAACAGCGGCCAGGGTGCAAGAAAGAAAATACGGCCACGTATGTGTACATACGGGCGGGGTCTCGAACGCCTACTCGCGCATACGTACGGCCAGGGCTCGTGTACATGGCTGGGTCAAAACGGAGAAACAACGTCGTCGTCGTGTTCATGGGGAGGCAACGAAATGCGTCGTGTTCATGGGGAGGCAACGAAATGCGTCGTGTTCATCGGGAGGCAACGGAACGCGTGTGAGCCAACCGGCTGGGTCGGAACAGAATGTGTGGTCGTGTTCATCGGGAGGGCTTGGATGGAACAAGCGATGGAAACGAGGCCTGGCGTACCGCACAACGGAGGAAACGGATCTCCTACGTTCGGAACGGGGTCCTGTTGATTGGGAGGGGTCTGGCGTACCGCAAAACGGAGGAAACGGACCTCCTACGGTCGAAACGGGGGTCCTGTTGATCAGGAGGGGTGTGGTGTACCGCAAAACGGAGTCCTGTTCATCCAGAGGCAACACCACCGCTCACTGTTCATCCAAACCCCCCCGGAACGCTCACTGTTCATCCCAGAGGCAGCATCGATCGGCTTCAGTTAACAGCAGTAGCAAAGAAATCGCTCGATCGGGTTCAGTTAACAGCCATTGATCGATCGCTCGGGTTCAGTAACGCATAGCCTGCAGTGCAATTGCTCGGGTTCAGTTAGAGCCCAACGCCTCGCTCGGGTTCAGTTAGAGCCAACGCCTCGCACACACGCGCGTACGTGTACGAGAGAAACGTGCATCGCTCGGCCCCTGACCTCCCACCATAACTGGGAACTCCCCGAAATTTTCCTCGCCCTCGCTTCTACCACGGTTTTTTCCTTCATGGACGGCCCAAAGAATGTCATGCAGCTACGTCTCCGGCCCGCCCAGGACGAAAAGCCCATTTTCTGTCATGATTTTTTGTCATAGATGTAGGAGCCCACCACATCTATGATGATACCGGGTTTTGTCACAATTATCGTCATAGAAGTGTCATAGACAGAAAAAAAAATTCGTTCGGCCCAAAATGTCACGGATATGTCTTTTTTGTAGTGATGTATATAACAGAGGGGGAGGAGGAGGCCAGCCCAAGGGGGCGCGCCATGGGGGGGAGTCCCACTAGGACTCCGTTCCTAGTAGGATTCGGCCCCCCTTTCCTTCCAACGTAGAGGGGGAAAGGGGAAGGGAGAGAGAGGGAGAAGGAAAGAGGGGGGTCGCACCCCCTCCCCTTGTCCAATTCAGATTGGGGCAAGGGGGCGCGCACCTCCTCCCGTGGCCTGCCTCCTCTCCTCCACTAAGGCCCAATAGGCCCATTAACTTTCCCGGGGGGTTCCGATAGCCTCCCGGTACTCCAAAAAATCCCCGATCTTCTTCGGAACCATTCCGGTGTCTGTATATAGCCTTCCAATATATCAATCTTTACATCTCGACCATTTCGAGACTCCTCATCATGTCCGTGATCTCATTAGGGACTCCGAACAAACTTCGGTCACCAAAACACATAACTCATAATATAAATCGTCATCGAACGTTAAGCGTGCGGACCCTACGGGTTCGAGAACTATGTAGACATGACCGAGACACATCTTCAGTCAATAACCAATAGCGGGACCTAGATGCTCATATTGGCTCCTACATATTCTACGAAGATCTTTATCGGTCAAACCGCATAACAACATACGACATTCCCTTTGTCATCGGTATGTTACTTGCCCGAGATTCGATCATCGGTATCATCATACCTAGTTCAATCTCGTTACCGGCAAGTCTCTTTACTCGTTCTATAATGCATCATCTCATAACTAACTCATTAGTTACATTGCTTGCAAGGCTTATAGTGATGTGCATTAACGAGAGGGCCCAGAGATACCTCTCCGATACACGGAGTGACAAATCCTAATCTTGATCTATGCCAACTCAACAAACACCTTCGGAGACACGTGTAGAGCATCTTTATAATCACCCAGTTATGTTGTGACGTTTGATAGCACACAAAGTGTTCCTCTGGTATTCAGGAGTTGCATAATCTCATAGTCAGAGGAATATGTATAAGTCATGAAGAAATCAATAGCAATAAAACTAAACGATCATAATGCTAAGCTAACGGATGGGTCTTGTCCATCACATCATTCTCTAATGATGTGATCCCATTCATCAAATGACAAGACATGTCGATGGTCAGGAAACTTAACCATCTTTGATTAACAAGCTAGTCAAGTAGAGGCATACTAGGGACACTCTGTTTGTCTATGTATTCACACATGTACTAAGTTTCCGGTTAATACAATTCTAGCATGAATAATAAACATTTATCATGATATAAGGAAATATAAATAACAACTTTATTATTGCCTCTAGGGCATATTTCCTTCAGTCTCCCACTCGCACTAGAGTCAATAATCTAGATTACATAGTAATGATTCTAACACCCATGGAGTCTTGGTGCTGATCATGTTTTGCTTGTGGAAGAGGCTTAGTCAACGGGACTGCAACATTCAGATCCGTATGTATTTTGCAAATCTCTATGTCTCCCTCCTTGACTTGATCGCGGATGGAATTGAAGCGTCTCTTGATGTGTTTGGTTCTCTTGTGAATTCTGGATTCCTTTGCCAAGGCAATTGCTCCAGTATTGTCACAAAAGATTTTCATTGGACCCGATGCACTAGGTATTACACCTAGATCGGATATGAACTCCTTCATCCAGACTCCTTCATTTGTTGCTTCCGAATCAGCTATGTACTCTGTTTCACAGATAGATCCCACCACGATGCTCTGCTTGGAACTGCGCCAACTGACAGCTCTACCATTCAATATAAATACGTATTCGGTTTGTGACTTAGAGTCATCCGGATTAGTGTCAAAGCTTCAATCAACGTAACCATTTACGACAAGCTCTTTGTCACCTTCATAAACGAGAAACATATCCTTAGTCCTTTTCAGGTGTTTCAGGATGTTCTTGACCGCTGTCGGTGTCAAAACCGACGGATCTCGGGTAGGGGGTCCCGAACTGTGCGTCTAAGGTGGATGGTAATAGGAGGCAGGGGACACGATGTTTACCCAGGTTCGGGCCCTCTTAATGGAGGTAATACCCTACGTCCTGCTTGATTGTTCTTGATGATATGAGTATTACAAGAGTTGATCTACCACGAGATCGTGGAGGCTAAACCCTAGAAGCTAGCCTATGGTATGATTGTATGTTGTCCTATGGACTAAACCGTTCGGTTTATATAGACACCGGAGGGGGCTAGGGTTACACAAGGTCGGTTACAAGGGAGGAGATATACATATCCATATTGCCTAGCTTGCCTTCCACGCCAAGGAGAGTCCCATCCGGACACGAGACGAAGTATTCAATCTTGTATCTTCATAGTCCAACAGTCCGGCCAAAGGATATAGTCCGGCTGTCCGGAGACCCCCTAATCCAGGACTCCCTCAGTAGCCCCTGAACCAGGCTTCAATGACGATGAGTCCGGCACGCAGTATTGTCTTCGGCATTGCAAGGCGGGTTCCTCCTCCGAATACTCCATGGAAGAGTTTGAACACAAGGATAGTGTCCGGCCCTGAAAAAATAAGTTCCACATACTACCGTAGAGAGAATAATATTTCCACAAATCTAATCTGCTGACATGTTTTGACAACACGACATCACGCCACGGCCTGATCATTATTCGAACCGTTTTTCCCAACCAGCACCGCACATATCGCGAGGCAGTTTTCTTGACACGTCTTGTCAAAGCAGAGATCGTGTTCCTCTTATCACGGGATCCTCATCAATACAGACGTGGGTAACCCAACCGTGCCTGTTGGTATGATGCCTAGATCTTAGGCAAGTCCAAAACGGCCACAAGGAGGACGCTTGATATTCACCCCCTTTATAACGAGGACAAGACCTTTTCTTTTTCCCTCTCGTGCTCAATCGAATCCTTCCCTCACCTCGAGTTCTAACACCCAAAGCTCAAGTCAGGCGCTTCGGACCTTCTACTATGTCCGGATCCAACCTTCAAGGTTAGTGGATGCCCTCCTCTATAACAGAGGAGGACATCAAGAAGCTGAGAGAGGCCAGATATCTGACCGCCAAAATTTCACATAGGCTGCCTGCCCGAGGGCAGGTCGTCCCTACTCCCGAACCCACCGAGAGCGTCGTGTTCATCTCCCACTTCCTCCGAGGACTAGGCCTCCCTCTGGATCCCTTTGTCAGGGGTCTTATCTTCTATTATGGGCTGGATTTCCATGATCTAGCCCCGGACTCCCTTCTTCACATCTCGTCATTTATTGTCGTATGTGAGGCCTTTCTCCGCATTACCCCTCACTTCGGCCTATGGCTCAAGACCTTCAATGTGAAGTCGAAGATGATCGAGGGGCGGCACGCAGAGTGCGGAGGTGCTTTAACAAGCAAAATCGCTGATGCTCCATGGCCAGAGGGTTCCTTCCCAAAGGTGTCCAGATTGTGGCAGCGGGAGTGGTTTTACATCACAGCTCCCCGAAGTGCCAAGTGGGTACCCGCCCCCACCTTTCGCTCGGGCCCCCCACCGCAACTGATGTCAGCATCAGCAGGGGGCTGAGCTGGGGTCCAGCAAAGGACGTGCCAATACTACAGAGCCGTATCCGAGATCTCTTTGAGAGAGATTTCAGTCTGGTTATGGTAGTGCAAGTTATGCTAGTTCGTCGAGTCCAGACTTGCAAACACCGACCCCTCTGTATGTGGGAATTCAACCCGGAAGGACCGCGAGCTATTCAACATTTCCTCGGCATGACGCTCGAAGAGATGTACAAATCGTTCTTCGGACCCCAAATAAAGTGTCCGGACACCTCCGAGGATGTGGCTTTGAGCTGCAACCGCCCTGCTACCCAAGTAAGTAATCCCATGGCCGAACCTGCCGTCCTTTTATTTATCATGGCATCATTCTAAAGAGTCGCTCTTAGACCAGGACTGGATAACAAAGGCGAAGATGATCAGGTGTTCGGCCCCCCTTCCTGAGGGCCTAGACAATCCGGTGCTGGAAAAGATGCTCGAGCCGGCACCTTATCTAGTGCCCTCAAAGGAAGATGAAGGGGGGAATAAAGAGGGCGAAAGCAGGCCTCACTCGCTACTTATTCCAACCAAGGGAATGAGCGCCTCCGCGAGGGAGGATAACCAAGAGGAAGAATCTGACATTCTCTCTCCCCGGGGAAGGAAGAGGACTACCTCTAAAGATCCGGAAACTAAGGTTTCCAAACGGGAGAAGAAATCTTCATTAGAGGGTCCTGCCTCGGAGGGTATTCTTGCCGCACAATGTCCACGCGGGGATCAGCCCTCTACCGAGCTGTAAGTAATCGAAAAGTACTTAATAGTGAAAATATCCTACCTTACTTCCGAAGACAATAACCGATGCTTATAAATTGTAGTCCGAATCATAGCCCATCTCGCCAGAGTTTGTCTTCGGGGGATCTCCTTCCAGAGATGATGGAGAGCGAAACGCCTCCCCCTGACACCCCGCCTCCAGAGGCGGGCGACCCTGAAGTGTCGTCGCGGAGAATATCTCCGGATCCGCCAAGGCCAGAGGATAACCCTTTGGCTACCTGAAATCCCGAGTATCCGGCTTCTAAGGAGAGCGGAAGCAAGGGTCCAGACCATACAGTGTGCGGTCGGACGTGCTGGAGGATCTTCTAGGGCAAGCGGGCGTCTCGGAAGCGCATCATACGCTAATGGGTACGGTAATTGAAAGGATTTCATCCGCTAAAAGCGGTTTGCACGAAGCCTTTATGAGTCTGCTGAAGGGCTTTGAGGTACGTGAAATAGTGTATGTTTTTTATAGTACCACACACGTTAGGTGTGCCCTATGCAGATAGTAGCCCCTGAGACTCTGGTTGTCGTCGAGAACGGCGGCAACCAAAGGATCATATTCCCAGGTAATAACTCGACTGCCTTTATGTGCAGGTGACTGAGGCTACGGTGGCTAGCCGAACTGATGGGTTTACCGAGCTAAAGCGGCAACTTGATGCGGCCGATGCCGATATGGTGCTTGTCAACCAGCGGCTTGACGAGGCACAGGGTGAGTGATTTCTCTGGTGATCGTCACATAATAAGAGGAGCATGATGTCAGTATCTTTAATATGTTGTGACTGCAGATGGAGCTGCCACCGTGGAGACCCTTCAGGCGGAGCTTGCCCGAGCCAAGGAGCAAGCAAGGAGTAGCAATGCGGCAGCTCTAAAGGCGGCCGAAGAGTTAAGGGCCGAACAGGCCGCGCATTGTGAGAGCAAGGAAAGAATAGCCAAAATGGCTGTAGAGTTAAAAGATGTCGCTGACCGTTACCAGCTTCTTGAAGAAGAAAGTCGAGCGAGGGCGACGGACCTGGAGAAGGCCCTCGTAGCTGCCAAGGAAGCCCGCTCCAAAATTATAGCGGCGAAGGAGGAGCTGCATCAAGCTGCAGATATCGTGTCTGGGAAGCCCTTCTTGTTGTGGACTAAATTCAGAGATCCGAAGTATGCTCCTCTTGACCGACTATGGAGTTCTGTGGATGCCTACGTGGATTTGGCTGCAAGTGCTGCCGATGCGGCCGAGTACTTCAAGGATCAGAAAGATCGCGAAGTGGAGAAGCTGTTATGGTCACAGTTTCATGCTCTGGTCTGTCCGCTGCTGTTGAATGAGCGAATGGCCGAGTGGGCCGAGCTCCATAGGTTGTACGGACTTGCCATGAGGTCTGTTGTGGATCATCTTTGGCCGGGAGGGCCAAGGCCGAATAGCTACTTTAGTTTAGTGCAACAATTCCTTGGTGTCGTGCCACGCATTGATGCTGTAAAGAGATCGGCGTGCATAGAGGGTGCGCGGATGGCCTTTGCCCGTGTTAAGACATACTGGGCGAAGATGGAGGCCACCACTATTGCGACACAGGGTTCGGCCATAGGCCGAGTGAGCACTACTTTGAAGAAGTTCTTGAAGGCGCTCGTTCGATAGAGGCTCAGTGCTCGAAGAATATTATGTTCTAGTGACATGTATTCCCATTGTAAAAACAATGTTTACTCAATTTATCAAGGTTGTATTTATACTTTTGCCCGAAAGTACTGTGATGCCTCCTGTGCGGCCGTTTATGTATATATGTATATAACCTGAAAGTTTGCAGTCGTCGGCTTCCGCCCCCACGCATATAATGCGGGGTTGTTCACAGAAAACGCATATCCACACTTGATCCAACGTCTTGGTCCGTTAAGGAGGTGGTAGCGCGGCTAACGAGGCAATCAAACTATATTGCTTTAATACTTTCGCTTAGCTAGCCATAGGAGTTTGACGGTGGGGCTACTATATAGCCCTTGGTACTTCTACGCTCGTCCGAATATGGGGTGCGTACATACATGACCGGTAAACGGCCCTTCGTTAATGCGGAGGAATCCCGAAGATTCCACTGAGTCATCGAGTGGTTGACCAGTCTCTCGCTATATCATGACAGTTAGTTTTCGGCTTTCTCTACTGAGGTGCTCATCCGGATGAACCAGGGCCCAATCGCAGTAGTTCTCCCAGTGCTACCTTAGTCGATATAACGGAACGTAAGGTACCAAAACGTGGGAGCCGGGCAAACCCAACATTTGACCAAAGACATGATTTGGAGCTGATGCATATAGGGCCAAACTCGCGACGTCCAACACTCCCTAAGGTATTTGATCTTTATAATATATACCGGGCTAAACAATGCCCTCAATAATAGACCCCATGTGTCCAGGTACATGCAATATCCTGACGTGGCCACATGCCAATAACGTCAGCATCCTTTTCGGTTGTGTGGAGTATCCGGAGGATGAGAGCAACAAGAGACAGTAAAAAAGGTTTACGTAGGGTCTTAATCTAAAAAGAAACCTTTAGGCGGGTCCCTGCTGCATGTCTGCGCATGTGTCTCCGTTGTGCCGTGTCCTGGACGGGTGTAGCATGATTGTCATCTGTAAAAGGAAAGAACTTAGGTGAAAGTTGTCGTGCCGAAAAAAAGAAGAATTGGTTATTATCAATGAACTATCAAAATTCAAGAGAAGTCAAGTTGAGCCGGGCTGGCCCTGATTACACGCGGGAAGCCCCTGGTATCGTCTTTGAGGGTTTGATCATCAAACTAATCTCGTGTATATGTGATGGAACGCCGGACTCGTCTAACCGTGTCCGTGGTCTTGACGACCTGCCATTTTTTCTGGTTAGTGAGGCCGTCTAGTTCCCGGCTGTTAGAGCCGCCGCATCCTCTTCCATACATGAAAAATGTTCGGTATTTCCGCTAACTGTGATGATGCCACGTGGACTGGGCATTTTAATCTTGAGAAAAGCATAATGCGGTATTGCGTTAAAACGAGCGAAAGCCGTTCTTCCGAGTAGTGCTTGATAACCACTTCAGAATGGAGCGACGTGGAAAGTTAACCTTTCACTTCGGAAGTTATCGGGAGAACCGAATACCACCTCTAGCAGTAGAGAGCCCGTACAGCGGGCCTCTTGGCCTGGTATTACTCCCTTGAAGGTAGTATTACTGTGGCTTATTTGTGTCGGGTCTATCCCCATTTTGCGGACTGTGTCCTGATATATCAGATTTAGATCACTGCCGCCGTCCATGAGGACTCGTGTGAAATGGTACCCGTTTATTATTGGGTCTAACACCAAGGCCGCCAGTCCCTCGCGCCGGATATTTGTCGCATGATCCCTACGATCAAAAGTGATCGGGCAGGCCAACCAGGGGTTGAATCTAGGGGTGACGGGCTCTATGGTGTGTGTGTCTCGGAGTGCATGCTTGCTTCTCCTCTTCGTCACATGGATCACGTTTACCTTTTTAACCTCTGGTGGGAACTTTTTCTGTCCTCCGATGCTGTGCTGGCGAGGTTCATCCTCGTCTTCGCTTGGTGTCTCTTCCCCTTTGTGTTCGGCGTTTAGCTTACCAGCTTGCTTGAAGACCCAACATTCTCTGTGGGTATGATTTGCAGGTTTGTCGGGGGTGCCGTGAATCTGACAGAGCTTGTCAAGAATTTTGTTTAGGCCAGATTGTCCTTCTCTGCTGCCTTGAAAGACTTTTTCCGCTGACCTGGTCGAGAGCCCCTGAATCTGGCGTTTACCGCCGTGTTATCTGGGTTGCCTTCTTTGTTTCGATGCTTGTTTTGTTGCGTCGTGGTTTTCCATTGCCATCCCTGACTTCGGATGTACTTGGGTCGCTGGTGCTGCTACAGGCCAACCAGTTGTCCTCGCCCGCACAAAAGCGGGTCATGAGGCTTGTTAGGGCTGCCATTGTTCTCGGTTTTTCTTGGCCGAGGTGTCTGGCGAGCCATTTGTCTCGTACGATGTGTTTAAAAGCTGCTAAGGCTTCGGCTTTCGGACAGTCGATGATTTGGTTCTTCTTGGTGAGGAACCTATTCGAAAGCTTTCGGACGGACTCTCCGGACTGTTGGACTATGTGACTTAAATCGTCTACATCCGGAGGTCGGACATAAGTCCCATGAAAATTAGCCCGAAAAGCGTCCTCGAGCTCCTCCCAACTTCCAATTGAGTTTTCGGGGAGGCTTTTCAGCCAGTGCCGAGCTAGCCCTTTCAGCTTGAGGAGCAAGTATTTGATGGCATGGAGATCGTCTCCACGAGCCATATGAATATGGAGGATAAAGTCCTCGATCCAGACTCCAGGGTCTATGGTCCCGTCGTACGCATCTATGTTTACCGGTTTGAATCCTTCTGGGAATTCGTGGTCCAGCACCTCATCAGTGAAACATAAGGGGTGTGCGGCACCCCTGTATTGGGATGTGCCATGGTGTTCGGACGGTTGTAGTATTCGGTTTTGGTTTTGTACCAGAGCGCGCTTCCTAGATCCATAGATGGATCTGGTCGCTCTGGATTTTTGGCGCAAGTTCTCACGTAGATCGTGTGTTGACTTATGCGCGACTTTGTTAGCCGCTCTATCGCGTTCACAAGGTGGTGGATCCGGCTGATTGGCCGTATCATTCTTCGGCTGTGTGGGCTCTAAGGCCTCATCATCGAATTTCGGTAATAGCTTGCGCTTTGGATAGCTTTTTGTGTGGTAACTTCCACCATACTTTGTTTCCTTGTTGAGCACTTTGTTCCACCTGTTGTTGAGCGTATCTTGTGCGGCCTTAAGCCTTTGCTTCTGTTTCTTCAGGCTCCTCGCTGTGACAATAAGCCTTCTGCGGAGGTTCTCTTGTTCCAAGTGCGTTTTCGGGATGATGTATGCATCTTTGTCCGGACTGTTTTCCTCCCCAGACGGGGTTTGATGAGGTTTATCCTTGGCGTCGCCGTGTTCGGACGCCGGATCCGTACTATGTTCGCCATTTGCATCTTGATCGTGCTCTACCACCGGGGTGGTGCAGTCGTCGTTTCTTCTAGAGTCGACTGGACTGTTATTTCCTCTTGCGCTGTTATCGCTGTTTTTGCTATGGCGGGTGAGGGAGTCCTGGATTAGGGGGTCTCCGGATAGCCGGACCATATCCTTTGGCCGGACTGTAGACTATGAAGATACAAGATTGAAAACTTCGTCTCGTGTCCGGATGGGACTCTACTTGGCGTGGAAGGCAAGCTAGGCAATACGAATATGTATATCTCCTCCTTTGTAACCGACCTTGTGTAACCCTAGCCCTTTCTGGTGTCTATATAAACCGGAGGGCTTTAGTCCGTAGAACAACAGACAATCATACCATAGGCTAGCTTCTAGGTTTAGCCTCTCAGATCTCGTGGTAGATCAACTCTTGTACTACCCATATCGTCAATATTAATCAAGCAGGATGTAGGGTTTTACCTCCATCAAGAGGGCCCGAACCTGGGTAAAACATTGTGTCCCCTGCCTCCTGTTACCATCCGCCTTAGACGCACAGTTCGGGACCCCCTACCCGAGATCCGCCGGTTTTGACACCGACGGCAGGACTTAGAGCGGCGCCGCTGACGTCGGCGCTTGGGTTGCTTGGAGGGGGCATCCTCCACTGTCTCTTCGCCATTGCCCTCTGTGGGTGTATCCACCATATATATGTCATGTGATGAAGTGGTGGTCCGGCGCCCTGTGGGCGGTGGTTCCTGTTCGTCTCCTGCATCGTCGTCCATACCGTCGATGTCTTTGGAGTCGAAGTCAAGCATGTCGGTTAAGTCGTCGATAGTGGCTACTAAGTGGGTGGTGGGTGGGCAGCGAATTTCTTCGTTGTTCGCATCCCATTCTAGACGGACATAGTTCGGCCAAGGTTCTCCTAACAGGGAGAGAGACCTTAATGAATTTAGCATATCGCCGAAGGGCGAGTGCTGAAAGATATCCGCGGAGGTGAACTCCATGATCGGCGCCCAATCGGATTCGATGGGTGCGGATGCAGGCGGCTCGGAGCCCATGGCCGGAGAAGAATCCAGTGGTTCGGCGACGCAGCCCTCGTAAGGGGTAAAGTCAGTATCCGGCTCTATCGCCACTAAGAGTGCAGCCTCCATGGCGGGGTCTATCCCTCCGCTCTCGGATGGCGCAATTTGCTCCGGATTGATGGCCGGAGTAGTTACGGATGCGATCTCCCGAACATTGTCCGACGGCAGAGTTACGCCATGCTCGTTGCGACTAAGCGGCACACCTGGCATGGGCTCGAATCCGTCGAAGATCAAGTCTCCGCGGATGTCGGCCGTGTAATTCAAGTTTCCAAATCTGACCTGATGGCCAGGGGAGTAGCTCTCGATCTGCTCCAGATGGCCAAGCGAATTGGCCCGCAGTGTGAAGCCACCGAATATGAAGATCTGTCCGGGGAGGAAAACCTCACCCTGGACCACATCATTACCAATGATCGAAGGAGCCATCAAGCCTTACGGCGACAACACAGTGGAACTCACAATGAAAGCACCAATGTCGGTGTCAAAACCGGCGGATCTCAGGTAGGGGGTCCTGAACTATGCGTCTAAGGCGAATGGTAACAGGAGGCAGGGGACACGATGTTTACCCAGGTTCGGGCCCTCTTGATGGAGGTAATACCCTACGTCCTACTTGATTGTTCTTGATGATATGAGTATTACAGGAGTTGATCTACCACGAGATCGTAGAGGCTAAACCCTAGAAGCTAGCCTATGGTATGATTGTATGTTGTCCTATGGACTAAACCCTCCGGTTTATATAGACACTGGAGGGGGCTAGGGTTACACAAGGTCGGTTACAAGGGAGGAGATATACATATCCGTATTGCCTAGCTTGCCTTCCAAGCCAAGGAGAGTCCCATCCGAACACGAGACAAAGTCTTCGATCTTGTATCTTCATAGTCCAACAGTCCGGCCAAAGGATATAGTCCGGCTATCCGGAGACCCCCTAATCCAGGACTCCCTCAACCACTGTCCAGTGATCCACTCCAAGATTACTTTGGTAGCTCCCTGCTAAACTTATAGCAAGGCACACATCAGGTCTGGTACACAACATTGCATACATGATAGAACCTATGGCTGAGGCATAGGGAATGACTTTCATTTTCTCTCTATCTTCTGCAGTGGTCGGGCATTGAGTATGACTCAATTTCACACCTTGTAACACAGGCAAGAACCCCCCTCTTTGACTGATCCATTTTGAACTTCTTCAAAACTTTATCATGGTATGTGCTTTGTGAAAGTCCAATTAAACATCTTTATCTATCTCTATAGATCTTGATGCCCAATATATAAGCAGCTTCACCGAGGTCTTTCATCGAAAAATTCTTATTCAAGTATCCTTTTATTCTATCCAGAAATTCTGTATTATTTCCAATCAACAATATGTCATCTACATATAATATTAGAAATGCTACAGAGCTCCCATTCACTTTCTTGTAAATACAGGCTTCTCCAAAAGTCTGTATAAAACCATATGCTTTCATCACACTATCAAAGCATATATTCCAACTCCGAGAGGCTTGCACCAGTCCATAAATGGATTGCTGGAGCTTGCACACTTTGTTAGCACCTTTAGGATCGAAAAAACCTTCTGGTTGCATCATATGCAACTCTTCTTTAAGATATCCATTAAGAAATGCAGTTTTGACATCCATTTGCCAGATTTCATAATCATAAAATGCGGCAATTGCTAACATGATTCAGACAGACTTAAGCATCGCTACGGGTGAGAAGGTCTCAGTGTAGTCAACTCCTTGAACTTGTCGAAAACCTTTCGCAACAAGTTGAGCTTTGTAGGCAGTAACATTACCATCAGCGTCAGTCTTCTTCCTA
Organism: Triticum dicoccoides; assembly: GCF_002162155.2. Classification (NCBI taxonomy): domain Eukaryota; kingdom Viridiplantae; phylum Streptophyta; class Magnoliopsida; order Poales; family Poaceae; genus Triticum; species Triticum dicoccoides. Next base: position 501,628,119 of record NC_041392.1, read on the forward strand.
AAGATACACTTATTCTCTATGGCTTGCCGATCATCGGGCAAGTCAACCAAAGTCCACACTTTGTTCTCATACATGGATCTCATCTCAGATTTCATGTCCTCAAGCCATTTCGCTAAATCTGGGCTCATCATTGCTTCCTCATAGTTCGTAGGTTCGTCATGGTCAAGTAACATGACCTCCAGAACAGGATTACCGTACCACTCTGGTGCAGATCGTACCCTGGTTGACCTACGAGGTTCGGTAGTAACTTGATCTGATGTTTCATGATCATCATCATTAGCTTCCTCACTAATTGGTGTAGGAATCACTGGAACTAATTTCTATGATGAACTATTTTCCAATTCGGGAGAAGGTACAATTACCTCATCAAGTTCTACTTTCCTCCCACTCACTTCTTTCGAGAGAAACTCCTTCTCTAGAAAGGATCCATTCTTAGCAACGAATATCTTGCCTTCGGATCTGTGATAGAAGGTGTACCCAACAATCTCCTTTGGGTATCCTATGAAGACACATTTCTTCAATTTGGGTTCGAGCTTATCATGTTGAAGCTTTTTCACATAAGAATCGCAACCCCAAACTTTAAGAAACGACAGTTTAGGTTTCTTGCCAAACCACAGTTCAGATGGTGTCGTCTCAACGGATTTAGATGGTGCCCTATTTAACGTGAATGCAGCCGTCTCTAAAGCATAACCCCAAAACGATAGCGGTAAATCAGTAAGAGACATCATAGATCGCACCATATCTAATAAAGTATGGTTACGACGTTCGAACACGCCATTACGGTGTGGTGTTCCAGGTGGCGTGAGTTGCGAAACTATTCCACATTGTTTCAAATGAAGACCAAACTCATAACTCAAATATTCACCTCCACGATCAGATCGTAGAAACTTTATTTTATTGTTACGATGATTTTCCACTTCACTCTGAAATTCTTTGAACTTTTCAAATGTTTCAGACTTGTGTTTCATCAAGTAGATATACTCATATCTGCTCAAATCATCTGTGACGGTCAGAAAATAACGATGCCCGCCATGAGCCTCAACACTCATTGGACCACATACATCAGTATGTATTATTTCCAATAAGTCATTGGCTTGCTCCATTGTTTCGAAGAACGGAGTTTTAGTCATCTTGCCCATGAGGCATGGTTCGCAAGTATCAAATGATTCATAATCAAGTGATTCCAAAAAAATCCATCTGCATGTAGTTTCTTCATGCGCTTTACACCAATATGACCTAAACGGCAGTGCCACACATATGTTGCACTATCATTATCAACTTTGCATCTTTTGGCATCAATATTATGTGTATCACTGCGATCGAGATTCAGTAAACCATTTACATTGGATGTAAGACCATAGAAGGTATTATTCATGTAGACAGAACAACAATTATTCTATGGCTTAAATGAATAACCGTATCGCACTAAACATGAAACAATCATATTCATGCTCAACGCAAACACCAAATAACATTTAGTTCCAATACTAACCCCGAAGGTAGAGGGAGTATGCGATGGTGAGCTTATCAACCTTGGAATCATTTCCAACACACATCGTCACCTCACCCTCAACTAGTCTCTGTTCATTTTGTAACTCCTATTTCGAGTTACTAATCATAGCAACTGAACCGGTATCAAATATCCAGGGGATACTATGAACACTAGTAAAGTACACATCAATAACATGTATATCATATATACTTTTGTTCACTTTGCCATCCTTCTTATCCGCCAAGTATTTGGGCAGTTCCGCTTCCAGTGACCATTTCCTTTGCAGTAGAAGAACTCAGTTTCAGGCTTGGGTCTAGCTTTGGGCTTCTTCATGGGAGTGGTAACTTGCTTGCCATTCTTCTTGAAGTTCCCTTTCTTTCCCTTGCCCTTTTACTTGAAACTAGTGGTCTTGTCAGCCATCAACACTTGATGGTTTTCCTGATTTCTACCTTCGTCGATTTCAACATCGCGAAGAGCTCGGGAATAATTTGCGTCATCCCTTGCATATTATAGTTCATCACGAAGTTCCAGTAACTTGGTGATAGTGACTAGAGAACTCTGTCAATCACTGTCTTATCTGGAAGATTAACTCCCACTTGATTCAAGCGATTGTAGTACTCAAACATTCTGAGCACATGCTCACTGGTTGAGCTATTCTCCTCCACCTTGTAGGCAAAATACTTGTCAAAGGTCTCATACCTCTTGACTCGGGCATGAGTCTGAAATACCAATTTCAGCTCTTGGAACATCTTATATGCTCTGTGCCGTTCAAAACATTTTGAAGTCCCGGTTCTAAGCCATAAATCATGGCGCGCTAAACTATCAAGTAGTCATCATACCGAGCTTGCCAAACATTCATAATGTCTGCATCTGCTCCTGCAATAGGTCCATCACCTAGCGGTGCATCAAGGACATAATTCTTCTGTGTAGCAATGACGATAATCCTCGTATCACGGACCCAGTCCGCATCATTGCTACTATCATCTTTCAACTTATTTTTCTCTAGGAACATATCAAAAATAAATGGGGAGCTACATCACAAGCTATTGATCTACAACATAGATATGCAAATACTATCAGGACTAAGTTCATGATAAATTAACGTTCAATTAATCATATTACTTAAGAATTCCCACTTAGATAGACATTCCTCTAGTCATCTAAATGATCATGTGATCCATATAAACTAAACCATGTCCGATCATCACGTGAGATGGAGTAGTTTTCAATGGTGAACATCACTATGTTGATCATATCTACTATATGATTCACGTTCGACTTTCGGTCTTAGTGTTATGAGGCCATATCTGCATATGCTAGGCTCGTCAAGTTTAACTAGAGTATTCTGCATGTGCAAAACTGGCTTGCACCTGTTGTATGTGAACGTAGAGCTTATCACACCCGATCATCACGTGGTGTCTCGGCACGATGAACTGTAGCAATGGTGCATACTCAGGGAGAACACTTGTACCTTGAAATTTAGTGAGTGGTCATCTTATAATGCTACCGCCGTACTAAGCAAAATAAGATGCATAAAGGATAAACATCACATGCAATCAAAATATGTGACATGATATGGTCATCATCATCTTGTGCCTTTGATCTCCATCTCCAAAGCACCGTCATGATCTCCATCGTCACCAGCTTTACACCTTGATCTCCATCATATCATCGTTGTCGTCTCGCCATTGTTGCTTTCGTGACTATCGCTACCGCTTAGTGATAAAGTAAAGCAATTACATGGTGATTGCATTTCATACAATAAAGCGATAACGATAAGGCTCCTGCCAGTTGCCGATAACTTTTACAAAACATGATCATCTCATACAACAATTTATGTCTTATCACGTCTTGACCATATCACATCGCACCATGCCCTGCAAAAACAAGTTAGACGTCCTCTACCTTGTTGTTGCAAGTTTTACATGGCTGCTACGGGCTTCTAGCAAGAACCGTTCTTACCTAGGCATCAAAAACCATAATGATTTTTCGTCAAGTGTGTTGTTTTAACCTTCAAAAAGGACCAGTCGTAGTCACACTCAATTCAACTATAGTTGGAGAAACAGACACCCACCAGCCACCTGTGTGCGAAGCACGTCGGTAGAACCAGTCTCATGAACGCGTACATGTAATGTCGTTCCGGGGCGCTTCATCCAACAATACCGCCGAATCAAAGTAAGACATTGGTGGTAAGCAGCATGACTATTATCGCCCACAACTCATTGTGTTCTACTCGTGCATATAACATCTACGCATAGACCTGGCTCTGATACCACTGATGGGGAATGTGGTAATTCAAAAATATTCATACGATCACGCAAGATCTATTTAGGAGAAGCATAGCAACGAGACAGGAGAGTGTGTCCACGTACCCTCGTAGACCGAAAGCAGAAGCGTTTAGTAACGCAGTTGATGTAGTCGAACGTCTTCACAATCCAACCGATCCAAGTACCGAACGTATGACACCTCCGTGTTCAGCACACTTTTAGCACGATGACGTCCCTCGAGCTCCTGATCCAGTAGAGGGTCGAGGGAGAGTTCCGTCAGCACGATGGCATGGCGACGGTGTTGGTGATGTGATCCGCGCAGGGCTTCGTGATTGCTCCCTGACTATAGCGCTAGAAAGCTCTTGTCTGCTAGGACTACATCGGTATTTCCCCAAAGAGGAAGGGATGATGTAGCACAACGAAGGTACGTATTTCCCTCAGTGAAGAAACCAAGGTTATCGAACCAGTAGGAGAACCAAGCAACACAACATAAACACCGCCTGCACACAAATAACAACACCTCGCAACCCGACGTGTTAAAGGGGTTGTCAATCCCTTTCAGGTAACAATGCCAGAAATTTGTAATAGATTGAAATAATAGATCAAAGTATTTTTGTATTTTTGGTTTAATAGATCTGAATACAAATGCAAAAGAAAAGTATATCACAAGCAAATGTATGAGAAAGAAGACACGGGGGCCGTAGGTTTCACTAGTGGCTTCTCCCGAGAAAGATAGCAAATGGTGGGTAAACAAATTACTGTTGGGCAATTGATAGAACCTCAAATAATTATGACGATATCCAGGAAATGATCATTACATAGGAATCAAGTCCAAGATTAGTAGACCGACTCCTGCTTGCATCTACTGCTATTACTCCACACATCGACCGCTATCCAGCATGCATCTAGTGTATTAAGTTCATGGGAAATGGAGTAATGCAATAAGAACGATGACATGATATAGACAAGATCTATCTATGTAGAGATAGACCTCATCGTTTTATCCTTAGTAGCAACAATACATACGTGTCGGTTCCCTTTCTGTCACTGGGATCAAGCACCGTAAGATCGAACCCACTACCGGGCACCTCTTCCCATTGCAAGATAAATAGATCATGTTGGCCAAACAAAACCCAAATATCGGAGAAGAAATACGAGGCTATAAGAGATCATGCATATAAGAGATCAAAGAAACTCAAATAACTTTCATGGATATGAAAAGATATATACAATCATAAACTCAAAGTTCATCGGATCCCAACAAACACACCGCAAAAGAGTTACGTCATATGGATATCCAAGAGACCATTGTATTGAGAATCAAGAGAGAGAGAGAGATGAAGCCATCTAGCTACTAACTATGGACCCGAAGGTCTACAAAGAACTACTCACGCATCATCGGAGAGGCACCAATGGAGGTGGTGAATCCAATCCGAGATGGTGTCTAGATTGGATATGGTGGTTCTGGACTCTGCGGCGGATGGATGAATATCTCGTCGACGCTTCTAGGGTTCTGGGATTTTTGGGGTATTTATAGAGCAAAGAGGCGGTCGGGGGGCACCCGAGGTGGGCACAACCCACTAGGGCGCGGCTGGGCCTCCTGGTGCGCCCTGGTGGGTTGTCCCCTCCTCGAGACTCCCACCAGGTGCAACCAGGGCCCGCTGTGTTCCTTCTGGACCATAAAAATTCTCCATAAAGTTTTGTGGCATTTGGACTCCGTTTGATATTGATTTTCTGTGATGTAAAAAACACGGAAAAAACAGGAACTGGCACTTGGCACTATGTCAATAGGTTAGTACCAAAAAATGATATAACATGACTATAAAATGATTATAAAACATCCAAGATTGAACAGCATGGAACAATAAAAAATTATAGATACGTTGGAGACGTATCACTTCGCCTAAGCACTACGACAATATGACCGAGGTGGTAAACTATGGAGGGGGCACCGCACACGGCTAAGAAACAACTGTCGTGCCTTTGGGTGCCCCCTGACCATGTATATAACAGAGGGGGAGGAGGAGGCTGGCCGAAGGGGGCGCGCCATGGGGGGGAGTCCTACTAGGACTCCATTCCTAGTAGGATTCGGCCCCCCTTTCCTTCCAACGGAGAGGGGGAAAGGGGAAGGGAGAGAGAGGGAGAAGGAAAGAGGGGGCGCCTCCTCCCCTTGTCCAATTAGGATCGGGGCAAGGGGGGCGCGCGCCTCCTCCCGTGGCCTGTCTCCTCTCCTCCACTAAGGCCCAATAGGCCAATTAACTTTCCCGGGGGGTTCCGATAGCCTCCCGGTACTCCGAAAAATCCCCGATCTTCTTCGGAACCATCCTGGTGTCAGTATATAACCTTCCAATATATCAATCTTTACCTCTCAACCATTTCGAGACTCCTTGTCGTGTCCGTGATCTCATCCGGGACTCCAAACAAACTTCATTCACCAAAACACATAACTCATGATACAAATCATCATCGAACGTTAAGCGTGCAGACCCTACGGGTTCGAGAACTATGTAGACATGACCGAGACACATCTCCGGTCAATAACTAATAGCGAAACCTGGATGCTCACATTGGCTCCTACATATTCTATGAAGATCTTTATCGGTCAAACCGCATAACAACATACGTCATTCCCTTTGTCATCGGTATGTTACTTGCCCGAGATTTGATTGTCGGTATCATCATACCTAGTTCAATCTCGTTACCGGCAAGTCTCTTTACTCGTTATGTAATGCATCATCCCATAACTTACTCATTAGTCACATTGCTTGCAAGGCTTATAGTGATGTGCATTACCGAGAGGGCCCAGAGATACCTCTCCGATACACGGAGTGACAAATCCTAATCTTGATCTATGCCAAGTCAACAAACACCTTCGGAGACATGTGTAGAGCATCTTTATAATCACCCAGTTACGTTGTGGCATTTGATAGCACACAAAGTGTTCCTCCGGTATTAGGGAGTTGCATAATCTCATAGTCAGAGGAATATGTATAAGCCATGAAGAAATCAATAGCAATAAAACTAAACGATCATAATGCTAAGCTAACGGATGGGTCTTGTCCATCACATCATTAGGTCTGAGGAATCTGCCAAACAGAACAGCGAGCGCTTCCACTTTGATTTTTAGGTCTGAGGAATATTTTTCTTTTTTCGTCATTTTGTATATCCATAGATGTAATCGCCTCAGTAGAAACTTTTTTTTCCAACACTTAGCTGAAAATCAGAATCTTTAATTTAGGAGGAGACGCCTTATATCTTGCCTGCTCATCATTGCATATCACAACTCACCTGTCGTGGAAGTCATAATTGTTCCTCCATTAGGCCGGCTTGTAATTTTGGCAACTCATTAGTATTGAATATGCATGTTGACTCACCCCTTGATCATAGCCATTTTACTGTGCCGCCAACTTATCGTATAAACCACCTAGCGACTTATCATTCACAAGTGGCCCACCATTTATATTTTGTCAGCGGTTCTTAATCTTTAGGTGACTCATCATGTCAAAAACCACGACTTGCAACCGGGTGAAGTATCAAGTACCCACCCTCATGCTCAATAACCTTGTGACTCAAGGTCTATTACCGGCTCAAGATGTTGTTGGCTGGTGAGCACCAAAAGGAGAAAATCCTCCCAGCCTGATCAGGGGTAAATCGTTGTCTTTGTAGACCATCTCAAGAGGGGTTTCTCACCACCTGGTTCAAAATTTCTTTGGGACTTCCTCAATTTCTTCGACCTCCGTCCCCAAGATATTGGTCCAAACTCGATGACCAACTTATGCCAACTTCAAGTATTTTGCAAAGTCTATCTCTAGACAGAGCCAACTGTTACTCTCTTTTGGGAGTTTTTCTACATCAACCATCAAACCGAGTGCGCAGACGGCCCCAGTATCGAACTTGGTAGGGTGTCACTCCAGAGATGGAAAAACTGTCCTTTTCTAGAAGTCAAGTTGGCGACTCATCCGAAAGGATGGAATACAACGTGGTTCTATTGTAAAAACACTACCCCTACCGACAAGAACCCCTTGCCGGGTTATAGACCAGACCGTCTTAGTGCAACCATTGCTTTTCCGGGTTGGGGCACTAACGAAGAACGTCAATGAATCGCCCCCCTATTCCAAGATAAGGGCCCTAAGGGTAAACGGCCTCACCGAAGTTGATTTGAACCGGTGCTCGATCAGTTGGTGAGTTCAGCCATTAAGTCGCCTAACCGACTTAATATGCAATTATTCTGGCGAGTCGAATGACGTGCAACGCTTTAGTCAAGTTGACTTGACCAAAGCTGAGGTTAACAAGGCCACTGGGCGAACCCCAGGAAAAATGCAACCAAACTGGGCTTGCCCCCTTTTGCCTGAAGAACCATGTGCCTCCAGTAAGTACCTTTGTACCCTTCTTTCCTTATTCTACATTATATTTGCTTGTCATAATGCTGATTTCTGGCTTCTCACAACTGCAGGCAACTGATGTATTATGGAGGAGGAAATAAGCACGCAAAATGAAATCCGCCCCAGCTCCAAAAAGAAACAAACCGGCCGACCAAGGAGATGAGACAACCAAGGTGAATGACCCAGAAACTGCTGAACAAGCTGCCCAAGAAGAGTCAGAGGTAGAACTTGACTCCCTTGTCTGTCTCTTTATTGAACTTGTTGATGCTTGTAATTCTCAGGGTCATACTAAAGGTAGTCAAGCCGCTGATGCTGAGGTAATTTCCGTCTCCTCCGACTCAGTAACCTTTGTCCTCAAGAGATCAAGAAGAGTCGTCAGGAAGGTGCCATTTTCTCATCCCCTCGCTCACTTAGACCCAAAATTTCTTTTGAAGAAAATGCAGCAAGCCGACAAGCACAAACTTTGAAGTTATTCTGGCGAGCTGACTGCTGGGTTATCTCATGAACCGACGACTCAAAATCGGCAGGTTGAGGTGCCTCATAGTCCTACTTCATCTCTTCCCGAGATGGACTTTTTAGGCAACCTCTTAATCCTTCTAACTCAAATTATCAGCAGTCGGAGCCGTCTTATGGGGAATCAACCGCCTCCAAGCTTCCGGCTTTCACCATTAAGCATGGGTGAGCACCTGCAATATCTTTTTTTGCTCATTGCGACACCTTGCCGACTGATAAGTGTTTGTGTTTGGATCAATGCCAAAGCCAAAAAGAAAACTAGCAAGTCATCCGTTGCCCCTACTGACTCTCAAGATGTGCCACAGGGTAACCCGAAAAATCCAATTACTCATGCGAGCGTGGACAACCCAGATCATGAACCATAGATGGTTCATGAGCCATTTTTAACTGACAAGCCACCGATGGATGAAGAGGCGAACGTCTTCAATGAGCAAGCCAAACCAGACAAGCTAGTTGACAATTGATAACCCACAAGTATAGGGATTGTTTGTATCCTTTTTCGATAAATAAGAGTGTCGAACCCAACGAGGAGCTAAAGGTAGAACAAATATTCCCTCAAGTTCTATCGACCACCGATACAACTCTACGCACACTTAACGTTTGATTTACCTAGAACAAGAATAAAACTAGAAGTACTTTGCGAGAATAAAACTACGAATAAATTGCAAGATAATAAAATTTAGTTGTTTAGTAGAAAGCTTTTGTCACACAAGAAAGTTATTTGTCCCTAGGTGATCGATAACTAGACCGGTAATCATCATTGCAATTTTATATGAGGGGGAGGCATGAGCTAACATACTTTCCGTACTTGGATCATATGCACTTATGATTGGAACTCTAGCAAGCATCCACAAGTGCCAAAGATCATTAAGGTAAAATCCAACCATAGCATTAAGTATCAAGTCCTCTTTACTCCCATACGCAACAAACCACTTACTCGGGTATGTGTTTCAGTCACTCACGCCACCCATCATAAGCAAATCATGAACATATTGCAACACCCTACAACGGGGATCCCTCACGTTTGCACAACACAGAGGGCACCATATGACATCACCGAAATAAGATATACAACTCAAACCAATCATGATCATCAATCAACCCATAGGACAAAATGGTTCTACTAAAACATCATAGGATAACCACATATCATTGGATAAAAATATATATTGTTGAGCACCATGTTTAAGTAGAGAATTGCAGCAGGAATAGAGAGGTTAGACCGCGGCATAGAGCCATAGAGGGGGAGAAAGTTGGTGTTGATGGTAGCAAGATTGTTGATGTAGATCACTGTCATGATCCTTGCCCTGCCGGCACTCCGGCGCCACCGGGAGAGAGCCCTCCCTTCTTCTTCTTCTTCTTCTTCTTCTTCTTCTTCTTCTTCTTCTTCTTCTTCTTCTTCTTCTTCTTCTTCTTCTTCTTCTTCTTTTCCGAGATTGGATCTCTCTCTCTTCGTTCTCTTCTATTTCACGTTCGTGTTTTCTGGTCGAAAACCGTTTCTTAAACATCCGGAGAACCGTATCTCCAATTGCGCTGAAATTTTAACACGATTTTTCCCAGATATAATCTTCCTTGCAGCCAAATAAGAGATCCAACTGACTTACGAGGTGCCCACTAGGCACCACTGCGCGCCAGGGAGTAGGCCACGCCCTGGTGGGTAGTGGAGGCTGTGGGCCTCCGTTTCCGTTGATTCCACCTCCCAAAATTCACATGTATTCCAAAACAATTCTCCATAAAATTTTAACGCGTTTGGACATCGTTTGATATGGATATTCTACGAAACAAAAAACATGCAGCAAACAGGAACTGGCACCGGACACTGGATCAATATGTTAGTCCCAAAAAATCATATACTTTGTTGCCAAAAGTATGTGAAAGTTGTATAATATTGGCATGGAACAATCAAAAATTATAGATACGACGGAGACGTATCACCAATCTCTAGCCGCCAAGCCCTGCTCATGCTCCCAGCCCTCTTCATGCGGCCGATCACGTAACCCTCGATCCCTGGGAGAGCTCCCTCCAAGAACTCAACACCACCGGGCGATTGCCCCACGGTGGGCGCCAACTATCATGCTTTTGTCATGACAGATGTCCTTGTGAAAGGACTTAGTCATGAGGCCATCGCCACTAAGTAGCTCGAACGGGGTTGATCGGAATTGAGGGACAATGGTTTACCCAAGTTCGGCGCCTCACGGTGGAGGTAAAAGCCTACTCCTGCTTGATTGCTATTGATGATGATGATCTCGATTACAAGGGTGTGGCCTGGCTAACCTAGTACTCGAGAGATTGTAACCTAGTCTTTCTGCCTCAGGGTCTCACCTTTATATATAGGTGAGGCCCTGGGCTTACAACAGAGTCCGGGGCATACTACAATCCGTGCTCTAACATGTTTCCTACTTGCCTTGTTCCCTAAGTAAGAAACTTCATTTGACGTCATAGTAGATACTGCCAGCTTGTGTCTCTGGGCTATGAGTCGGCCCATCTGATGACTCATCTTCTGGGCCTTGAACTCGTGGTCATCCTAGCCCATCATCCGAAACATACTTTTGTCAAGTCGCCGAAGGATGACCAGGCCCTGAACGGGCGGGTCATATTGCGGGTTTATATCCCCAGCAACTGGGGAGATCGGTGAGCACAAAGAGAAGAACTAGCAGAACGCACGAAGTTTATCCATGTTCGGGCCGCTATGAAGCGTAAAACCCTACTCCTGCTTTGGTGTATTGGATGTATACACAAGTACAAGGAGCGCAATTCCGGTAAGGTTGCGCGGGAAGTGCTGCTACGCGCGTGTTTGTGCAAATTGTCGACCTTTGTAAAGGTGGCCATGTGCCTCCTTTTATAGAGAAAGGGGTCACCAAAGTGGCAAAATGGTAAATATACATTTTGAATAGTGGCTATAGTGCTAAATACATAACTTTGTGGGTTAGGACAAACACATTAATTGCGCCCGAGGTGTCTTGTGGATGGAGCTCCCCGACCAGAATGGTCTCTACTTCCGTGTCGTTCACCTATCTACCTTCCATTTCCTTGACACATTGCCATGACGGGTGCCATTAAACCTATATCTACGGCGGCGAGCTGCCACGTGCCCAGACAAGACTCACCTAACTACCTGCCCGCTCGACACCTATATGACAAGTGCCACCTTGATCGATGAGGTGGAGTGTTGGCAAGGTAGTGGGATTCTTGCTGGGCTCGGAGCTTGCCGGGCTTCGCTAACTCCCCGGCAAGGATCTTGCCGGGCCTCCTAAGCTGGATCTTCGGTGCTTCCGATCACTGGCTTAGGTGTCTTCTTTGTATCTTGTCATCTGGTCTTGAATTTATTCTTAGTTGTCCTCCGGCAAGCCTTGCCATCGGGAAGGCTGCTATTGCCTGTGCATAAGTCTGGGGGCACCGAGGACCCAAATCTTAGTACATCGACAACGCATGACTGGACGGAACGAACTGATATCTACCACACCCGTTCAATGTCGTTGTCCATCCGTATGCCGACATTAACCAGGCTCACCGGCAAAGAAACTTGCTTCGACACCGCGTAGACGCACCCGGATGCCTCGCCTCACCGGAATCCGCTATATAAAGGTGGCCACACCCGGATAACTCCACACCACAACACAAGCCCCTCTCCATCCTCCTTCCTTGCACTGCATCCGCCATGACTGCAGGCAGCGAAGCTCTATTGGAGAGCCTTTCCACGGAGATGAAGCACGCCGTGGCTGCCCTTCCTGCCACCTGGTAGAGCTGTCGTGCCAAGCAGATCGAGGCCGGCTTGTTGGCCTACTCGCCCGAAGTCTTTGACAACGAGGACGAGACCACGATGAAGACGGGCGCCGACGACACGCCCCGGCTCCCGCGCATCATGTGCACGCCGGCTTCACCATGCAGCAGGCGCATGCGCACCACAAATGCTGCCATGGCGGAGATGCAGCCTGCGTCAGAGCCTTTTTCAATGTTTCGGTAGACGCAAAGAGGAACAACGGTACAACCTGTTCCTCCTGGAGCAGCACCGGCTGGCGGAGGGCCAGATCTACGGCGAGCAGGCGAGTGAGGAGACCGTGGCGGCCATGGCCGCGGCGAACCACAACCTCATTGCGGAGCAGTATGCCATCTAGGATGCTGTCCGCGCTCAAGTGTCCGCTCACCAGGAAGCAACCATAGTGGAGGCACAGTTGCAGATGACCGCGAAGGAGAACAATGCCGGCTGCGCCTCCTACACGCCACCGATGAACCATTAGGCGGCCCGGTGGGATGAGGACAACGTCGGCGCGCACCATTTACATCGTGGACCTCATGTCCATTGACGACGGACAGGTCGCGGACTCCTCCGAGGATGAGTAGGCCACGGGAGGCAGCAGGGCCTCGTGTCCCACGTGGGCCGGTCCGTCTCCCGTGTTCTACTCTTCCTCGCTGGAGACCGCACCTTCACTTTATCGGTCTTATCGCTAATGCTCATGGAGACGACGGATGGAGGATGACTTAGATTTATGGTCAGGTCTTTTTTTGTTCTATATGCTCAAAATGTAATGCAAATCCGCCGTGTTTGTATGAAGTCCGTCATGTTTGTATGAAATCCCGCCGTGTTTGCATGAATTTCATTCGGGTTGTTGAAAAAGAGTTTATAATGTATGCAACTAGCGTTGGATGACGTCCTCCCGCATCCATGTCCGTGGACTGGTTCCCCCTGTCCGCGGACGAATGCAGGAGGGAATTTACGGGTTGGCGTTGGAAATGACCTTAGTGAACATTCTGCAATAGGGGCAAATCTAAACACGGGATCGTTGCGTTCATCCTCATAAGTCAAATAAAAATAAAATTTGACCCACCCAGGGTTTTGCATGATACAAGGGGTTTAACTCAACCAAATGCTTACGCATCAGCTGCCGTATAGATATGCACCAAACATGATCTACAAAACATCATGCGTTGCACAATGTCTTGACACTTTGCTAACTACGAGCATAATTGGTTTGGTGTCAAAAATTGGTATGCCAATGTTTGGCATTATGTCAAATATTGATTACTAATTGATTGATTACCAAATTGACCTGCCTATCTCATATAAAGTTGCCAATATTTGATAAGTATTGGTATTGCCAATATTTAACAGTGCCAACAGTTAGCTAGTCAAATATTAGTAACAAACCAATCATGCTCACATAATTGAGAACCCAACTATGCTTTTTGTCGAAAACCCATAACTGAATTTTAAGGGCAGCATATCTCACGGGCAAACTCTAAACCCTAGAACCGGGCAAACCCTAAACCCTAGAACCACTAAACTTAAACATATTCAAGTTTTAGTGGCAGTGAATATCTGCTTATACCCCGCAAAAAAGAATCTGCTTAACTGAGAATTGAGAGGCGCGGGAAATTACTCCGAGCGCGCGAAGGAAAAACGTTCGCTCGTCAATTTCCCCACCCCCGCACTGCCCAGGCAATCGTGGGACCCAAACCCCCGCTAAACCTGTCACAGCCCTGCCCCGTCTGCCTCCTCGAGCTTCGAGCGTCATCTCCCCCCGCCTCAGCCGCCTGTGCCCCCGCTCTCCCAAATCCCGACTCAAATCCTCCCCGGAGAGAGTCGGAATCAGCCGGTCTACCATTGCCTCGGCACGCCGATGGGGATCCCCAACCTGCTCCGCTTCATGAAGCCGTTCATCGAGCCCGTGCACATCAAGAAGTACGCCGGCCAGCGGGTGAGCAGATCCCCCGAATTCCGCAGGTTCCGTTTCATCTTTCGTCCTTCGCGAGTTCATTCGTTACTCATTGGTTCTCCTCCCCCGCTTTCGCAGGTCGGCATCGACGCGTACTCCTGGCTCCACAAGGGGGCCTACTCCTGCAGCATGGAGCTGTGCATGAGCCCCAGGAGCGCCGGCGCCAGGCGCTACATCAGCTACTTCATGCACCATGTCAACCTCCTGCGGCACCACAAGGTCGTGCCCGTCGTCGTCTTTGACGGGGGCAGCATGCCCTGCAAGTCGGCCACGGATGAAGACCGGCATAAGTACGCCCATTCGAATCGTCAATACTATTTGGTTAAGAAATGCAGTTCCTTTTCCGCCCTTCCTTCTGCGCAGTTTCATTTGTCGCCTCGTAACTTGCCGCGATGGTTTGAGATTATATGATCTGTTACTAGTATGTTAGGCAACTCACATTGGAAGTATGCATGTATACAGAGGATTCGGTCCTAGTCAGCATTGGGAGTCTCTTTTGGTAGCTGGCTTTCAGTCTTAATATTTAGACAGTACTGCAATCTGCCATCGACGAATGTTATTTATGTTCCTTGAAGATTGTTTTTTGTTGTCCAAAAAATAAATACAATATTGCCCTGATGCACAAATTTCTATGATGGATTTAAATGCAACGAAAATCAGGTTAATGTCCTGTTTCTGATACACACAATTTTATAAGTCACTTGGTTACTAAAATTCAGGAAGAGAGAACTCAGTTTGGTGTTGGGGAAAGAAAAGCTTGAGCAAGGAAATACAGCTGCTGCAATCGACCTTTTCCGGGTAAGCATCTAATTATCCTTGCAATATTTACCAGACCGAGAAAATTCTGAATACTTGATATATTCTGGCATTCAATGTGTATGTAACCAAGACATATTAGAAACAACCATTTAAAAAATACAATGTTGTACAAATACCTAATAATATTAGGTGAGAAACATAATATCTTTATGTGTATGTACTCTCCGTGTAAATCTGCCTCCTAGGAGGATTGTACTTAGGTACAAATACCTAATGTGCATGTACTCTCCGTGTAAATCTGCCTCCTAGGAGGATTATACCAAACCCCTTCTTTTCAATGCAATGAAACGCAAAAGTCTTTTGCGTTTTCTCAAAAAAAAATAAAAATCTTTATGTGTATTCCTTGTCCAAGATTTAAAATGTGACTGATGTCAGCAAAATTATTGAACTTCTAATGACTTAGAAATACTTTTGAGTAACAAATTTACTAGTAATACAATTTCCAGGTAAAGCTAAAATACCTATACATTTATATGTGGTCAATATATTTTGAAATGAACTGCAAGCTGTAGAATGTCAAGCAAAGATAATGGGGGACAGTAGTTTGTTACTGTGGATTGCCAAATCAATAAAACACTGTTTACAACAAAAGAGCAAACACAAGATGCACAACTACTATTAACAGTTTACCATGCACTTGAACTTTGATGTTTCCTTTTTTTCCAATGCATTTTCTATTACTAGTTGTGTAATTCTAGTCCGCAAGAGAAAAAGCAAGATTTTCCATTCTTCATGTTGACCTAATTAGATAGAAGTAGAAATGTGGAATTATGCTTGTCCATAAATTCATGCGTTCAGCTTTGTTAGGAATTTTTTTCAATTTACAAATGAAGTTTGAATTATCTTCCTCTTAAAATTCACCATTTCAGCCTATGTCCTCATCATTCTCTTAGTATCCCCCTTTCGACTCGGACCTTTTGCACTGTGTTTAACAATTAACAATATAAAATATCAGCACAAAGTTCCTTTGAGCAGCTGGCGACTTGTTTTTCTACCACTTTAAAGGAAATATGGTTTGATGTTTCTAAGTTTCGAGTGTACTTTGATATGTCTGTTCCAAAAGCATCCTAATCTCATTCATCTGCAGAAAGCTGTGCAAATTACTCCATCGATGGCTTATCAATTGATTCAGGTGCTTCTTTGAAAGCTCTTCCATGTAACAATTCCTTACCTCATGTAGCAAAATCTAATCTTTGTAAACTCAGATTTTAAAGACAGAAAATGTTGAGTTCGTGGTTGCTCCATACGAAGCAGATGCACAGTTGGCATATCTAGCTACTCTAGATGCTGATCAAGGGGGCATAGCTGCTGTTATAACAGAAGACAGTGACTTAATAGCATATGGTTGCACTGCTGTGAGACATTCACTTTGGTCTTCATTTTTTGTTCTTGAATCATGTATTTTATCTAATGCATTTCAAGTTGTAGATTATATTTAAGATGGATCGCTTCGGGAATGGTGAAGAATTCAGAATGGAGAAAACCTTGAAGACTGTAAAAGATGGTCTTTGCTTCCAGGATTTTGATCAAAACCTTTTTACTGGTAAGCACCATTTCTGCATCTTGAAGACTTGAACTAGAGCGCTATGGTGTTTTTCGAAAAGGAGGATAACCCCTGGCCTCTGATCAAGTGATGCACACAGCCATCTTTAGTATATTATTCAACAGAGTTTGAGAAAACAAATACATGGATCAACCAAAAGCCACCTTCCTTGTGATCAATGTCGCTATACCTACTAGTTGGATGATGCAGCCTGACCATGCATCAATGCACACCATCTAATCCGGTGGCCTCACCAAGCCGCCCCACGGCGAGCCGAAATCACCAATCTGTCTAGCAGACCCTCAGCGCGCACCGCATCCGAACGCTCTAGAATCTGCCACTGCCATGTTCCGCCATCCCAACTTCAGGAGAGATCAACGCATTGACCTTGCCGGGCCCAACTGCCGTCGACGCCACCATGTCGCTAGGCAGCGCCACCACCCTGCGTGCATCCATCAACACGTCCATCACTGAGAACCCGCTCCGCCATGCCGCCGAGACCCATCGTCGCCGACGCGGTAGATGTCACACCACACCACCTCCTGATCCAGATCGCCACCAACACCAACCCAATAGTGTCCATCAGCCACTTATCTCCCAAGGCGGTGCCTTCAAGAAGGGAACGACGCTGAAGGCGTCGTCGCCGCCCACCGCAGTTAGGGCTTTCACCTGGGAGACAAATGGTGTGATGGAGGTAGTAGTAGATCTGACGAATGTCTCCATGAAGAAAAAACGGCACCCTTGGGGACTGCCACTGTCACGGCCGACCAAGGCCGGCTAGGGATTTCTCCCGATCTGAATCCTCATCTCCAGCTCCATCCGCATCGAGGACCGGCAACTCTTGCGTCCCAGATCCGTACGGAGAAGCACACCGAGCATGCACCGGGTGAACAAGACCGCCGGGCACCTGCTGACCAATGGAGAGCCGTGGAGCCAACAGTGTCCTGATCGGCTGGATGGATTGGCCGGATCCAATCCATGTGCCCACCACCGAGCACATCACAACCAGGTGCAGGGCGGAGATGAAGCTTCCAGGAGGGAGGGAGAAGGCCCTGCTGCCGCCGCCTGCCACCGGTGGCTTTGCCCGGCGCTGACTGGCAGCGGTGAGGAGGGGGACGGGCTGACCGGGGAGCTAGTGGCGGCGGTGGCTGAATGCCTCCCGAGTCGCCCTACAGGACGACGCTGGGGCCAATGGTTTCGTTTCCGCTCCTAGAGCACTATGGTGTGACTGATTGGTTCACCTGTTAAAGAAGCATTTTGTTTTTGTTCATAGCATGCAGTAGCAAGTTATGCTGTCATCTTTTAGATCTGTCGAGCTCTTGTGCAATTAGGCCTTCCTTTTTGCAATATCTTCTCAGTTCTCACCCTGTTTTTTGTTTTCTATTGATGTTTTTAATTTTTATCTGGACAGGTATGTGTGTCCTTGCAGGATGCGACTTTC
Source organism: Triticum dicoccoides (assembly GCF_002162155.2). Lineage (NCBI taxonomy): Eukaryota > Viridiplantae > Streptophyta > Magnoliopsida > Poales > Poaceae > Triticum > Triticum dicoccoides. The sequence continues at coordinate 501,646,290 of NC_041392.1, forward strand.
TTCCCTCGGTGCCTGGCATTGGTACTAAAAGGGCATATTCTCTCATCTCAAAACATAAAAATATTGACCTTGTAAGAAACTAAGAATAACTACTCTACTGATTCCATGCTATTTGTACATCTCAAAACATATTCTCAACAATGTCTAATCTGCTGTGATTAATGTTGTGGCATCCAGATATTTCAAAAATTCATCCATTCTCATGAAGAAACATGGCCCCTAACATCTCTGATATAATTATTGCCAGGTGTTATCAACCTTGAAGCTTGACAAGCGGTATTCCGTGCCGGATGATTACATTGATTCCTTCTGGAAAACTCTTGCAGTATTCAATCATGCTAGAGTGTAAGATTGTGTTTGTGCTAGCTATGTGTATCTTGTAGTATGCATTTCAGAGACTGTACAAAATCTGATAAGTCACTTTCCTTCAAATGTCCCAGATACGACGTCAAAAGCAAGTCACTGAAACATTTAAAACCTTTGGAGGAACGATATCTTAACTACTTGGCAGGAAACCTGGATATTCTTGGACCGTATCCTTAAAGAGTTCTGTTTTATTCATGAGCTGTAGCCTGTGACATCTATATTCAGTAATTTAATGGACGACTGCTTTTCTTTAGAAAAACAGCACCAATATGGAACACGATTTTGCTAAATGCAATTTTTGATACATCCATTTGCTGGTACATTAGACAGCTGAGGAAGAAAAAAAAAATCATACCTTCTTAGACAGGATCACAGAACACAAGTTACAACCATAGTGAATGCACAATTTCACAAGATATCTGTGTGCTGGTAATAGGCACCTGATATTAACACTGTTTTAATATGTTCCATAGAGCTATTTTATATTTCCTTATCTTATCAGTGCCCATTCCTTGATCTTCTAAAGAGCGCTAGCCCCATCAATGGCAAGAGCGATAGCCGAGGGGCGCTTGAATCCTGTTACAATGGAGACCTTTGACGAATTCTCCAGAACCATTAGCCCCGTCGAGTTTATTGATACCTCTGCTCTCAATGTGGCTAGTCAGTATGGTTTTCAGGAAATTTTGACACAAGAGAGCACTATTACTATCTGTTCATCTGAGGAAAGCAGAGATGACATCGCAGGTAAGTGTTGTCTTTTACTCTCTAAAAAGTATATCAAGTTAAACCATTGTTAAGCTGTGCATCAGTTACTTTGTTACCAAGGGTTCTATAAGACTTGTTTTTACTTAAAAGAGTGGCATTTTTACCTTTGCTCTTTACTGCAATGGAACAACTTTATTCCAGGACTTCTCAAAACTGTAACTTGTTTTCTTGAACAGCATTTGTTGTTGATGACATTACTAGTGGTGAACAGAAGTGCAACAAAGGAGTCCTTGCCCTTGGCAAGTTTCTACCGCAGAAGCATTCCTCTCCGGCAGTGGAATGCAAAGAAGTGAAGCCTAAGAACACACCTGACAACAACCCATTCAAGAAGAGGAAATTACCCACTGACCAAGGTAAAGTACCAGATCAAAACGAGTTGCTAATCGATCTGGATGAAGAAGAAGCAGTTGTATTGTGCTCATCATTGTCACGAGAGAGTGTTGGCCCAGCAGAATCTCTTGATAGAAATGGAGTGTCAACTGGATTGTGTTGGCCGTTGACACAAGAAAGTGTGGCGTCTATTCCGAATGAGAGATCATCTAAGAGGCAAAGTCAGCAGGAAGCTATCAGGAATATAACCAACAAAAATAAAGATGAAAGGAGTGGACTTCTGAAATTTTTCATGCGTTTGTAATTCTGTCATGTTTTCCACTTCATTTTGTTCTCATTTTTTCAATTCCATTCATTAAGAAATTAATCAATACATTGCAGTATGAAAAAGTTATTTCATATCTATGTATGAATTTATCTCAAAATGGAATCAGATATGATTTTATTTTAAATAGAAATTCATTGCATACAGTTCTGATCTACCCGCAATAAGCCATAGGTAGTCCTTTTTTTTTTACGTATACGCATATACACCCACCTCTATAAACACACACATACACATCCCCCATGAACATTTTTAAGATACTAAGCTGACCTTATATTTTGTGATTGATGAAGTCACCATATACGTTTTTATAGTCGGAAATGTTTACTCCCACAAATGAACATCGCTGGAATGACTAAAATACGTTTTTGTAGTCGGAAATGTTTACTCCCATGAATGAACATCGCTGGAATGACTAAAATAAATCTAGAAAGCTGGAATGACTAAAATAAATCTAGAAAAATATGAACGCCAATGCTAAATTTAGAACTTGAATTCGATGGTTCCACTTCCACGATAGCAAACCTAACCAACTGAGTTTGCAGGTCATGTAAAAAAAAGAGGGTCATGTAAAAAAAAGAGAGAAGTGCATATTTTAACTCTGAACTCTTGTCCTAGTCTAATTTACAACCCTGAACTTTAATACCGTCTAAATTACAACCCCCAAGTCTCAAAACTGGTCAGGATTCAACCCTCCCCTCCCTGTTGACCGGTTTTGACCTGGGGTGACCAGTTTTGACTAGTCAACGGGTCCAATCAACATGCCACGTCAGATTTTTTTCCTTCAAAATTTCAAGAAAAAGTAAATAAAAATCTATAAGATCAGGGAAAAAATATAAAAAAGGCAAAATTCCGAAAAAATTGTTCGCGAAAAAGCTAGGGAAAAAAAAATGATTTTTTTCTGGAATTTGAGTTTTTGGGTTTTTTCTAGAAATTCGTTTTTTTATTTTCCGTGTTTTTCGGAAATTGAATTTCTTATTTCTTTTCCTGGATTTTCTTCGATTTTACAGGTTGTTTCCTTGGAAATTTTGCATTTTTTGCTGATGTGGCATGCTGACTGGACCTGTTGACTGGTCAAAACCGGTCAACCAGGTCAAAACCGGTCAGCAGAGAGGGAAGGGTTGAATCTTGGCCAGTTTTGAAAGTTCGGGGTTGTAATTTAGATGGTATTGAAGTTCGGGGTTGTAAATTAGACTAGGGCAAAAGTTAAGGATTGAAATATGCACTTCTCTTAAAAAAAAAAAACCCTGAGTTTGCAGGTATTCGGCATCCGAAACTCGTGGTCTTCCCGAACCACATGAAGCCGACCTCACTACTCATTGCCGCGGCGCCGCCGCGTTCACCGCACTCATGCATTCGGCCGTCCCACTCGCACACCGACACCGGGTTCCCTTGGGGACGGCGGCGACGAGGAGACCCGGCCCTTGGCGCCGACCGGCGGCCCCATCGGTTCTCTACCTCGTGGCGCTAGTACCCCCACCCCCCCACGCGACGCAACAGCATCGTACAGCGATGACCGGTGACTATTCCTCAGAGCCCAATGAGAATGAGGGACCCAACTTGCATAGTTAGTAAAAATTTACTGTAGGTTGTTACCGACAAGTCTGAATGTTTATGGCTGTGTTGAAAGCATGGAATGGTTTTCTCCCAATCTCTTTTGTTCTTTGCTGCATCTGCTGCAGAATGGTGCATAGATGATAAATCATATTTTCTTCTCATACTTGTATAAATTCTAGGCATCATAATTTGCAGCATTCCCCATTTCCCTACGTTGCAAATGGGCCCAAAATTTTCTCTCCTAGTTTTCCCCCTTTGTACCATTAGTAATCTGCGGTTTCAACCTCACTGTTTTACTGCACCATTTCTTTTATACTAGTTCACTTTCACTCTGCTGCTTTCGGTGACTAAAACTTTTGATTTTTTTTATGGCAATGATGAATTTGGCTCATTACGAGTCACAGACAACAGGCTAATGTCTTGTTCCTTCAGGAAGTGAGACAATTCCTTCGAAATACAGGCTGGAAAACCTGAGCTCTGTCAATGCAATTTTAATACTATTCAGTTGTGCTTCTGCACTGCTGCACATAAGCATATGACGCTCCTTTTCTTCTCTGTTGGGCTGATGTGGACTGGGAATCCATCCAGGTTTGGAGTGTTCTGGGAGTTTTGTTCTGGTCAATCTAATCAAAATATTGCTTTTTGAGTGGATGCTCCAATTGATCCAGATTGTTGGGTGTTTATTTGCTTCCTGGCGGAGTACCAACATCCAGTTTATTTCTGAAACAAACATTAAAATTTGGTTGATGACCTTTAAAGTACTGCATATATGCAGTACCTCCAGCGGAGACTCATGCAAACCCACTAGAGCAGAAGTCTATTAGAAGTCTATAAATGGTTGATGACCTTTAAAGTTTGAACAGAATGTTGCTCCAAACAGGGCCAAATCCCAAGTATCTTAGTACCTGCAACAAGAAAGGCCATGACATGGAATCGAAGGCCTTTGAGATATCCAACTTGAGGAGAACTCTCTGCTCTTTTTGCCAATGGAGCAATTTGGCTATTTGTTGGACCAAGATAAATTTTTCATGAATGCACATTCTTTTGACATAAGCACTTTGATTGGGAGACACCAAATCCTTGAGCTTCCTAGCCAGCCTATTGGCTAGCAGTTTGGTGATAAGCTTGGAAAAGCTATGGACTAGGCTTATAGGGTGAAAGTCTTTGATTTCCATGGCATCTGGAGATTTTGGTAGCAGGTGATATAGGCTGAATCCAGAAGGAATAATCTGCTCACATCTCCCTGCAGAACTCGCCATTGATGGATTTTTCATGATTTGCTTGCAATGCTTTTTGGACTTGGTATGTTCTCCGTCACCATTACATCACCTCATTATCCTCTATTGTGATTAGACCCGTCCGGAAATTAATTTTGGAACTTAGCTTGCTCGTGAGGGATGATATGTGCTCTGTCTTCTCCTAAGTGGTTCGATTTCTTGCATTTCTATTCTTTTAATGTTTAACTATAGCCCCACTTTGGGACCTTGCATGTTTGATTATGATTGTTCTTTTCTTGCAAATACTAGAATCCATATATATTAAACAAGTACAAGCTTTACAAGAACACCCTTGACAAAGGAATTTATAAACATGCCCAAGGGGAGTTCATCACCATCTTTGACCTGCACAATCCAACGGCGTGTCGTGGGCGTAGCTTGATCCGCACATGCCCTCTGTCGCCGAAACCAGAGAGTCATTGTAACTTTCCCTAGGAAATCATTATGTATTGCCAGGAGATGCCAATGATGACGTTCCGAAGCACGAATCGTCATCCTAGAGAAGAAGGCCACATGATGAGAGAACCAACCCCACATCACGCTGGAAGTGTCATCTAAAGATCTTATTGACATGACCATCGGCGTCACCGCGAGCCGAGGCGGAAGCATCGAGGTTGACTCCTCCTCCCTCCCCCTCCACCCCATTATCTGCCGGAATTGATTTGGGAAACCAATCCTCACGTGCTCCGAGGTGGCACCGAAGCCAGCAATGGACTTGTTCCATTGCGCTGTCGCCTCCACTGTTTTGATGGGCGACATAAGGACACCGAACCTAATAACCTAAACCAAGGCTTCCCATGAGGGCGCAATCCATGGTCTCTCGCGACTCTCGGTGCCGAAATTGGCCGCCAGAGGCGAGGGAGACCGATGGAATCAGACAACGAGGATGAGTGGTGACTAGGGATACATTAGACGGATCAGATGTCAGAGTAAGAAGACGCCACTGCTGCCTCGGACAAGGAAAAGTCTTAAAGAGTCACGCTCACATGGCAATTAGAAAAAAGTGGAAGTGTTTCTATTTCTGAAACTGGAATATTTCTTCGGTTCGGTACTCAGTTTAAGGCCGCAATAAACAAGCCCAAATGATAAGTGCCACACGTGTGGCACGAAGTAACACCGCCCTGACGTTTTTACAACTAAAATTGCCATCCGAAAAAAAAACCGAAACCCCCAAAAAAACTGAAACTTGCTATCCAAACAGAAAGTTGCCATGCTTCACAACTAAAGTTGCCATCCCTGGGTAACTAAAGTTGCCATCAGAAAATGTCAGGGCGGAATTGCTTCGTGCCACACGTGTGGCACTTGTATTTAGACTCTTGGTCTCTTTCTTGTTAATTACATGGAAAGAGCAGCATTGCAGTGATACAAATTAAAGCCACACATCATTACAGATAATTTATAGAAGACATTCCATTTGATAGTCTAAATCATACATTAAAATTAGTTCGACCAAACATAACATAACCTTGTTTCAGATCCCAAATGACAACCACTGAGTAAAAGTTAAATGTGATGTAAAACTGAACTCCATGACTGCAGTACAGGCTGATGCCATGCCATCTGCTAATCTAAATCATACATAGAAACTGGTTCTTCCTAACATATAGGATAACCTTATTTATGATCCCAAAAGATAACAGATAAAACTAAACTCCTTCTGACTAGCACAATTTCACACACAGAATGTGCAAGAATCAGCAGGTAGAGGAGCATCTCTCTGGAAGTTAGGGGCTAACGACCTAACTACAGCTCTCCACCCAAGATATTAACATCGTTGATTAATAAATCCTGCAGTCAGAAAATAAGTTTAGTTAGATGCAACCTTATCTAACTCCGTACTGCTAGTACATTTATATATGTGCAAAGCCTGACAAATTTAGAGAGAAGATAGTAAATGCCAAAACGAAAGCAGGCTCGGAAGAACATGGGCAGGCATCATGCAGCAAAAGAATGAGAAAGCTTCTTACTTCATTAAGCATGTTGTTCCTGGTAGAAATGTCATCCATCAAAAAACAATCATTAACAGCTTCCCAGAAATCATCACTGTCGATATTCAGTTGACCATCAACAGCTTCCTGATTAGCTGTGCCTTGTGCTTGCGCAGGGAGAACTCCGCCTGCACCACCATCATTCAGCATCTGTGTTGGCTCGGCAGAAATGCCCATCTGAATGTCAGGCATTGCAGCACCGATGCTTGAAGCACTACCAAGTGCGAAGTTACCATTCAGCATCTCCACCGAGCTTGTGTTGTTGTTGTTGTTGTTGTTGATTGCGAAGTTACCATTCGGCATCTCCACCGAGCTCATGTTGCTGTTGATTGCAAAGTTACCATTCGCCATCTCGACCGAGCTCATACTGTTGTTGATTGCGAAGTTACCATTCGGCATCTCCGCCGAGCTCATGTTGTTGTTGATAGCAAAGTTACCATTCGGCACCTCGACCGAGCTCATGTTGTTGGTTGCCAAATGACCATTCGGCATCTCCACCGAGCTTATGTTGTTGTTGATTGATAAATCCTGCAGTCAGAAAACAAGTTTAGTTAGATGCAACCTTATCGAACTTCGTACTGCCAGTACATTTTTATATGTGCAAAGCCTGAAAAACTTAGAGACAAGATAGTAAATGCCAAAACGAAAGCAAGCTGGGTAAAACTGGGCAGGCATCATGCTGGAAAAGAACGGGAAAGCTTCTTACTTCATCAAGCATGTTGATCGTGGTAAGAATGTCATCCATCGAAAAACTATCAACAAGAGCTTCCAAGAAATCATCACTGTCGATATTCAGTTGACCATCAACAGCTTCCTGATCAGCTGCGTCTTGTGCTTGCGCAGGGAGAACGCCGCCTGCACCACCATCATTCAGCATCCGAGTTGGCACGGCAGAAATGCCCATCTGAAGGTCAAGCATTGCAGCACCGATGCTTGAAGCACTACCAAGTGCGAAGTTACCATTCGGCATCTCCACCAAGCTTGTGCCGCCGTCCATTACGAGGTAACCATTCAGCATCTCTACCCAGCTTGTGTTGTCGTCGATTGAGAGGTCACCATTCAACATCTCTACCGAGCTTGTGTTGCCGTCGATTGCAAAGTCACCATTCAGCACCTGTACTGAGCTTGTGCTGTTGTTGATGGTTACATCGACGTCGAACAACGCCATCTCCTCACCGGAACGTGCCAACGATTTTGTGCTGTTTATGAAAGCTGCTATTTGGTTCTTCAGCTTGTCGAGACTCATCGGTGTTTGGCCAGCTATCTGGCCAGCTGGTGAGGCTGCAAGGCCTGTGAGCTGGTTGATGTTGGGGATGTTCCAATAGTCACGGCTAAGATCAGGATACTTCATAGGTGCTTGCCAGGAGTTGCCTAGGCGGTTCCCGGCGTCGCCATACGGACTCCTCTGAACCGGAGGCTGGAACCCCTGGCGAGATGGCCGCACTGAAAACTGATTCACAGGCAAAGATGTCCCACCATTGTGTCTATTTCCGTCCGCAAAGGAGCTGCCACTACTCTGAAAGCCTCTGTTTGCCCTCAGTAGATTGCCACGCAGCATGCCCATGTAGGATGACTCGCCACGGGAATGGCTGGAACCAAATGCGTCCCACGCCCCTGTGCCATTTGTCCTGTTTGCATATGCGCTGGAGGAAGAGGGCTGCTGTCTCAAACCCGGCAGCAGCCACGACAACCAAGGCCTGGAGAGCATGCTGCCACCATGGACACCGGCACCACGCGCTCCGAACGCGGACGGATGATCCATCCTTGTAGGGAGACTGGTAGGGTTCCAAGAGGCAGGGTTTGTGGACGGCCGATATATCCCATGTCCATGGAAATACTTGCAGATACCTTCTCCCCAACTTTCAGCAACAAGCAAATCGCACCTCTCTTCTGCCCCGTCCCCGGTCCTTGCGAGATACGTCCTGTACTTCTGAAATCAAAAGATAGGCGAGCACATAGATGAGAGGCGCATCATGGATATTTTTACATTTTGTTTTTGATTGTTCTTAAGACGTATATATGGAGAACAAATCAAAGGAACTGAAAGTGCTGCATGGCTCCAAAAACTCTAGAAATCACGGGGCATGCATTATATCCGATGTGTCACATTTTCACAGAAGAATAATTACAAGGTAACTAAGACAAAAGAACAGGAAACAAGCCTATCCAGTTCCAATTTTTGGGCAGCACTGTGAGATATGAACACAACCCAGCAACATGGCAAAATATGATATAGTACGAGATAGGGATTCAGTGCATACAAAAGTCAGGTATAGTTAAGGTGGTGGATGCGTTTCTGTATTTTGTATCAGCTTGATGCATCAATATACTGCCTATTATTTATAAAAAAGGTATACACGAGGAGTAGAAAGTAAACCTGCAGATGACTCCCAACACTCTCTCTGGAGACGTTATCCACATTCATGGCGGCCAGTATCTTCGATGGAACAGCCCCTGCATATACACATTCGCATAACCAAAAAGTTTTTATACCAGAGATAATAATGCCAAGATCACATTGCTTCGTTTTGGTTAATGTAGTAAGCCATGAGAAGTGTGATCGAGTAAGTTCTCTTACTCTTGATGCCGATCTGACTGACAGCCTCCACAAACTTGTCATGCAGATCATTTCTCCATGCCGTCCTCGGCTTCTTCCCGGTCGATGGGTTTGGTGACAAGTTCTCCTTGTTCGCATCATGGCCATCTTCATCATGTTCATGACTCTTCGTCCATCCACGCTTGGTGCTCTTTGCACCGTCCTGCTCGCCGCCGCCGGGTCCTCCTGTAGGCTGCGCCTTCTCAGCGGCAGCATTACGGATGCTGCTGCTGAGTCTCCATGGTTGAGGGGTTCTCCTCGCCATGACATGCCGCCACATGATATCGAGGTGCTTGGTTTGCACCGGTTTCACCAGGTACTCGCACGCCCCGTGAGCTATGCCTTTCTTCATAGCCTCGGGCCTCTCGTCCGCTGATAACACTGCACATATCATATCATATCATATCATCAGTGGTTCAGTTTGGCAACACAGGATTAAAAAAAACAACACTACTGCACCACTGAATGTCGATCCCTGTGGATTAAGATCAGAAAAAAAGTGTTCATTTGATGAACTCTTGTCTTTTCCATATATGGATGCGGAAACTGTAAGCAGACGCGTTATACATGTTGAACAAACATCAAACGTGTCAAAGAAACTCTGCAATGTTCTATTCTGTTCCAAAGTGGAAATCACGCAGGAATCAAGCTCATATCATGACAATTAAAAGCTGATCTGCAATTCAAACGGCTAGGATTTGACATACTATCCTCCCTCTCTCCTTGAGCTAGTATGTGGCAACAGGTTTCTCAAGGAGAGAGGGAGGCCCAGATACTAGGTGTGCAGCTGATCGCATCAGCAAAGCAGAGTGGAGCTACCGAGCTAGGTGATGTCGCCAAAAAAGAAGCGACCATATCAAGTGCCTTGGCGATGGCGATCTTGAGCAAGATATCAACTTCTCTTTTGAAGCAGCCGGGCGGTCTGGCGAACGAGGGGGAAATTATCGTGCGTTGTTTGCTTCTTCAAAAGGCACCCTGAATGTACGATACCAGATCGGAGTGAAAGTACCTTGGAAACGATCTTCACAAAGTAATCAACTACTCCCTCCGTCCCATAATATAAGAGTGTTTTTTACACTAAACTAATGTAAAAAAAATGCTCTTATATTATGGACGGAGGGAGTAGTATTTGAAGTTACTAAAGAATGTGTTTGGCTCAACCCCTTTTTTGTTAAGTTATCTGATTACAATGTTACCTGATTACCTTAAACTTGTTTGTTTGTAAAAGTTATCAACTAGTATTTGAAGTTACTAAAGGACTTCTTTGGTTCAGCCCTTTTTTTATAGGTATCTGATTACCTTAAACTTGTTTGATTGTATAATTGTATGCATGACTCGATCCCTACTAGTTTGTTAGTTCTCTAATGACTACTGACTTGACCCCTAATCTAGTTGCCCATAACTCCCCAATCTCCGACGCGAGATGCATATAATTGTGCACGACAGAGTTTGTATATGTATTGTCCACGAGTATATGTACGGTATATATACCCAGAAAAGGTCAACACAATGTGTGTTGGATCCTATTCATTCTCTAGATTTCTATGTTGTATTAGTTGCTCTTCTCTAGAAAAAGGTATACAGAGAACCACCTCTTGGTGTGGTTGTGGAGCTATGGGAGCAGGAATCCATCCCTAGGGTTTAAATCATGACACTCACATTTATATTGGTTGGTTCTCCTTCGATACTGCTCACTGATCCGATGTGCGTCCTCAACCAGGACTTTGGGCAGGTTGCGTCCAATTTCCTCATCGAGCCAACTAGTTCCTAGGCCTACCTCTTCATACCATGATTGTGGTCGCCAGAGGAAGCACGACTGCACCAACAACACACCCCAGACAGTGGTGCACATACTCCGAGGGCTGTCATTGGTTTATATACACCGGTGCCGGAGCATGCTCGTCTTTGGTGTCAATGGCACCGCTCGTATTTGGCACCCAAGAGCCGCCACTCTTCATCAGATTTTGCAACAATTCCCTCTTTCTTGTAATAAATCTGAGTATCATACTTGTCATGGCTGCCATGTAGGTAAACACGCTCGCTTGCCTTTTAGTTCTTCTTCCCCCGTCGCTACTTTTCCCTTTGAAATAATGCATTGTGATGTATGGACGTCTCCGATCCCTAACAACTCTTGTTTTCGGTATTTACTTCATGCACTCACTTCATTTTATGCCTATGTAGTCATGCATTTATCTCGTTTCGTGCTTTATCTTCAAACTGACAATGACAAAGAATTCAATAATGTAGGTGTCTGCACCTCCTCCCACATGATGATCCTTCGTCTCACCCGCCCCTACACCTCGAAGGAGAATGAACATGTCAAGCACATGCTCTGCGTATTCAACGATAGCATATGCACCTTCATGTACCACTCCAACACCCCTTCTCGATTCCAGCCCAATGCACTCTCTGTAGTTACTCACCTCCCCACCTTTTTCCCTGAAACCCATGGTGGATTTACACCCCTAACCATCATTTTTGCCACCCTTGTGTAATAGTATCTGCATCTTTGGTTGTCTCTACGACCCCACTGTAGCCACCACTGCATCCGCCAGGTAGCCTGCATTTTTCTTGGCTATCATCCTAATACGAAAGGGTTTTGATGCTACGATCATGTGGTGCAACGCATGATAGTGTCTTGATATATGTACTTTGACGGTCATTCTTTCCCATTTTCATGAAATTCGTGCTCCATCAAATACATTGACACCAACATTCGTACCTCCGTGTCAATGTCCCACGCTGGCTCATATAGACCGAGTCCCATGCCCCGCACAACCGCTGTTGACATGTCCTGGCCACCTGCTGCCATGTCACACATTTCCGCCACCATGTTGCCTGAAATGGATGCCATGGCGCCAGATGCTGCCATGGAAGCCGATGTCACCCCGACATGCTGCCGCGACACACATTTCTACCATTGATATACCCGTAGAGGATATCATGTCACCTATTTTCTTACATGACAACCTTAAATTACCATGCCCGCCTCTGTTGTAATGACTATAATTACTGCCTTGACACCTATTTTTTGCACCAATACCACTGAAATGGCTACCATGTCACCCCATGCTACCGAACGTGCCCTAATTTTGCCCCCAAACATTGAGACCATTCTCGCGTCACTCTGTCACCGACACCAAGGTCCACGCCACCCTCACACTCCATGGTCAATCGGGCATAACACATGTCTTATAGTCCAGCACCCGGTACGATTTGACCGCACTCTCACCATCACTGTCGCATCTCCACTGCAGCGCTCCACTCTTGATACTCTTTGGATCCCAATTGGCGAGCAACAATGCATGCTAACATTTTGGATTGTCTGTGGGTTCACCCAACATTTTGGCATCGACTTCTTTGAGGCCTTTTCTCCCATTGTCAAGAGACCACCATTCACATCATTCTCCAAATTGTTGCATCTCGTTGATGGGCCTTGCATCAACTCGAGATCAACAATGGGTTCTTTCATGGGAGACTGGAAAACATGTTCTCTATCAGCATTCCACCGGCTTTGCCAATGCTCATCGTCCAACCAACACATGCCTTCTTGCCAAGCACCTGTATTGGCTCAAATTTTGGCATCACCTCCCGCCGCCAGAACGCTGGCTACTAAATGGGATGGAATGTTTTTTGGAAGGGTACTAGTAGAGTGTTTTGGTACTAAAATAGAAGTGTGCGTGCACTAACTCATACGTGCGGGGCGTTCATAGATGCAATCTAAATTTATGTGTTATGCATCCAAAGGTACTTCTACTTAGGTGGAGCCGGTATGCAAACACTTGGTTGTGCATACCCAATGTCGACACATGAAACATGGTCACCCAAACCATTCGGCGCCCACAACGGTTTGTGCCAACTTGCTTAGGCAAAACTCGGTCCAGGACTCTTGTTCATACCAATTTAAGGTAGAAAATGGAAGATTAGATTAGGGAAAAGGCTTTACCGATGACCGGCAGATCCATCTCGAAGTCGATGAGCCGGAGAAGCTTGAAGCCGTCCATGTCCGATAGGTACACATCGCTGACCACCAGATCAAAATTGTCCCTCCCCTCCCTAAGCATCTGGCGGGCCATCATCGCGTCCCTCACGATTGTCGCTGTCGCGCATAAGAACCAAAACCAAGAAACTTCAACATATTAGTCCCAATAGATTTAACCATGCGATTTGGATCTAGATAGAATAGGTGGTTAGGAACACTCACGACGGTAGTTGCGCATGCGCAGGAGAACCTCCAGGACCTTGAGGCTGACAGGATCATTGTCGATAGCGAGCACACGCAACCCCGATGGGAACACGCTCACAATCGCCTCCTTTCCATGCCTTTCCTCACGCATATCCATCTCTTCTTCTTCCCTTAGATAAACTAACCACGATTTGCTAACCAACATCAATAAACAACCAAAACATGGGAAAAACCCTACAGAAATCCACAAATAGCAAGAAACAGGCCTAGGACTTCACACCTTGTGCAAAGGATCCCTGGACGGTGTGCTAGGCGCAGAATAAATTCGATGTTGCAAGAACTCCAAAGTAGCACCAAGGACTCGAGGATGGACAGAGGATCTTATAGATCGGCTGAAATTAATGGGTGCCAAATATAGAAAGTGCTATTCACATGTAAAATTTTGTACTCCTTAATTTCTCTATTTCAGTTTCTATCTCATTGCCAAAATGATGCCGGGCCGACCTCTCAATGTGTTTTGTTGTGTTGTGTGGTTCACGGGGAACCACCTTTTCCTTCCTATTTTACCCTAGCAAATCTTGGAGGATAGGTATGATTTGAATCCTTGTGATGTGTCTGATTGTTGTTTAGGCATGTATGATAAGTCGATAGAGTTCATCATGTCTTGTACTCAAATCAGTTGAAGAATTGTGTTACATGATCATATAACCTAAGAGTTGATATGTTTTATGAGAGAAAGTGAATCATCCTCCAAAATGAAAACTTCATTACAACATCAAGATCCCGCAGAATGGAGAAGTTACTTCTTCAAATTTTGCATCTAGCGTATTGTATCTATGGTCGATGACTATGATTTACTTGTTGGAAATATGCCCTAGAGGAATATCTATATTATTATATTTCCATACCAGAGTTAAGAGTTTATATTCTATGCTATAACCGCTATGATCCTGGAATATGCGATTCAGTGGAAAACTCATATGCACATGTGGAATGATAAACTATAAATAAAAGGTTCCTAGTCTCGCCTCTAAGACTAGCTCAAGTGTTGTTGGTGTTCACGTTTTCCGGATCTTACGATATTGCTAAGTGTAACAATGATCCTAAAAACCACATTGAGACTATGATGTTAGACGAACGATCATATTGAATTGACCCAATCTTGTTTGTTACGAATTGAGTTAATATCGTCTATATTCAATTGTAATAACACGGAGTGTTAACACGTGATATTTCTCCTTAGACCATGAGATGGGCTTTAGGGTTGCTCAAACGTCACCTGTAACACGATGATCATAAAGACAACTTACATGTTCATCAGAAAGTTTGACAAGTGCCCGGATAGCTCGAGAGTGGGATTTGCTCCTCCGACAATGGAGATATATTCTTAGGGCCCTCTCAGTGTGACGGCAATGATCATCATCTGGATAGACACACGTGACTTCTTCACAGGGATGCTAGAACACAATAATGAGAAAGAAGAACAAAGCCGGTAACTAGGATTTCGATATAGTGAGCATGGTGATGACTCAGTAGGATACCAATGCATCCCGGGTTTTGCAAAGTATCACAAAGCAAAGGGAACATCATATGATAACCAAAGGTTCACTCAAGTATCATTCGTGTGCTCATAGGGATCGATATGGACATCCACGGTCCCGCTATCGGTCATTGAACAAACAGTTTCGTTCATGTCTATGAGTTACTGAACCTACAGGGTCACAAGCTTAAGGAAATCACGATCTGGTAAGTGTTAGTAGGATGGGAGTGATGGTAATATATTTGTGGAATTGTTTCATTAATATTCGGAATAGTTCTGAGAGGATCCGGAAGCGTTTTAGGGTCACCGAAAGGGTTTCGGTGAATATCGGGTAATACCGGGTATTACCGATTGAAAGTGCGTTAAGTCGACTAGAGGGGGGGGGGGTGAATAGGCGATTTTTATAAATTCTTCACTGAGGAATTTCAGGGTGGGGAAATTCCTAAGTGAAGAACTACTTGCAGCGGAATAAGTACTCAGATGCGGACATGACATAACATAAGCATGGATATCATGATGAATTGAAAACAAGGCACATAGTACATAAAGTGTAAGCACATGATAAAACAGGGTGAAGACAAACAGACTGAAGAAATTGAACTGAGGAAATTGAGAAAGTCTTCAGTCAAAGCCTTCAAACAGATATGAACAAGCACCCAACACAGTAATGAGGAAATGAAAGGGTTGAGGAAATAGAACCAGTAAGCTTGGTGAAGACAATGATTTGGTAGACCAGTTCCAACTGCTGTGACAGTTGTACGTCTGGTTAGAGCGGCTAGGTATTTAAACCTGAGGACACACAGTCCCGGACACACAGTCCTCACCGTATTCTCCTTGAACTAAGGTCATACAGACCTCGTCAAATCACTCGTGGTAAGTCTTCAGATGACTTCCAAACCTTCACAAACTCGATCACCCGGCGATCCACAATTTCCTCTTGGATGCTCTATACCATGACGCCTAACCGTCTAGAGGATGCACAATCCTCAAAGGTAAAAAGCGTCAGTTCCGCACAGGAACAATCTCTTCAGTGATGTTTGTAGGTGTTTGGTTTGGGGTTTTGGGTTTTTCCTCACTTGATGATTTTTGCTCAAAGTCCTCGGAGGATGGGATGCTCTCAATGACAAGTGTCAGTTTCTCACGGAGTAGCCAACCAGCTAGTGGTTGTAGGGGACAACTATTTATAGCCTAGGGAGCAGCCCGACATGATAAGACATAAATGCTCTTCAATGATATGACCGTTAGGTGGGTAGATATTTTGGGACAGCCGGCGCATAGCACAACAACGGCCGGAAATTTGAGGTTCAAGTTCCTCAGGGCTATCATGTTCCTCATAGTGTAGAAAATCCGCACCGGCGAATTCCTAACTCCTCAGTCAGAACAAATTCCTCAGAGACCAGAAGAACTTCGTCTCTGTCACTGAAGAAATTGACTGAACTGTATGAGATTTCCAATGGCTTCACTCGAAGGGACTGGTAGGTGTAGGATTTTGAGATGAGCATCACTTGGAAACTTTCCCTTAGTTTTACCTCGACCCCCTTTAATAGTACGGTGTTTCCTATGACTCAAGAAAGAGAAAAGGAAACTACGAAAACAAAAGTCTTCACACTTCATGTTCCTCATATGAATATCAAGTCTTCACGGTCACACCAATTTCTTCACTTTTAAAGTCTTCAGAAAGTCTTCAGAAATCCAAAGTCTTCAGTCGAAGACATTCATTCTTAGGGGTCGACTTTCTCTATAAATATCAAACTCCTCATAGACTTATAGACCTGTGTACACTCACAAACGCATTACCCCCTTAACCTATAAGTCTTCAATACACCAAAATCACTAAGGGGCACTAGATGCACTTACAATCTCCCCCTTTTTGGTGATTGATGACAATATAGGTTAAGTTTTCAATGAGGATAAACATATGGAGTGTAAATACTGATATTGAGGAATTTGATTGCAAGATATAGAA
>NC_041392.1:501663630-501689003 GCF_002162155.2 Triticum dicoccoides
TAGTGAGGAATTTGCTTTTGAAGCAATGCACATTTGAAGAGTAGAATCATGGAGATCTCCCCCTATATCTTGTAATTCATACACGCATTTAACATATGATACGAAGAATTTGAAATGCATGATGAAATATGGTGACTGATGTGATTCAACATGCGCGCATTACATATATGAGGAAATATAATGCAGAGGAACATAGCAAAATTATCAGACCACCATCGGGTTTAAGTTTACAACTCGATCCAATAAATCTTCAGAAGAACGAGAGTTGTAACTTAAAAAAAACACCCATATATAGAGACCCGCTTGAAGACTAACTCTCAAAATTCTCCCCCTTTGTCATCGAATGACCAAAAGGGACGAAAAGTGAGGACTAACGCTCCTGAAGAATATCATCACTGAGTCGATGAAGGAGCGCCAGCATTGTTGGGGTCGGTTGTTGATGTAGGGCCTGTCGCAGTGTCGTCCAAATCTTCATACTCATCAGTCTCGCGCGATGAAGAATATGAGCTGGCTACCAAGGAAGGAACTTTGGTTTTCTTGAATTTCTTAGCTGGTGGTTGAGACCATTCAAAGTCCTGCTTGAAACCCATTTGCTTCAGATCTTCTTCACCATAGAGATGAGACAGAACAGTCTAGGTGCGATTGAATACTTCATGGAGGTAGAAGTGGTTCTTCTTCACTGCATTATGTGTGGCAGTCATGTTGTGAAGAATAGAGCCAAAATGACGCTTAACCCATTTTTGGTTGCGATCGACCTTCTGGTGAAGACCGAGGAGAAGCTCACGATCAGCCATCACCCTTGGAGTTGTGCCTTGAGGATTTTGCTTTGAGGCATTGGCGGCGGAGTCATGAGTGGAAGATTCATTATTGGTGGAATATGATGCAGCTTTGCGGAACTGACCATCCAATGGACGAATGCCTTCATCAATAATAGCAGTAGCCTTGCCCTTTTCATCAGCTGAGGAAAATGTCCGCTTAAGGACTTTTATTGGGGGCAAGTAGCTGACGTGATTCTGCAAATCAGCCTTGTAGTTGATTGAAGACCTTGATCTGAGGAATCTCATAATCCAGGGAGCGTAAGACTTCAATTCAATAGGGGACAAAGCTACATTTGCCAGAGTCCTCATGAAGAAATCATGGTAGTTGACAGGAATGCCATGAATGAGGTTGAATAGCAGATTCTTCATGATACCAACGACCTCTTCTTCATTAGAGTCGTGGCCCTTGATTGGACTCAAGGTCTTGGTCAAGATGCGATAGATAGTCCGTGGTACACACAACAATTCCTTCACGAGGAATTTGGTTCTTGAGGCTTGACCGGGCTTCAGCGGCTTCATCAACACTTGCATATATTGGTCCGTAAGTTCAGGTTCATGATATATACAACATGCACCTTCAAGGGGAGGACTGACAGGGCAGGGCATGAAGCAATTTAGAGGCCGGTGCTTTGAAATGAGTATTCTCTGTCATCCAGTCCAATACCCAAGAGTTCACATCTTCAACATTTCCTGTGATGTGCAGCGTTGCATAGAACTGAAGAATTAGTTCTTCATTCCAATCACATATATCGGTGCATAAGTTGAGAAATCCAGCATCGTGAAGAACACTGAGGACTGGCGTGAAGCAAGGTAGTGATTCCATGTCCACATGAGGAATATTTGCATGATCAAATACTTTGTCCTTATCGAAAAGCAGTGAATAGAAGTTGGCCTGGCTGGCAGTCCAGAAACGCTTCCTTCTAAGATGAGCAGAGTCATATGAGTTGTAATCTGTGAAGAATACATGCTCATGGAAGAAGTAAACAGCCTTGAATTTTTGCTTCTTGGAGAAGGGATTCTTCGGCTTGAGCTGAGGAGTGTCAGTCAAAGTCATCACAGCCTTAGGAATCACGTTTCTTCGGAACCACAAGCTGAGGAATTTCAGTTTCAGTTGCAGCCTGGTTCTTCATTTCTTCATCAACATTTTCATAAGCACTAGTGGTTGGAATTGCTTCAAGGATACGAGGTTCTTCAGAGCCCATAAGAACGTCAGTGTGCATAGGGGACTGAGGGATTTATTGTAGAGGGGTGAAGGGTGGAGAGTTGGGGTGCTGACTATCCCAATAGTCATCATTTAGCACTAGAGTGGAGCACCTAGTATCCACGTCTTCATCTTCTTCATTTAATTCTTCAACACCTGCATCTTCAGCTGTGAACTGAGGCATAGGCGATGAGCTGATTGAGTTGAAGGGATATCATCCGGTTCAATTTCTTCATCCATCTGCTCTGTAGAAGCAGCAGAAGGAACGTCTTCATCTGACCCACTTGGGATCACATAGTCTTCACCAAAAGGGACAAGTTCCTTTAATGGCATGCTTGAAACTGGAATAGCATCAATCGGATTCTCAAAAGAGCTTGTCATTTTCTTCATCTTCTTTGGTGCTGAAGACTGAGATGAAGTAGATGCTTTCCTTTTCTTCATTGTTGCTCGCTCCACAACTTTGGTTTTCTTCGCTTCTGATGCAGAAGGAAGAACTGTACTTG
Source organism: Triticum dicoccoides (assembly GCF_002162155.2). Classification (NCBI taxonomy): domain Eukaryota; kingdom Viridiplantae; phylum Streptophyta; class Magnoliopsida; order Poales; family Poaceae; genus Triticum; species Triticum dicoccoides. Next base: position 501,666,153 of record NC_041392.1, read on the forward strand.
TTAGGGCAGGAGGAGCAGAGGAAATAGGTTCAGTCTCCTCAGGCGCAACTGATGCAGTTGCCCTGGTGGGTTTAGATTCTTCAGGCTCAGCGGTTGATGCCTCCGCTGGCCTGACTTGTTCTTCAGGTGCAACATTAGTGGTTGCCCTGGCAATGTCATCAGCGGCTGGAATGCAGTCATCAGCCCTGGTACTCTCATTTTCTTCAGCAGCCTGATTTTCATCAGCGGTGCTGGCATATTCTTCAGTCTGCTGAGCAGATGCTTCATCTTGAGGAGATTTAGCTTTTGAAGTGAATTTTTAGCCAACTTTACAAATCTGACTTTGGCTCCAAGCCAATCTGCACGGTATGCGTCAAATTCATCATTGAGGTTTTTAATCTCCGTCTGAGCAGCAATGAGTTCATCAGTGGACATTTTCACAATGTTCTTTTTCAGAAGTCGCTCCTTCTTGTATTGAGCTTTCTTCAGCTGCCTGGCCTTCTCAAACTTCCATTTTTCTTCGCCTATGAAGGCGCTTAGCATGTGATTTTGGCCATAAGTCAGCTTGAAGTCTGTCATAGGAGTGTTGGGGTCCTTGTGCCAGAGATCAATGTATTCAAGGATCAACTTTGGATCCAGTAGGAGAGGAACTTCACTTCCTTTGGCTCTAGCGGCCCTCTGCTGTCTATCTCTGATGATTTCTTCAAGTTCTTCATCATCAGCTTCATCATCACTGGGCGACACATGAAAGGCGACTTGCTTCTTGTGAGGACTTGGTCTAGTGCCTCGTCCAGCAGTGGCCTTGGTCTTCAGCAATGTGGGGCCAGTTGAGGAATGCAGAGGAGGTGAAGAACTCGCAGAGGTTCCTGAGGCAATAAATTTTCCTGTGGTCCGTTCGCATGAGGCGAGATGCACAGGTGTTGAGGACTTTGCCAGAGGAGCTGAGGGTTTTGGAACTTGAGGAACTGGGGTAGCTTGAGAAATTGGCCATGAGGGCTTAGCAGAAGAGGTTGGCTGTGAGGGCATTGAGGAAGAAGTACTGAGATTATGTGCATGCTTCTTTGGCATAGCTTCTTGGGCTTGCTAGCAGAGGCCTCAGTAGGGGCAGCAGCAGCAGAGTCGTTCCCCGTCGCCCGCAGCCAACGCTGCCACCAGCCCGGCGGGGAACGAGCAGCAGGCCTCATCCTAGCATCCTTCGGTGCGGCGGGATGGCCGCACCGCCACCCCATCGCTGACTCCAGCTGGCTCGTCGTCCCACGCCCGTCGCACACCCATGGATGCGCACGCCTCACTGCTCTTGGCGCGGGAGCTCCTGCACTATCGCCCCGTCGACGACCTCTACGAGGACTGGCTCGCCCGCATCACCGAGCTCGTCAGTGCCGCAGGGGGCTCCCCCTTGCGGTCCCTCTTGCTGCCTCGCCCTCCGTCCCGTGCAGTGGGCGAGGATCAGGAGGCGCCTCCGCCACCTCCTCCCCAAGAAGGTGCCTTGGCTCCAAGGCGTGCAGCCCCAGGGCAGGACCCTCCACGTCCGGCGCCTGCGCAGCAAGAAGGGAGCTGCCAAGAAATCCCACGTCCCCGGGAAGGTGCCCGTGCGCTCCCAGCGCCGACGCGCCAAGATCGCGCCCCAGCGCCTCCATGACAAAACCCCGCGCTGCTCCCAGTGGCAGCGCGTGGTGACCCGCGAGAACAAGTCCAGCACCAGCAAAGGGCGCCGGTGACCATGGCGGGCTGCCTCGCCTTCACCCCCGAGCTGCGCGACGTCACATGGCCAGGCAAGTTCAAGCCTGACCTCCCTCCCTGCTACGATGGCACAGCGGACCCCGCGGAGTTCCTGCAGCTCTACGAGCTGGGCATCGTAGCCACCAACGGAGACGAAAAGGTCATGGCAAATTGGTTCCCCATGGCGCTCAAGGACGACGCCCGCACCTGGCTCTTGAACCTGGCTCCCGGCATGATCTCCTCCTGGAGCGAGATGCGCACCCGCTTCATCGCCAACTTCCAGGGCACTCGCGACCGGCCCCCGGCCATGAGCGACCTGCGCCGCATCAAGCAACAGCCAGGAGAAACCCTGCAGAAGTACATCCAGCTCTTCAACTACGCTCGCCTCAAGATCCCCAAGGTGACTGAAGAAGCTATCATCTCAGCCTTCTCCGACGGCATGCGCGACGTCAAGATGAAGGAAGAGCTAGCAATCCATGAAGACCTATGCACATCCCTGGAGCTGTTCAACTTGGCGACCAAGTGCGCCAGGGCTGAGGAAGGGCGTCTCTCCCTCCTCGAGCTCCCGGCAACCGACCCGGAAGAAAAGAAGCTCAAGGCCAAAGACGTGAAGCGCAAGGGGGCTGCCGTGCTAGCAGCGGAACCAGACACCAAGCGAGGCAGGGATCAGCCTGAGTCATCCAAGGGCGGACGGTACTGCGTGTACCACGACCTCCACGCCCACAACACCAACGAATGTCAAGAGCTCAGAGCCATGCGAGATGGGCGAATCGGCCGACGCCCAAAGCACAACGACAGGGGCTATGGCCGAGGAGGAAGAAGAGGTGGCGGACGATGGGAAGACCGTGGCCTTCGCCAGGGATGGCGTGACCGCCCTCGCGGGGACCGCTGGCAGGACCGGCCTCGCGAGGGAGGCTGGAGGGACCAGCCTCGTGAGGGCCACCCGCATGGCAACACAGGCCTCCCTCCTCTGCCGCCTCCACCAAGGAGGAACGAAGACCAACACCAAGATGATGGGGCTGGGGGCTTCCAAGAGCCGCATGCAATTTCTTGCATCTTGGGTGGCGCCTAGGCCCCAGCCTCACAGCGCATCTTCAAGCAGTTTGCTCGTGAGGTGAATACAGTCTTTCCCAAGCTTGAGGCCACGCGCCCTCTCAGGAGGTCAGGCATCGCGCGGTCCTGGCGGAGGTGGTGATGGTCCCCGAAGACCTGCACATGCCACCGGAGCCTCCTGAGGCCCCTGGGCCTAGGGGCTCATGAGGGCCGACGTCTTCACCGCACATCGCTCACTTCCTCAGCATCACTTCATCTTCAACAGCACCAGGTGACATCTTTCAGAGTTCTACTTTCAGCTGGGAGCGCCCACAGGGCTGCACCATTCCCAGGCCGCATGGGTCCGTCCCCGCGGCATGTATCCATTTTGTTTATGCTCTTTACTTACCTTGTTGGGGGCGCCCCTCGGCTGCATCATCCCCACGCCGCTCGGGCCCGACCCAGCGGCGGTTGCTTTTACCTGCGCTTGCTTGAAATTGGATTTCCTCCTATGTGCTTAACATACCTGACCTAATCACCTGCTCGATCGACGCCTATTGGAAGAGCCGCTCGCTCTGGCACGGCGCGTGCGCACGGGTCCGTCCCTGCAGCGTTGATAAACCTGAGTGGTCGAGCTCTGGCCGCGGCAGCCCCGCATGGCGCCACCTCACCAGGCCCTCAGTGCCCTGACCGCTCCCTCGGAGTGACCATAGGTTGGCTGGCGACCGTAACAACAGGTCTTATTTCTCTTCATGATTGGTGTGCAGGACCTACTCCAGGAGCAACGCTGGGGACGTCGCGAGCTGCCTCTCCCTCTCTCCGGCACGGACCGCTTGCATGTTAAAAGGGGGTACTTGAGCATTGCGACTCATTGGCTCCTACTGGCTCTCCAGCCCTCACCCCCTAGCCTTGACACATGGCATCGCGACCTGTCATACCAGCGGCGGCTGAGCTCGCTCGAGGGACGGGACCTGAGGACGTAGAGCGTTAAGGAAAGTGCGGGGGAGTGGGAAGAAGCTCGCGAGGGCCTAACCCCGCAGTACCTCGACCACCGCCTCTCGGGCTAGGTGCCTCTCCAAGGAACTACATCAGACGCACAAGATAAGTCGCGCCCTCACAAGAGCTAGACCAACGCAGCGCTAAATCCCCGCCCAGTGCAACTCTGTCACGGCAACGCTACCTTCCTTTCTCGCCCAGCAAGGATTGCTTGAGCGCTAAAGGGGACCTCCCGAGCATCGCGACTTGGGGGCTCTTACCGGACCTCGGGCCACTCACCTCCTGGCCTTGAACACGGCATCGCGACCTGGCATACCAGTGACGGCTGAAGCTTGCCTGGGGATTGGGACCTGTCAGCGTAGAGCGCCAAGTCCTCATGAGGATATGAAGGGGGAGCTTAGCCGGAACAGAACGGACACCTCACGCCAATTCATATTAAGGATATAGTATTTACAAAAAGCACGGCAGGCGCCTTACATACCCCCGCAGGGTGTTGCTTTAATTCCTCGCAGGGAACAAAAGGTGCTAACCCTAAGGAACGCTACTTGCTAGCACCTCCCCAAGTGACGCCATCATCAACAGTGGGCTGCCCAGCGACGACGCCAATCCCATCCAGATCAGTGGCGTCGGCGGCCCGATGCAGCTGCCCCACTCCGAACGCGGCGCGAGCTCGGAGGCTCATAGCTATCGTCGCTCATCTTTGGGGTCGCGAGGAGTTCGGGGGAGCCGCTGAAGCCCTCAGTCCCTCCGCTGCTGCCTGAGGAGCTGCAGGAGGACCAACGGGCGGGGCTGGTCCTCGCCAGTTCGTCGCCCTGCCACTTCCCTCAGGGCAGCATTCCAACCGGCGTCCTTCTGCATCAAAGACCTTGAAGAACATCAAGGAGGCGCCGTCGTATTCAAGATGGATTACCAAGGCGCCGTCCGCGCGACAGACCCGGGCAATCTCACCCCAGCCCCGGGTCATGAAGACCTTGCCCGGAGCGACAACCGCGACCTCCGCTCCGGTTGCAGGGGTGCCACAGTCGCCGTGCTGTAGCCAGAGCTCCAGGGCCCCACTCAGTGGCATCTCGAAGGCGAAGGAGGGAGGAAGGCGGATCCACGAAGTTGGAGGCATGGCGGCGTGGAGCACAAGCTCGCGAGAGGAGCGCTCCGCGTGGACTCCAGGAGGGACGACGCGCACCACTGTGACTCGCCGGCGATGGCGGCGATGCTGTCGGTGTTGCTCGGCCCCTCCCCCCTGGGGCCTATGGCGCGGGTGTACAAGGGCAGCGGAAACCCAGGCGGCGGCCGCTCGTACCACGGCCTCGACACCTCCTGCCAGGCGCCTTCGTCCCGGTGACAGAGGATTGGCCGCTTCTTCGGCGGGAGGGGGTCAGGACCCTCTCTGGGGGCCTTTCCCTTCTCCTCAGCTGAAAACCGGTGGACCGGTGCCATTGGTGCAAGAGGAAGCAAGGATGAGGAAGAAGAAGAGAAGGAGTAACGGAAGGGAGTGAACTGGCGAAGCTCACACAGCCTCGTACTTATAGTCGGGGAAGGCCAACCGCCGAGCACCACGATCTCAGGTAATCATGACCCATATCTCTGCATGCAGGGACTCGTCGAGTCGTGCGGTTGCTGAGGCGTCATGGGAAGTGTAGACGCCCACGTCCAATCGACCGCCACGCGGCGCCCAAGGCCGCAGGCTGTTAGGGCCCGCGGCGCTTCGTGCTTGCCCCTTCGCTTCACTGCTAAGCCAAGCCCGCGTGCGCCTTGGGCCCGGGGGCTACTGTCGGCGTTCTGGGAACGGGGGTCCCCAGACTTGCCTGCCTGCGGCGTGGCTCAGGTGGGGGCCCAGCGCGGCCCATCTTCATTAGCCCAAGCTCAAGACCCTCGCGAGGGGCCAAGCCTCGCGGGGCGGACGACCGGAAGCTTCCTCAAAGGCAGCCTCATCAGGCAGGCTCGAGAGGAGGCAGAGAGATCAAGGCAGGGGTACCTCGCGAGGACCCCATGACGCAAGCCATGACGATCAAGGCCAGGCGGGCACCAGGCGGGCGCCGGCCTGCGCAGTGTCCTTGTTTCCCCTTTGGCGCAAAGGGGGCAAGCACATGCCAAGGTATCAGGCAAAGATACCATTCCGGTGCAACGAGACCAAGACCAGCCGGACGACCGGACGGAGGTCACCATGGAGCCCAAGACGGCATCATCACCAGTGCTTTTGGCAGCCGAAGACCACCTTTGGTCAGGATAACTTGTACTATATGTTCCCCTTCAAAATGGCCAACTGTTGGTGCCCTTTCCGCTCAATTATTCGGGGAGAGGCCCACGACCTCTATAAATAGAGCTAGCCACCACAGAGTAGAGACATCGAGAAAACCTCGAGACATCTAGAAACCCTCGAGACATCGAGAAGAGATCTAGAGATTTGGTAGAACCCTAGCAGAGAGAGAGAGAGGCGACGGAACTCACCCTAGTAGTTCATCGCACCAGCTCAAGAACACCTCTCGCGAGGCTGTTCTTCCCTTGTACTGTCCATCATCAGCCCCAGAGGCAATCCACCACACCACACACTGGAGTAGGGTATTACACCACAACGATGGCCCGAACCAGTATAAACCTCGTGTCTCTTGTGTTGTTCATCATTTTCATCTTAGTTCGCATGAGTGGATCGGACGTAGACCGGTAGGGGAGAGATCTCCGCGCGCACCCCAGTGTTCGAACCTCAAGGGTCCGCTGGAACCTGAAATCCGATAGACGCACAAGGTTCGGAACCTGTAGCCGGACACGAGTCCATGGTTCTGGTGACATAGGTGTCACTTGAAGTTAAGTCTGTGTGCGGCTCCAACGCCGCTGAATCTGCGGCTTCCGCAACGGGGTTGAGCTTCTCGTCTTCGAATGGCGCGATCTGCTCCGGATCTAGGGCCAGAGCAGCTACAGGTACTATCTCCTGCGTATGGACCGATGACAGATTTACGTCATGTTCATCATGGAGGCAGGGAGCGGCTGTCGTGATCTCGAATTCGTCGAAGATCAAGTCTCCAGGATATCCACGACGTAGTTCAAGCTTCCAAATCTGACCTGGTGGCCAGGGGCGTACCTTTCGATCTGCTCCAGATGGCCAAGCGAGTTGGCCCGCAGTGCGAAGCCGCCGAACATGAAGATCTGTCCGGGAAGGAAGACTTCCCCTTGGACAACATCGTTGTAGATGATTGAAGGAGCCATCAAACCTTTTGACGACGACACAGTGGAACTCTCAATTAAAGCACCAATGTCGGTGTCAAAACCGGCGGATCTCGGGTAGGGGGTCATGAATTGTGCATCTAAGGTCGATGGTAACAGGAGACGGGGGACACAATGTTTACCCAGGTTCGGGCCCTCTCTATGGAGGTAATACCCTACTTCCTGCTTGATTGATCTTGATGAATATGAGTATTACAAGAGTTGATCTACCATGAGATCGTAATGGCTAATCCCTAAAAGTCTAGCCTGCCTGACTATGATTATGAGGATATATCCATCTATAGTCCTAGCCCTCTAGTTTATATAAACACCGGAGGGATCTAGGGTTACATAAGGTCGGTTACAGAGAAAGGAATCTTCATATTTGGTCGCCAAGCTCGCCTTCCACGCCAAGGAGAGTCCCATCCGGAAACGGGTAAAGTCTTCAGTCTTTGTATCTTCACAGCCCATCAGTCCGGCCCATGTCCAATAGGTCGGACGCCCGAGGACCCCTTAGTCCAGGACTCACTCAGATAGGATGATGCAGTATAATAGAGATAAATATTTCCCTCAGTTAAGAACCAAGGTTATCAATCCAGTAGGAGAACCACGCAACACCTCATTAACATCACCTGCACATAAAATAACAAATACTTGCACCCAACGCGAACAAGGGGTTTTCAATCCCTCGAGAGTTAATTGCGAGGATCAAATCTTGTATAGGTAGATAAATAAATAAAACACAAAATAAAATAAAGTAAATAAATTTGCATCAAGGTATTTTTGGTTTTTGATATATGATGAAAATAGACCCGGGGGCATAGTTTCACTAGAGGCTTCTCTCTTGAAAATAGCATACAATGGGTAAACAAATTACTCTTGGGCAATTGATAGAAAAGCAAATAATCATGATGATATACAAGGAAATGATCATGTATATAGGCATCACGCCCGAGCCAAGTAGACCGACTCCTGCCTGCATCTACTACTATTACTCCACACATCGATCGCTATCCAACATGCATCTAGAGTATTAAGTTCATAAAGAATGGAGAAACGCCTTAAGCAAGATGACATGACGTAGATATACTCACGCATGAATAAACCCCATCTTTTATCCTTAATAGCAATGATACATATGTGTCATGTCCCTTTCTGTCACTGGGATTGAGCACCACAAGATCAAACCCATTACAAGGCACCTCTCCCAATGCAAGAAAAATCAATCTAGTTGGCCAAACCAAATCAATAGACCAAAGAGAAATACGAAGCTATAATAATCATGCATAATAGAGTTCAGAGAAGACTCAAATAATATTCATGGATAATCTGATCATAAACTCACAATTCATCAGATCCCAACTAACACACCGCAAAAAGTGATTACATCAAATAGATCTCCAAGAACATCAAGGAGAACATTGTATTGAAGATCAAAGAGATAGAAGAAGCCATCTAGCTACTAGCTATGGACCCATAGGTCTAAGGTAAACTACTCACACATTATCAGAAGGGCAACAAGGTTGATGTAGAGCCCCTCCATGACCGATTCCCCCTCTGGTAGAGTACCAAAGAAGGCCACCAGATGGGATCTCACGAGAACAGAAACTTGCGGCGGCGGGAAAAGTATTTTGGGTGGCTCTATGATGTCAGGGGAATATTTGAGAATTTATAGAGGTGGAATTATGTCAAGAGGTGACACGAGGGGCCTACAAGCATGCGCCCCCTGGGCACGCCTGCCGAGCTTGTTGCTCCCTCATGACTCTTCTGGTCTTCTCCTTAACCTTCTAGGGTCTCTTCTGGTCCAGAAAAAATTAATCCAAAGTATTTTCTCCGTTTGGACTCTGTTTGATATTGATATCCTGAAAAGCCAAAAAGAAGCAAAAAACAACAACTGACACTAGGCACTAAGTTAATAGGTTAGTCCCAAAAAAAGATATATAGTTGCAAAAATTTGCATATGAAACATCCAAGATTGATACTATAATAGCATGGAACAATAAAAATTTATAGATACGTTGGAGACGTATCATACTATCATCATTAAATTTGCATTTTTGGCATCAAAATTGTGAACATGTGTATCACTATGATCGAGATTCAACAAGAATAAACCATTCACATTGGGTGCAAGACCATAGAAGATATTATTCATATAAGTAGAACAACCATTATTCTCTGACTTAAATGAATAACCGTCTCACAATAAATACAAACCAGATATAATGTTCATGCTCAACGTAGGCACCAAATAATTATTATTTAGGTTTGAAACTAATCCTGAAGGTAGACGTAGAGGGAGTGTGACGACGGCGATCACATCAACCTTGGAGCCATTTCCAACGCACATCGTCACCTTGTCCTTAGCTAGCCTCCATTTATTTTGCTGCTCCTACTTTGAGTTACGAATATTAGCAACCAAACCAGTATAAAATACTCAGGCGCTACTATGAGCACCAGTAAGGTATACATCAATAATATGTATGTCAAATATACCTTTGTTGATGTTGCTATCCTTCTTATCTGCCAAGTACATGGGGTAGTTCCGCTTCCAGTGGCCATTCCCCTTGCAATAGAAGCTCTCAGTCTCAGGTCTGGGACCAACCTTGGGTTTCCTCATGGGAGCGGAAACCGGCTTGCCACTATTCTTGAAATTTCCCTTCTTTCCCTTGCCCTTCTTGAAACTGGTGGTCTTGTCGACCATCAACACTTGATGCTCTTTCTTGATTTCTACCTCCGCAGCCTTAAGCATCGCAAAAAGCTCAGGGATCATCTTCTCCATCCCTTGCATATTATAGTTCATCACAAAGCCCTTGTAGCTTGGTGGCAGTGACTGGAGAACCCTGTCAATCGCTACTTCATCCGGAAGGTTAACTCCCAACTGATTCAAGAGATTGTAGTACCCAGACATTTTCAGTACGTGCTCACTGACGGATCTGTTCTGCTCCATCTTACAGCCGAAGAACTTGTCGGAGGTGTCATACCTCTCAATCCGAGCGTGAGCCTGAATTACTAATTTCAGCTCCTGGAATATCTCATATGCTATACGGTGCTCAAAATGTCTTTGGAGCCCCGATTCTAAGCTGTAAATCATGGCACACTGAACTATCATGTAGTCATCATTTATTGTCTACTAGACGTTCATAGCGTCTAGATTTGCCGGAGCGGGTGGCACACCTAGCGGTGCATCAAGGACATAAGCCTTTTGTGCAACAGTGGGAATAATTCTCATATTACAGACCCAGTCCACATAGTTGCTTCCATCATTTTTCAACTTTTCTTTCTCTAGGAACGCATTACAATTATGGGGAGCTACAACACGAGCCATTGATCTACAACATAATTTCCAAAGACATTTTAGACTATGTTCTTGATAATTAGTTCAACTAATTATATTATTAATGAACTCTCACTTAAATCAACATCCCTCTGGTTGTTAAGTGATACATGATCCAAATCCACTAACGCAAGTCCGATCATCACGTGAGATGGGATAGTTTCAATGGTGAACATCTCCATGTTGATCATATATTCTATATGACTCATGTTCAACATTTCGGTCCTCCATGTTCCGAGGCCATGTTTGTACACGCTAGGCTCATCAAGTTTAACCCAAGTATCCCGCATGTGTAAAACTGGCTTACCCCCGTTGTATGCGAACGTAGAGTCTATCACACCCAATTATCACGAGGTGCTTCAAAACGACGAACTTTCGCAACGGTGCATACTAAGGGAGACCACTTTTATCTTGATATTAAGTGGAGGGATCATCTTATAATGCTACCATCGTCCTAAGAAAAATAAGATGCATAAAAGATAAACATCACATGCAATCAATATGTAACATGATATGGCCAATATCTTCTTGTGCTTTTGACCTCCATCTCCAAAGCACCGGCATGATATCCATCATCACCAACATAGCATCGTGATCTCCATCAATTCCAAGGTTCCATCATGTGGTTGTCTCCACCAACTATTGCTTCTATGACTATTCCTAACTCATAGCGATAAAGTAAAACAATTACATGATGTTTAATGATTGCCACACAGGTCATACAATAAATTAAAGACAACCCTATGGGTCCGGTCAGTTGCCATACTCATCAACATGCAACTCGTGAACCTATTATAAAACCTGATCATCTCATACATTACATATATCAAATCACATCTTGGCCATACCACATCACATCACATGCCCTACAAAAACAAGTTAGACGTCCTCTACTTTGTTGTTGCAATTGTTACGTGGCTGCTAGGGCAAACCATAAGAACCGCTTCGTCTACACAAAACCACAACGGTGATATACAAGTTACCTTTTAACCTTCTACAAGGATCACCGTTGTCAAATCAGATTCAACTAAGGTGGGAGAGATAGACACCCACCAACCACTTTATGCAATAAAATGTTGCATGTCAATCATGGAACCAGTCTCTTGTGCGTGGACAAGTAAAGTTGGTCTGGGCCGCTTCATCCCACAAATACCGCCAAATCCAAATAAGACAAGGGAGGTATGCAATCTGAGCATCAACACCCACAACCAATTTGCATTCTACTTGTGCCTAACATCTACACATAGACTTAGCTCATGATGCCACTGATGAGAAATGGTGCATGGAAAACAATTTTTTACTACGAAACACCCAAAGATCTATCCATGAAGATGCATAGCAACAAGAGGGGAGTGTGTCTACATACTCTTGTAGACCGAAAGCATTAACGATCTATAGATCCTACTATTGGAAATATGCCCTAGAGGCAATAATAAAATGGTTATTATTATATTTCCTTGTTCATGATAATTGTCTATTGTTCATGCTATAATTGTATTAACCAGAAACCGTAATACATGTGTGAATCCATAGATCGTAATATGTCCCTAGTAAGCCTCTAGTTGACTAGCTCATTGATCAATAGATGGTCATGGTTTCCTGACCATGGACATTGGATGTCGTTGATAATGGGATCACATCATTGGGAGAATGATGTGATGGACAAGACCCAATCCTAAGCATAGCACAAGATCGTGTAGTTCGTTTGCTAGAGCTTTTCTAATGTCAAGTATCATTTCCTTAGACCATGAGATTGTGCAACTCCCGGATACCATAGGAGTGCTTTGGGTGTATCAAACGTCACAATGTAACTTGGTGGCTATAAAGGTGCACTACAGGTATCTCCGAAAGTGTCTGTTGGGTTGGCATGAATCGAGATTGGGATTTGTCACTTCGTATGACGGAGAGGCATCTCTGGGCCCACTCGGCAATGCATCATCATAATGAGCTCAATGTGACTAAAAAGTTAGCCACGGGATCATGCGTTACAGAACGAGTAAAGAGACTTGCCGGTAACGAGATTGAATGAGGTATGGGGATACCGACGATCGAATCTCGGGCAAGTAACATACCGATGGACAAAGGGAATTGTATATATACGGGATTGATTGAATCCCCGACATCGTGGTTCATCCGATGAGATCATCGTGGAACATGTGGGAGACAATATGGGTATCCAGATCCTGCTATTGGTTATTAGCCGGAGAGATGTCTCGGTCATGCCTGCATGGTTCCCGAACCCGTAGGGTCTACACACTTAAGGTTCGGTGACGCTAGAGTTATTATGGGAAATAGTATGTGGTTACCGAAGGTTGTTCGGAGTCCCGGATGAGATACCGGACATGACGAGGAGTTCCGGAATGGTCCGGAGGTGAAGATCGATATATTGGACGAAGGGTATTGGAGTCTGAAATTGTTCCGGGGGTACCGGGTGACGACCAGCGTGTCCGAAAGGGGTTTCGGAGGCCCCGACAAGTGTTGGGGGGCCTTATGGGCCAAGGGGATGGGGCACATCAGCCCACTAAGGGGCTGAGCGCCCCTCCCACCCCATCTCACGTAACTTGGAGAGGTGGGGGCGCCTCCCCTAGGGCAGCCACCCGTCCCGGCTTGGGGGGCAAGATTCCTAGGGGTGGGGCGCCCAAACCCATCTAGGGTTTCCCCTGTGTCCGCCGTCCTCCCCTAGGGAACCCTAGGGCGCCTCCTCCACCCCCTTCCCCCTATATATAGTGAGGGAGAGAGAGGGCAGCCACACCCTTCCCCTGGCGCAGCCCCTTCCCCTCTCCTACACCTCCTCTCTCCGTAGCGCTTGGCGAAGCCCTGTCGGAGAACCACGAGCTCCATCACCACCATGCCGTCATGCTGTCGGAATTCTCCCTCAACTTCTCCTCTCCCCTTGCTGGATCAAGAAGGAGGAGACGTCCCCGGGCTGTACGTGTGTTGAACGCGGAGGCGCCGTTGTTCGGCGCTTAGATCGGAATCGATCGTGATCTGAATCGCTACATGTACGACTCCACCAACCAGCGCTTAGCGATCTTCAAGGGTATGAAGATGCACTCCCTCTCTCTCGTTGCTAGTATCTCCTAGATTGATCTTGATGACATGTAGGAATTTTTTTGAATTATTGCTACGTTCCCCAACAGTGGTATCAGAGCTAGGTCTATGCGTAGATTCTATGCACGAGTAGAACACAAAGCAGTTGTGCGCGATGATTTGTTCAATTTGCTTACCGTTACTAGTCTTATCTTGATCCGGCAGCATTGTGGGATGAAGCGGCCCAGACCGACCTTACACGTACACTTACGTGAGACTAGTTCCATCGACTGACATGCACTTGATGCATAAGGTGGCTGGCGGGTGTCTGTCTCTCCCAGTTTAGTCGGATCGGATTTGATGAAAAGGGTCCTTATGAAGGGTAAATATCAATTGGCATATCACCATTGTGGTTTTGCGTAGGTAAGAAATGTTCTTGCTAGAAACCCATAACAGCCACGTAAAACATGCAACAACAATTAGAGGATGTCTAACTTATTTTTGCAGGGTATGCTATGTGATGTGATATGGCCCAAAGGATGTGATGAATGATATATGTGATGTATGAGATTGATCATGTTCTTTTAATAGGAATCACGACTTGCATGTCGATGAGTATGACAACCGGTAGGAGCCATAGGAGTTGTCTTAATTTATTTATGACCTGCGTGTCAATGAAAACGCCATGTAATTACTTTACTTTATTGCTAACCGTTAGCCATAGTAGTAGAAGTAATAGTTGGCGAGGCAACTTCATGAAGACACGATGATGGAGATCATGATGACGGAGATCATGGTGTCATGCCGGTGACGATGGTGTTCATGTCGTGCCTCGAAGATGGAGATCAAAGGCGCGAGATGACATTGGCCATATCATGTCACTTTATGATTTGCATGTGATGTTTGTCATGTTTACATCTTATTTGCTTAGAACGACGGTAGCATAAGTAAGATGATTGCTCACTAAAATTTCAAGAAAGTGTTCCCCCTAACTGTGCACCATTGCGAAGGCTCATTGTTTTGAAGCCCCACGTGATGATCGGGTGTGATAGATTCTAACGTTCGAATACAATGGGTGTAAGCCAGATTTACACATGCAAAACACTTAGGTTGACTTGACGAGCCTAGCATGTACAGACATGGCCTCGGAACACGAGAGACCGAAAGGTCAAACATGAGTCGTATAGTAGATACGATCAACATGGAGATGTTCACCATTGATGACTAGTCCGTCTCACGTGATGATCGGACACGGCCTAGTCGATTCGCATCATGTATCACTTTGATGACTAGAGGGATGTCTACCTGAGTGGGAGTTCATTAAATAATTTGATTAATTGAACTCATTATCATGAACATAGTCTAAATTGTCTTTGCAAATTATGTTGTGGATTAATAGCTCGCACTTTAGCTCTTTGATTTAATACATTCCTAGAGAAATACTAAGTTGAAAGATATTGTAAGCAATTGTGCAGACTAGGGCCGTAGTCTAAGGATTGTCCTCACTGCTACACAGAAGGCTTCTGTCCTTGATGCACCGCTCGGTGTGCCAACCCCTCTGGCGTCGTCTGTGGATGTTGTGAACATCTGGTAGACACGTTCTGATGACTACCTGATAGTTCAGTGCGCCATGCTTTACGGCTTAGAGTCGTGGCTCCAAAAGCGTTTTGAACGCCATAGAACATATGAGATGTTCAAAGAGCTAAAATTGGTATTTCAGGCTCATGCCCGTGTTGAGAGGTTGAGACCCTCTGACAAGACCTTTGCCTACAAGATGGAGGAGAATAGCTCAGCCAGTGAGCATGTGCTCAGAATGTCTGGGTACTTCAATCACTTGAATCAAGTGGGAGTTAATCTTACAGATAAGAGAGTGATTGACAAAAGTTCTCCAATTGCTATCACCAAGCTACTAGAGTTTCATGATGAACTATAACATGCAAGGGAAGTTAATCCCGGAGCTGTTCGTCATGCTTAAGGCCGTAAAGGTAGAAATCAAGAAGGAGCATCAAGTGTTGATGGTTAACAAGAGCACTGGTTTCAAAGAAGGGCAAGGGCAAGAAGGGAAACTTCTTGAATGGCAAGCCAGTTGCCGCTCCAGTGAAGAAACCCAAGAACCCAAACCTGAGACAAAGTGCTTCTATTAGGGGAACGGTCACTGGTAGGGGAACTGCCTCAAATACTTGGTAGATAAGAAGGCTGTCAACTTCAACAAAAGTATATTTGATATATGTGTGTTATTGATGTGTACCTTACTAGTACTCCTAGTAGCACCTGGGTATTAGATACCGGTTCAGTTGCTAATATTGGTAACTCGAAATAAAGGCTACGGAATTAACGGAGACTAGCTAAGGGCGAGGTGACGATGTGTGTTGGAAGTGTTTCCAAGGTTGATGTGATCACCATCGCACGCTCCCTCTACCTTCGGGATTAGTGTTGAACCTAGATAGATGTTGTTTGCATTGGTGTCAGCGTTGAGCGTGAACATGATTGGATCATGTTTATTGCAATACGGTTATTCATTTAAGTCAGAGAATAATGGTTATTCTGATTACATGAATAATACCTTCTATGGTCATGCACCCAATGTGAATGGTTTATTGAATCCCGGTCCTAGTTATACACATGTTCATAACATTGATGCCAAAAGATGTAGAGTTGGTAATGATAGTACCACTTTCATGTGGCACTGCCGCTTAGGTCATATTGGTGTAAAGCGCATGAAAGAACCTCCATGCTAATGGACTTTTGAAGTCACTTGATTTTGAATCACTTGACACATGCGAACCATGCCTCTTTGGCAAGATGACTAAAACCCCGTTCTTTGGAACAATGGAACGGGCAAGTGACTTGTTGGAAATCATAGATGCTGATGTGTGCGGTCCGATGAGTGTTCACGCGCGCGGTGGATATCGTTATTTTCTCACCTTGACCGGTGAATTGAGTAGATATGGGTATATTTACTTAATGAAGCATAAGTCTGAAATGTTTGAAAAGTTCAAGCAATTTCAGAGTTAAGTTGAGAATCATCGTAACAAGAAGATCAAGTTCCTTTGATCTGATCAAAGAGAAAGTATCTGAGTTATGAGTTTGGCAATCACTAAAGACAAGGTGGAATTGTTTCAAAGTTGACGCCGCCTAGAACACCATAGCATGATGGTGTGTCCGAATGTCGTAATCGAACCTTATTGGATATGGTGTATGATGTCTCTTACCAATCTACCGCTATTTTGGGGGGTTATGCATTAAAGACAATTACATTCACTTTAAATAGGGCACCATCTAAGTCCGTGGAGACGACACCGTATGAAATATGGTTTGGCAAGAAACCAAAGTTGTTGTTTCTTAAGGTTTGGGGCTACGATGCTTATGTCGATAGGCTTCGGTCAGAAAAGCTCGAACCCAAAGCGGAAAATTGTATCTTCATATAATACCCAAACAATACGATCGGGTATACCTTCTATCTCAGATCTGAGGGCAAAGTGTTTGTCGCTAAGAACAGGTCCTTTCTCGAGAAAGAGTTTCTCTTGAAAGAATTGAGTGGGAGGAAGATAGAACTTGATGAGGTTGTTGAACCTTCACTTCAACCAGAGAGTGGCGCAGCACAGAAAGATGTTTATGTGGCAACTACGTCAGTTGAGGAGAAAGCTAATGATGATGATCATGAAGCTTCAGATCAAATTACTATCAAACATCGTAGGTCGACAAGGGTGTGTACAACTTCTGAGTAGTAACCCTGTCTTAAAGGTCATGTTGTTGGACAACAATGAACCTATGAGCTATGAAGAAGCGATGGTGGGCCCAGATTCCAACAAATGGCTGGAAGCCATGAAATCTGAGATAGGATCCATGTATGAGAACACAATATGGACTTTGGTGGACTTGCCCGATGATCGGCAAGCCATTGAGAATAAATGGATCTTTAAGAAGAAGACAAACGCTGATGGTAATTAATGTCACCATTTGTGAAGCTCGACTTGTCTCAAAGAAGTTTCTGACAAGTTCAAGGAGTTGACTATGATGAGACTCTCTCAATCATAGCGATGCTAAAGTCTGTTAGAACTATGTTAGCAGTTGCTGCATTTTCATTTACGAAATCAGGCAGATGGATGTCAAAACAAAGTTTCCTTGACGGTTTCCATGAGGAAAGGTTGTATGTGATACAACCAAAAGGTTTTTGTCAATCCTGAGGATGCTAAAAGGTATGCAAACTCCAGTGATCCTTCTATGGACTGGAGCAAGCATCTCAGAGTTGGAATATACGCTTTGATGAGGCCATCAGAGCATTTGGGTTTATACAAAGTTTGCAAGAAACTTGTATTTGCAAGAAAGTGAGTGGGAGCACTACAACATTTCTAATAGGTATATATGGATGACATATTGTTGATCGGAAATGACGTAGAATTTCTAGAAAGCATAAAGGGTTGTTTGAATGGAGTTTTTCAAAGGAAGAGCTGTGTAAAACTGCTTACATGTTGGGTATCAAGATCTATGGAGATAGATCAAGACACCCAATAAGACTTATAGAGAGCACATACCTTGACATGATCTTGAAGGAGTTCAATATGTCAGTTAAAGAAGGAGTTCTTCCTGAGTTGTAAGGTGTGAAGTTAAGACTTGATGCTCGACCACGGCAGAAGAAAGAGAAAGGACGAAAGTCGTCCCCTATGCCTTAGCCATAGGCTCTATATGATATGCCATGCTGTGTACTGCGATGTGCCTTGCCATGTGTCTGGCAAGGGGGTACAAGAGTGATCTAGGAGTGGATCATTGGACAGCGGTCAAAATTGTCCTTAGGAATAAGGAAATGTTTCTCGGTTATGGAGGTGATAAAGAGTTCGGCGTAAAGAGTTACATCGATGCAAGATTTAACACCTATCCGGATGATTCTGAGTAGCAAACCGGATACGTATAGTGGAGCAACCATTTGGAATAGCTCCAAGTGGAGCATAGTTGCAACATCTACAATATGAAATCGAGATTTGCGAAGAACACATGGATCTGAATGTTGCAAACCCGTTGACTGATACTTCTCTCATAAGCATAACATGATCAAACCCTAGAACTCATTGAGTGTTAATCACATGGTGATGTGAACTAGATTACTGACTCTAGCAAACTCTTCGGGTGTTAGTCACATGGCGATGTGAACTATGAGAGTTAATCACATAATGATGTGAACTAGATTATTGACTCTAGTGCAAGTGAGGACTGTTGGAAATATGCCCTAGAGGCAATAATAAAATGGTTATTATTATATTTCCTTGTTCATGATAATTGTCTATTGTTTATGCTATAATTGTATTAACCGGAAACTGTAATACATGTGTGAATACATAGATCGTAATATGTCCCTAGTAAGCCTCTAGTTGACTAGCTCGTTGATCAATAGATGGTCATGGTTTCCTGACCATGGACATTGGATGTCATTGATAACGCGATCACATCATTGGGAGAATGATGTGATGGACAAGACCCAATCCTAAACATAGCACAAGATCATGTAGTTCGTTTGCTAGAGCTTTTCTAATGTCAAGTATCATTTCCTTGGACCATGAGATTGTGCAACTCCCGGATACCGTAGGAGTGCTTTGGGTGTGACGGTGTCCTGGACTAGGGGGTACTCACCACGTCATCTCCCGATCTGTTAGACTGGGCCGAGGACCCCATGGCCATATACTCATGAGCCAGTTCGGACAGCTGCCGCATACATGGAAGATTCCACAAGACTTGGTGATCAAGACAAGGACTTCTCCCCACCGGCTTATTCGGCTAGGACTCTTGTTATCCTAGGCCTCTGGTGCATTATATAAACCGAGGCCAGGCTAGTCGATAGATCATATACATACAATCATACCATAGGCTAGCTTCTAGGGTTTAGCCTCTCTGATCTTGTGGTAGATCTACTCTTGTACTACCCATATCATCAATATTAATCAAGCAGGACGTAGGGTTTTACCTCCATCAGGAGGGCCCGAACCTGGGTAAAACATTGTGTCCCCTGCCTCCTGTTACCATCCATCTTAGACGCGCAGTTCGGGACCCCCTACCCAAGATCCGCCGGTTTTGACACCGACATTGGTGCTTTCATTGAGAGTTCCGCTGTGTGATCGGCAAAAGGATCGATGGCTCGTCTGCAGGTCAACTGCGATGCCGGCATCTTCGTTGCCGACTCGACTGGTCACCTTGGCTTGACCGAGGACCATGCTCCATCTCCGATCATCATGTTCGGACTAGGGCCTTCATCAACATCAACTCCGATCTCTATCAAAACATGGAGGAATCATCCATGGAGCTCGGGGGCTCAGCGTCAACATTGCCCTCGGGTGAACGTGTTGTTTTTCCGAACATCAAACTTGTATCTGCTGCCACCACCTCTTAGAGCATCGCATTGACGATCCCTTTGGTGAAATTGTGCGGAATTGAGTCTACAACAGCCATGCAAAATTTCGTCGAGTTCTGATGGAGGAATCTCCAACAATCTATGATATATCGGAGCCCTGTCAAATTTGGACGGGAATCTGGACGAGTTTAGGGCGTGGTCTCCAGAGCCTAGCTCGGAGGTCCTTTGGAAGATCCAACCGTTCATCTACTACGGAATTCCCATATCTACCACCCCTCCAAATTTCAGCTTGATCCGACGGTTCAAACTCCGGTAACCTTCCAATGAGTGGATCAATTTTCGGATCCGTTTTCTGCGTGAATACGGATCCGACCCGAATTCATGTTTCTTTATGAACGTGACATTGGACAACCTTTTTAGAGGAATTCTCTTCTAGGGTATTGTGCGTTGTTTTTAAACATGTGCCCATAAATTTTTAAGCCTCCCCCGAGGTCGCGTTCATCATCATGTTGGTGTCAAACCAGTCCGGCGATATTGCTTCAAGGCTGCCGACCTGCGCTAGACACGTCGTCACTTTGTTGAGCCGAGCTCAACTTCTTCGGATCATCATTTCGGCAAGCCGAACAAGAGTCCAGCATTGCGAAGGATAAATCATCACCAACATCGCCGCCCCACAGATTACACAGAGCGGGCATACCGGCATCGCCGCACGGTCACTTTATCAAGCCAGCATCGACCACGTCACGACCTGCATCAGCAGGGCCGCACTATTGCTTCTTCAAGCTGGTTTCCATCACGCCGACCTACTTTGACTCATCGGCTGACATCGAGGCTTCGACATCTCGGCTAGACCGGGGGCTTCGCCATCTCTTCATCAACCTACTCCGGAGACTTCAGCGTCACTAGCCGACCAACTCCGTCACGTTAGCTGGACCGAGGGCTTTGCCTCAGCGAGCCAACCTTTGCCAGCATCGCCATACCATCGCTTTATCGCCCATCAGGCAATGGGTGTGCGGATCGAGTCCCAATTTTGGAAATCACCTTTCTTCGGATTGCTACAACAAATAAACTAGGTGCTATTAATCCTAGTATTTTTTGCTTGTTTGGTTTTATTTTTCCCAAGGAATTATTACTCGGGTTTGTCCATCATCTGTACATAGGTCTATCAAATGATGGCTGGCCGTGTGGTGGTTCGGTCAGTTTCCATACATAGTCCGGTGAACACCGCATCCGGAACTCGGACCGACCTGTGAATTCAGGCTTTGCCACGCCTTTACCGCATCACGCCAACGCCCTGCATCGACATTGACTTCGGCGCTAGGCCATATTTCTTTTATTACTCACTTTGCATAAATTATTTATTATGCAACGCATTTTTTAATTATTATTACTATTATCTCCGATTTGCACTATTTTTTGTGCATAGGAAAATGATCCGGGGACTTCGGCATCATTCTGCCAGTCTGCATTGACCGTGCTATGTCACCACTTCGGCGTGTCGAGCTCTCCGCTCCGCCACCTTAGGACCGGCTTGGGGGATGGAACCTCATCCCGCATCAAGCTCGGACCGCATCATCAATGCCGAACACATTAACCAGCTAAGTCGCTTTCATGCTCAAAGTTTTAATTTTTAACTTGTGTTCGGTTCGACCAAGCATTATACCTTTTTGGAAAAAAGTTGCTTGTAAATTTTTTTCCTTGTCCAAACTTTGTTTGTGACACACATATTCAAATACCCCATTTATTTGGGGGCTTCCTTTATGAAGCTTTTCCTCTTGTATATGATTATACTTGTACGGCTTCGTTCCTTGTTCGTGTATTACGCCACAATATGCACCATATTGACTGAAGCGATTTGCAAGCTGGGTTGCCTGGCTCCTGTGCTTACCCCTACGTTCCCGATTGTTCAGCTAGGGAGTAAAGGGAGCACCTCTGCGATTGTCACGATCGGGTCCTCCGAGCTCTGACCTCAGACTGGGTGAAGCCGAAAGCTAGCGCTGTTATTGTTTTCAATCATGGTCGGCACACAACGGAACTCATGAGTACAAAAAATCTATTGCACAAGTCTCATAGTAATAATGAGCACCGAAGAAAGGTATCGGTGGGGGTACTATTTTCTTCGAAGATGCTTCTTACACTTCGTCTGTAATATAGCATAAGTTCCCTGAGCGCGCTTTGTCTGTTACAGCCTTATGGCCCGGTTGCCTGGTTATCGAAAACGTTGTTGATATTCTCGACAGGTGGAGTACATAACACTTTTCGGTCCTTGACCGAAGAGGGAGAAGCCGATGGTCGGTTAAGACGCGTTTAAAGTTCGGTTGAACAAAGATATGATATAAGTACTTTGGTACATACAATCATTATGCATAAAATCTTTTACCCAAGTCACTTGGGGGCTCTTAAAATTTATATGAGCTATTTTATAGTAAATGTGTTTTCTTCTTGATCGTTGCAAAGTCTTTTTCTATCGCTCCTTTTTCGACGTGAGTGTGTGGTCAATAGCGAGATAATCCATTTTCTCTCTAGTGACCGCTCGAGTTTAGTTCGTTAAACTGGTCTAACGAGAAGCACTCCGCCTTCGGGATAGGAGGCTGCAGCCGTAGGCTGACCCGCTTGAAGTCTTGAGATCGGATGTGTAATATTAATGCACGACAGAAGCACAATTTTCCCCAATTTTCGGATTGGCACCGAACACTTGATCTTGTTCGGACATCAAGTTTTTACTGACGTTTTTTGGTTTTCCAAGCTTATGGCACTTTTAAACTATTTGTGTGTTTCCAGCACAAGTCTCACAGTGCAATGCCGGACACCTTTATAGATTCGGCAAAAACATTTTCGGATCTCACTATATATGCATTGGTTTCGAATTGTGTCTTCGGTCAATAGTTGGGTTGCCCGGCTCCTGCGCTTGCCTCCTACATTCCGCTTTGTTCGGCTAGGTGTGCAAAGGGAGAACCACTGTGAATGTGCTTCCAGCTCACATGGTTAAGCACCTCAGTGGAGAAAGCCGAAAACTGACTGTCACAATAAGCGTAAACTGGTCAGCAATCCGATGACGGTGTTAAATGACTGGCCATTCATAACATTGGCCGAAGTGTTTACGGCTTGACCTCGACTGTTGCCGAACACTACCGGGGGCTAGTAACCGGCGGAGTGAGGCGAGGAGGGGAGTGGTGGAGCTAGGCGGGAGCAGGGGAGTGGCGGAGCTGGGCGGGGCGGGGAG
>NC_041392.1:501689507-501775346 GCF_002162155.2 Triticum dicoccoides
CGGAGCGGGGCGAGCAGGGGAGCGGCGGAGCTGGGCGGGCCGGGGAGCGACGGAGCGGGCGATCCAGCGAGGCAAGCAGGGGAGCGGCGGAGCTGGGCCGGCCGGGGAGCGGCGGAGCGGGCGATCCAGGGCGAGGCGCGGCAGATCGGGACGGGAGGGTTTGAGAGAGGGGAATTTTGCTCTGGCAGTGGCACCGTTTGGGACATGGGCGTGCTTGGAGGAGACACATAGATTTTTTTTCACTGCGCGCCCTTTCTTCCTTTCCTCTTCTCACTGTGCAATGGGCCCAACCTTCGCGGGAGGAAAATAATGGCGCGAGCGTAGCGCGGGAGCCAATCTACATGACCACACTGGCGCATCTCTTTGTGTTTTTTGGGTTTTGATGTTTGTACGTGGCACCACCCTAGGGAAAGCTTAAGTTACAATTTTTTTTGGATAGATATTCCCCTTTCCCTAGAGGGCACTGTTCATTGCTTTTCTATCCCTTGAGTAGGCTAATGAGCTCTAGGTAAAGACAATGGCTCTAGGTAAAATGTAGATTTCTAGTAGTGCATTAGAGCTGAGGTTTCATGATCATGCTCGGCATGACAACCCAAAGAAAGGAACCGATAGCGGGATTATTTTCTTTGGAAGACATTTGTTATATTAAACAGTAATATAACATATCTCTCTGCGTACCTTTGTTTATAAAACTGTATGGCCAGATTGCCTTGTTTGTCGTAAATCTTTGCCCTCATAAAGGCTTTATAAAGTAGGACAAACACTCCTCGGCTACTGGCCGAGGAGGTGGAAGCCGATGGTCGGTCAACAAAGTTTTGTACAATGCGGATCCGAGCATTAATGACGTAAAGTACTTGTATACATAGAGTCATTACACATAATTTGTGATTTTACTATGGATATTGATCCTTAATTCGGCCACCCATGCCCGCATTAAGGCTCGGGGGCTACTGGGCTTCGGGCTTATTATCTACAAATATTAAAGGGGCACATCGACCCCTTGATCTGGTGTTGCCACCCGACCAGTGTCTCGGGGGCTACCGCATTGCCTGTTCAATGCAGAAAATTTTAAGTGCAATACAGTTTCCGACGAGATTTTGATCCTCAGGTTGGTCGGCTGCACCCAACCTGAGTCTCGAGGACTGAGCACGCCGCTTTTTGTGTCCCGAAGTATTCTGTCGAGCTAGGACTTGATCCTCAGGCCGATTTTACAAATCAACCCGAGTCTCAGCGGCTACGGGGATTAGCGGTCTTATGTCATCCTTCAGGTGCATCTCGGGTTTTAGACCGACACACACCTTGAGGGCTACTGGATATACATATACCGGTTATATATCTCGGTAGAGAATAAATTGCACCAATAAAAAATATTCACAAAATATCAGCCCGCTGTCGGGTGGTGCACCACCTTGGAAGCAGTCCGGCATAAAGCTCGGGCGCTAGTGGCTGGCTCCATAGAGGGCATTTCCGGCATTAAGCTCGTCTAAACTCCTTCAACCTTTTTGAACCAAGGTGATTTATGACACCTCAGATATAGTCCGGTGTTGGAGCTCGGATATAGTCCGGCGTTGGAGCTTCGACATAGTCCGGCGTTGGAGCTCGGATACATTTCGGCGTTGGAGCTCGGAAGCAGTCCAGCGTTGGTGCTCGGCTGCAAAAGATACCTCGAATGCAGTCTGGCGTTAGAGCTCGGACGCAAGAGGACACTGCCTCCCAGGAAAAACTTCAAACCCGAGGTGTGGCATAAAAATAACAAGTCATTGATGAAGGCCGGAAACTTAAAGGGGCTCCTCGGATACCCGACGTGTAAACTCGTCGAATGCATTTCGGCGATCCTCAAGATCAAAGATGGGAAGATTTGTTGAACCAGTTTCCAAGACCGACAACCGAAGATGAAGAATAGTTCGGAAGAATCGAGGAGCGTCTCTAACTTGAAGACCGGTTCAGGGGGCTACTGACGGTGTCCTGGACTAGGGGGTACTCACCACGTCATCTCCCGATCTGTTAGATTGTGCCGAGGACCCCCATGGCCGTATACTCATGAGCCAGTTCAGACAGCTGCCGCATACATGGAAGATTCCACAAGACTTGGTGATCAAGACAAGGACTTCTCCCCACCGGCGTATTCGGCTAGGACTCTTGTTATCCTAGGCCTCTGGTGCATTATATAAACCGAGGCCAGGCTAGTCGATAGATCATATACATACAATCATACCATAGGCTAGCTTCTAGGGTTTAGCCTCTCTGATCTCGTGGTAGATCTACTCTTGTACTACCCATATCATCAATATTAATCAAGCAGGACGTAGGGTTTTACCTCCATCAGGAGGGCCCGAACCTGGGTAAAACATTGTGTCCCCTACCTCCTGTTACCATCCGCCTTAGACGCACAGTTCGGGACCCCCTACCCGAGATCCGCCGGTTTTGAAACCGACAGGGTGTATCAAACGTCACAACATATCTGGGTGGCTATAAAGGTGCACTACAGGTATCTCCAAAAGTGTCTGTTGGGTTGGCACGAATCGAGACTGGGATTTATCACTCTGTATGACGGAGAGGTATCTCTAGGCCCACTCTGTAATGCATCATCATAATGAGCTCAATGTGACTAAGAAGTTAGCCACCGGGATCATGCATTATGGAATGAGTAAAGAGACTTGCCGGTAACAAGATTGAATGAGGTATGGGGATATCGACGATCGAATCTCGGGCAAGTAGCATACCGATGGACAAAGGGAATTGTATACGGGATTGATTGAATCCCCGACATCGTGGTTCATCCGATGAGATCATCGTGGAACATGTGAGAGACAATATGGGTATCCAGATCCCGCTATTGGTTATTGGCCAGAGAGATGTCTCGGTCATGTCTGCATGGTTCCCGAACCCGTAGGGTCTACACACTTAAGGTTCAGTGATGCTAGAGTTGTTATGGGAAATAGTATGTGGTTATCAAAGGTTGTTAGGAGTCCCGGATGAGATACCGGACGTGACGAGGAGTTCCAGAATGGTACGAAGGTGAAGATCAATATATTGGACGAAGGGTATTGGAGTCCGGAATTGTTCCGGGGGTACCGGTTGACGACTAGCGTGTCCGAAAGGGGTTTCGGAGGCCCCGACAAGCGTTGGGGGGCCTTATGGGCCAAGGGGATGGGGCACATCAGCCCACTAAGGGGCTGAGCGCCCCTCCCACCCCATCTCACGTAACTTGGAGAGGTGGGGGCGCCTCCCCTAGGGCAGCCACCCCTCCCGGCTTGGGGGGCAAGTTTCCTAGGGGTGGGGGTGCCCAAACCCATCTAGGGTTTCCCCTGTGGCCGCCGCCCCTCCCCTAGGGAATCCTAGGGCGCTTCCTCCACCCCCTTCCCCCTATATATAGTTAGGGAGAGAGAGGGCAGCCGCACCCTTCCCCTGGCGCAGCCCCTTCCCCTCTCCTACACCTCCTCCTCCTCCGTAGCGCTTGGCGAAGCCCTGCCGGAGAACCACGAGCTCCATCACCACCACGTCGTCATGTTGTCGGAGTTCTCCCTCAACTTCTCCTCTCCCCTTACTGGATCAAGAAGGAGGAGACGTCCCCGGGCTGTACGTGTGTTGAACGCGGGGGCGCCGTTGTTCGGCGCTTAGATCGGAATCGACCGTGATCTAAATCGCTGTGTGTACGACTCCACCAACCGCGTTCTTGTAACGCTTCCTCTTAGCGATCTTCAAGGGTATGAAGATGCACTCCCTCCCTCTCGTTGCTAGTATCTCCTAGATTGATCTTGGTGACATGTAGGAATTTTTTTTGAATTATTGCTACGTTCCCCAACACCTACTTGACGTAGCCGTACTCGCGTCAAGATCCAATCCGATCCTAACACCCCACGTATGACACCTCCGAGTTTAGCTCACGTTTGGCTCGCTAGCATTCTCTCCTTCTTGATCCAGCTAGTGAGGGAGAGGAGGTAGATGAGATCGTGACCAGCATGACTACGTGGTGGTGGTGGCAGCGGAACGCTGGTAGGGCTTCGCCAAGCACTAGGCAGAACATGGGGGAGTAACAGGAGAGAGGGGAAACCAAGGGTGGAGGGATCTAGCACCCATCCCCTCTCCTCCCTTTATATAGGGGTGTGGGGGTGGGCTAGATGACCCTCTCCCTCCTCCAAGGGAGGGGGCAGCGGCCAAGGGGGGAGGAGTGCCCTCCCCTTTAGGGTTTTCCTTCCCCATGCACATCGGCCTTGTAGGGATGGTGCGCCTGGCCCAATAAGGCCAGGGAGCCCCTAGAGACCATGTTGGCCTAAGGGACATGGTAGAAGCCTCCGTGGACTTCAGGACCCCTCCGGAATGAAAGTGCAACTATCCCTGGGTGGTTTTGCTAATTCCTAACAACATATAGCTCATTGAGCTAATGCTATTTGAAGATAAATATTTCAGGAAAGCTCAATGATTGTCATGGCATGGATTAGAAAGTGGACCCCTCAAAATGTTAAGGACAAAAGATTGGCTCAAGCTCAAAGCACAAGACTCTACTTTTTTCATTTTAGTGATCGAAGATCACATTGAGTCCATAGGAAAAGCCAATACTATTAAAAGGGGATGAGGTGTTTCTTAATGAGTTACTTGCTCAAAGTGCTTAGTGATATGCTCCAAAAACCCTCAACTACTTTCTCATATCCACATATGTCCCAAACCAAAAGTCAAACTCGGCCCCACCGAAATCTTCTATCCGACGCCACTGAGTTCATTTGACATAGCCACTGCCAGAAACCCTAATCAATTCGGTCTCACCGAGATGGGATTTCAAACTCTCTGTTTCCCTTCGTAACGTTTCAGTCTAACCGAGATGAGCGATCGGTCCCACCGAGACTGCAATGCAAACTCTCTGTTTCCCCTTCATAACATTTCGGTCTAACCGAGATGAGCGAATTAGTCCCACCGAGTTTTCCTGAGCAACTCTCTATTTGCCTATTACAAAAATCGGTCCCACCGAGTTTGTGTAATCGGTCTCACCGAGATTACGTTATGCACTAACCCTAATGGAATCGGTACCACCGAGTTGACATGTCGGTCCCACCGAAAACCCTAACGGTCACATTATGAACTAAATCGGTCTGACCGAGTTGTATGATTCGGTCCCACCGAGTTTGGTGATTTATGTGTAATAGTTAGATTTTGTGTGGAGGCTATTTATACCCCTCCACCCACTCTTCATTCATGGAGAGAGCCATCAGAATATGCCTACACTTCCAACATACATTTTCTGAGAGAGAATCACCTACACTTGTGTTGAGGTCAAGATATTCCATTCCAACCACATAAATCTTGATCTCTAGCCTTCCTCAAGTTACTTTCCACTCAAATCATCTTTCTACCAAATCCAATCCTATGAGAGAGAGTTGAGTGTTGAGGAGACTATCATTTGAAGCACAAGAGCAAGGAGTTCATCATCAACACACCATCTATTACCTTTTGGAGAGTGGTATCTCCTAGATTGGTTAGGTGTCACTTGGGAGCCTCCATCAAGATTGTGGAGTTGAACCAAGGAGTTTGTACGGGCAAGGAGATCGCCTACTTCATGAAGATCTACCCTAGTGAGGCAAGTCTTTCGTGGGAGATGGCCATGGTGGGATAGACAAGGTTGCTTCTTCATGGACCCTTCATGGGTGGAGCCCTTCGTGGACTCGCGCAACTGTTACCCTTCGTGGGTTGAAGTCTCCATCAACGTGGATGTACGATAGCACCACCTATCGGAACCATGCCAAAAATCTCCGTGTCTACATTGTGTTTGCTCCCTCCAAACTCCTCCCTTTACCTTCATATGCAATTGTTTTACATTCTGCTGCTATACTCTTAGAATTGCATGTGTAGGTTGGTTACTTGTTTGTGCTAAGTTGCTAAAATCTGCCAAGACTTAAAATTGGGAAAAGGCTAGATTTTTATTTGGTCAAGTAGTCTAATCACCCCCCCTCTAGACATACGTTCGATCCTACAAGTGGTATCAGAGCTTTGGTCTCCATTTGCCTTGATTTTCATAGCTTTTGGTGATCATAGCCTTGGTTTCACAACCTATGAGAGTATGGCGTCTAGTGAGGGAAATTGCCACCGTAGAGGTGCTTACTTTGATGGTACAAATTTTGCTAGTTGGAAGCATAAGATGAAAATGCATATTCTTGGACATAACCCCGTTGTTTGGGCTATTGTGTGTATTGACTTGCAAGGTGAATTCTTTGATGGGAGAGAACCGAACCGTGAAGCTAGCGCGGAAGAGTTGAAGATGCTGCAATACAATGCTCAAGCTTGTGATATTCTCTTCAACGGATTGTGCCCCGAAGAATTCAACAAAATCAGCCGTCTTGAGAATGCAAAAGAAATTTGGGATACTTTGATTGATATGCACGAAGGTACCGACTCTGTCAAGGAATCCAAATTAGATGTGCTTCAAATTCAACTTGACAAGTTCAAAATGAAGGATGGTGAAGGTGTCGCTGAAATGTACTCTAGGCTTGCTCTCATCACAAATGAGATTGTCGGCTTAGGAAGTTAAGAGATGACCGATAGATTCATCATCAAGAAGATCCTAAGAGCCTTGGATGGAAAATATGATATCGTGTGCACATTGATCCAAATGATGCCAAATTACAAAGATCTCAAGCCAACGGAAGTCATCGGAAGGATTGTTGCTCATGAGATGTCACTCAAGGATAAGGAAGAGCTTCACAACAAGTTAAGTGGTGCTTACAAAGCCTCATGTGATGCTCCCACATCATCAAGTGAGAAACAAACCTTCAACGAAGAATTGAGCCTAATGGTGAAGAACTTCAACAAGTTTTACAAGAGTAGAAGCAAGGAAAGAAGTTCCAAGACAAGGTCCTACATTGACAAAAGATCTTCTAGTCGTGAGCGCAATTGCTACAATTGTGGAAGACCCGGACACTATCCAATGAGTGTACGCCTCCCTACAAAAGAAGAGAAGATTCTCCTAAAATAAGAAGTAGAAGAGAAGAATCGCCACCAAGAGAGAGAAGGAGTATAGATGACCGTTATGAACAAAGAACATCACGGAGAAGCAAGGATTCAGGAAGGAAGGACAAGTCATCAAAGAGCTACACAAGACGAAGACATCAAGCTCATGTTGGTGAATGGGTATCCGGCTCCGACTCCAACGATCACTCCGAGAGAAGTTATCACTCCGACTCCGAATATACTCAAGATGAAGGTGTTGCCGGTCTAGCACTTGTGTCAACCAACTCCTACGACATATTTGAGTCACCAAATGTACGAATTGGAAGATGCTTCATGGCTAAAGGCCTAAAGGTATCACACCCCGTATGTTGATTTCAATAGTGATGAAGATGATTTGCTAGGTGATGATGATTTACTTGTTGACAACTCTAGTTATGAAAACTATGATGAACTTGCTATTAATCATGCTAATCAAGATAAAACGAATGACAATGATAAGAAGGAGATTGAGCGTCTAACTAAAGAACTAAAAACTCTTAATTTAGCTCATGAAACTACCTTGGAAGATCATCGAGAACTTTTAAAGACTCATGAGAAGCTACGTTTTGAAAAGCTCAACCTTGAGCAAGAGCATGAGTTCTTAAAAGAAATCAATGATGATCTTCGCAAGAAAAGATCTTCTTACATTGCCAAGCATTTACTCTTGTCTACTTACATGCCACAAGTTAAATCTAGCAACAAGAACAAGAAAGATTCTTATTCTAGTAGTAACAACAATCATGCTAAATCGAATATTGTTGCTTCTAGTAGTTCTCTTGATTCCACTAATGATTCTCTTAGCCAAGTTACACTTGAGCAGGAAAATAGCTTATTGAAGGGAATTATAGAGAAAGGTGTTTACAAGAGCCTTGACGAAAGTAAGCAATTTGAGGAAGTTGTACGCAAGCAAGGAAGACACCGGAAGAATCAAGGTGCTGGTTTTGAACGAAAGTTCCATGCCAATGGAGTTGAGTGGGAAGAAGATCAATACCCCAAGATGAAGTTCGTTCCTCAACAAGAGAAGTATGATCCTACTTCTTTCCAAGGAACACAAGCTCAAGATGATCTTCCACCACAAGACCACAAGCTAAAAGGCAAGGACAAGCTTCAAGAGGAAATTGATGCATTTGAAGAAGCACCTAAGGCCTTGGTCAAGTGGGTTCCCAAGACTACATCAAGTTCCACTTCATCAAGTACGACTACAACTCCAAGGATTCCCATCAAGATGGTGTGGATCCCTAAGATGAAGAACTAGAGAGCTCTTGAGGATGACTCAGCCAACATACTTCACTCATATCATTTTGGCAAGGACAAGCGCAAACAAATTCCACATCATGCACTAGTTCAAGGAGTCACAAACCCTCTTGTTGGTAAGAAAAGGGACAAGGTAACCTAATACTATCATGGACAACATCCAATGTGAACTTCACTCTATGTTTATGGATATCCTTGTTTGTTCCTTGTGGGACTAACCCGTGTAGGTATTGAAAGTGCAACTCACTCCAAAACGATTGCTCCAAATGATGTACATCAACATTGAGCATTTACATCGTCAACACCTACATGAAGTCATCATCGGCAAAACCCAAGGTTAGTTCATCCCTCTTAGGGGTATATCACATCTAGGGGGAGCTTTACTCTAATAAATTGAGCTAAAGCAACTCTAATGATGTGAGCACAACAATGCTTTATGTAAAAGTGGCAACCCCACTTGTGCTTAAACGATGAGTATGACCTATGATCAAATGTTCTCATTTGACTCCTAAGTCAATATACTCATATATAGATGACCTAGTCATCGCCAAATTGCTTGATAGATGATAGAGTGATTGTGCATGCTTTGTCACATATTTCATTTGTCATTTTATCGTGTGAGCATGTTGGATGCATAGTTTACTCATTCGAGGACATCCATTTGTTGTTTTGATTGTTTGGCTTTTCTCTCTTTTGCCAAATGGATGGACAAGAATGCCTAAGAACTCCCTCTAGCTATCTACGCTTTTCTCGTCTCAAACTCTATCATGCTACATCACAAAGTTTGATCAAGTTAGGCTCGAACCACTCTGTGTGAGGAGCACTTAGAGTTCCCGATTCATCATAGACTTAAACTTCCAAAACCTCTTTGTGCATTTCAGTATGATCGAGTCATCCATTTCGGTCACACCGAGATCACTAAGTTGATCTAGGTTTTTAATCTCGGTGCAACCGACTAGAACTTTTCGGTCACACCGAGTTGCAGTAACTGCTTGCAGTTCTGCATCTTGGTGCCACCGAGTTGTTCCACTCGGTCACACCGATAGGGTCGGGATATATATACCGACGGGTGAGATTTTGGAAAATTCTTCAAAACCTCTCAGCCCGCGCGTGTCCTGCTCTGCCGCCTTGGGTCTCCGGATCGTCCTCTCACCGCCAGCGACCTCCCGCCACTGGTTTCCATCGCCGACAACGGATTTATGCCCCTCCGTTGATGTCATAGCGAACTCCACCGAATTAGGGTATGGATTCGATCTTTTGTGCTATTCCTTTAACTCCGATTCATAGCACATTACTTTGCCATGTTCATGACCATGTATGCAATCAATCTATCCACTGAAAGCATCCCTTAGATTAGGTTTGATTTGAAGATTTAGGGTTAGGTCTCCGCCGGACTCATCTCGGACCGACTGAATTGTAGAAATCGGTCTCACCGATTTGGCTTAGGCCATTGCAGTTGCACTTTCGGTCTGACTGAAAACTGCAAATCGGTGCTACCGAACTGTGACTCGGTGCCACCGAATTGTGACTCGGTCTGACCGAGAAATGCCAAACGGGCGTCTAAAAGAGAATCGGGCGAGACAGGACCGCCCGAGAACTCAATCGATGCCACGAGGGGTCTTGAAAAGAAATGCCAAATGGGTGTCCAAAAGAGAGTCGGGCGAGACAGGACTGCCCGAGAACTCAAGCGACGCCACGAGAGGTCTTGAAAATACACGCCACAGTCGGGTGTCTGAAGCGACGCCTCATAAAGGGCTTATAAGAAAATAGCATGAGCATTCAGGTGGACTAGCCATCCCAAGAGATGCTCATAGTTGCACATAAGAGGAAACGGTTAGTCCACAACAATATTCATGTCAACAATAATATTCATAACGGCACCAGCAGTGATAGTAATTACCCTGCAGGACAAACCATGATCAATTTAATTATTTCCTCCGGAGACTGACACTAAGACCGACACTTGACCAACCCAGATTGTAGTACTTAACCATGGACACGGCTATTCGAATAGATATAACTCTGCAGAGGGTGTACTCTTTACCCACATGTATAGGATTTCTTTAGCCAACACCGAGACACTGACTAATTCCCGTTACGGCCTTTGGATTGAAAACACACCTGACCAGCACACACCAGATTAACTTTTCGGATTCCAGGAATCACCCAAAGCATCATTCAAGAGAAACTCTAAGGCAGGGAGACCATCATCTCGAGTAGCATGGGATCACTATTAACATGTGCGGATTACAAGGGGTGCCCCCCTCTCGGCCCAGCCGGATACACCCATGCCCCCTGGCCCGATGACTGGCATTGCAGCCTACTACCTCTTGAGCACTGCGTTGGATTTCCCTGAAGAGGAGAGGATGATGCAGCAAAGTAGCGTAAGTATTTCCCTCAATTTTTGAGAACCAAGGTATCAATCCAGTAGGAGGCTACGCGCGAGTCCCTCGTACCTACACAAAAACAATAGCTCAACGCAACCAACACGCTTAGGGGTTGTCAATCCCTTCACGGTCACTTACGAAAGTGAGACCTGATAAAGATGATAAATAATATTTTTGGTATTTTTGGTATATAGATGCAAAGTAAAAAGTAAATGGCAAAGTAAAAAGCAAAGCAATAATAAAGTGATGGAGATTGATATGATGAGAAAGAGACTCGGGGGCCATAGGTTTCACTAGTGGCTTCTCTCGTGAGCATAAGTATTCTACGGTGGGTGAACAAATTACTGTTGAGCAATTGACAGAATTGAGCATAGTTATGAGAATATCTAGGTATGATCATGTATATAGGCATCACGTCCGAGACAAGTAGACCGACTCCTGCCTGCATCTACTACTATTACTCCACTCATCGACCGCTATCTAGCATGCATCTAGAGTATTAAGTTAAAAATAGAGTAACGCCTTAAGCAAGATGACATGATGTAGAGGGATAGTTTCATGCAATATGATAAAAACCCCATCTTGTTATCCTCGATGGCAACAATACAATACGTGCCTTGCTGCCCCTTCTGTCACTGGGAAAGGACACCGCAAGATTGAACCCAAAGCTAAGCACTTCTCCCATGGCAAGAACAACCAATCTAGTAGGCCAAACCAAAATGATAATTCGAAGAGACTTGCAAAGATAACCAATCATACATAAAAGAATTCAGAGAAGATTCAAATATTATTCATAGATAGACTTGATCATAAACCCACAACTCATCGGTCTCAACAAACACACCACAAAAACAAGATTACATCGAATAGATCTCCACAAGAGAGGGGAGAACATTGTATTGAGATCCAAAAAGAGAGAAGAAGCCATCTAGCTACTAACTATGGCCCCGTAGGTCTGAAATAAACTACTCACACTTCATCGGAGGGGCTTGGATGATGATGTAGAAGCCCTTCGTGATCGATTCCCCTTCCGGCGGAGCTCCGGAACAGGCCCCAAGATGGGATCTCGTGGATACAGAAAGTTGCGGCGGTGGAATTAGGTTTTTGGCTCCGTCCCCGATTGTTTGGGGGTACATAGGTATATATAGGAGGAAGGAGTACGTCGGTGGAGCTTCGAGGGGCCCACGAGGCAGGGGGCGCGCCGTAGGGGGGGCGCCCTCCACCCTCATGACTACCTCGTGGCTTTCTTGACGGAGGGTCCAAGTCTCCTGGGTCTTATCTGATGAGAAAATCACGTTCCCGAAGGTTTCATTCCGTTTGGACTCCGTTTGATATTCTGTTTCTCCGAAACACTGAAATAGGCGAAAAACAGTAATTCTGGGTTGGGCCTCCGGTTAATAGGTTAGTCCCAAAAATAATATAAAAGTGGAAAATAAAGCCCAATATGGTCCAAAATTATAGATACGTTGTAGATAATATAGCATGGAGCAATCAAAAATTATAGATACGTTGGAGATGTATCACAGCCGGTGCCTGGAAACCCTCATCGTGGCCTCTCTGTACGGTGTGTGTAGGGAAAGGGGTTAACAACTTACTGAACCATACCCAGCCTGTGGCAGGGACAAGTGGTAGCACGAAACCAGTATGGGGGTTACCGGAACAAGACTCGATCTACGGTCAACTCAGGAGGTTTAAGTTTGCGTGCAGTGGTTAGCATAATATAAATCCTTGGCAGTACCCAACAGGGTCACCACCTGGTATGTTCCAACATACCCTCACTGATCACTCACATCACAACGAGATTTCAGTCTCACAGTCACTTTTCTCGTGACTGATTCTTCCTGCAAAATAGCCTGGACCAACACAGGCACATATGGCACATGAAAATAAATGTACTCACTTATACTTCATGTTTAAATGAAAATAAAATACCATCCAGGGGAATCATGCATGTATGACCAATACTATGCAAATTTCACATGAGTTGAATATATTCATAATTCACTTCTACATGCAAACAAACACTATGCATTCACCATATCATGTGTTCAAGATGCTTGCCTTGAGCATGCAGAAAGATTGGGTGCACTCCAAAACTTTAAAAATTATATCTCCCCTCCATTTCGTATTTTCAAAATATTTTAATTACCACAAAATCCCAAAACAGTACATAAAAGTTGTTTGGAAAATTTTGAAATAAATACTAAAATGAACTAGATGAAATTTGAGAAATAACAGAAAAAGAATCAAGTCAGTTGGAGTTCATATGATTTTCCTATGGATTTACTAAGCTGGAATATTAAAGGAAATGGACTATTTAGTAGATCCAGCAAAAACCAGGCCTAGGAAAAATGTTCACCCTCGCCGTATAAGTACAGAATGATTGCAGGAGTAGGCAGAAATTTGAATCATCAAATTTGGAAGTGAAATGGATGTTGTGGAATTATTTGAAATCTGATGGAAAATAAAAAGGGAAACAAATATTACTATGATGGGCTGAGCAGAAACGCGCCCTCGGCGCGGTATAGCCGCCTGGCGCTACTGGGCCAAGCCCAATCGCTCGACCGCACGAGAGGGCTGCGATGTCGAAGGCGTACTCCCAACAATGTGCTTTCCACGCGGGAAAGCAACTTCAATAGAACCCATCTCCACTTAAGATGAGCTGGCGCGGTGCTGGGTCACTGACAGTGGGCCCGCCTGGCCCACCGGTCAGGTTTGACCAGTCCACGCGCGCTGTCTCCTCTGACCGAACGGAGGCAGAGCTCCGATGAGGCTCGCCGGCGATTGGCATATCCGTTTCGAAAACTGAGGCCATCCGCGGGCTCAGGGGGTTGAGGCGGTCCCTCCGGTGGTCGCTATGGTCCCCGAGGTGGACGGAGTCATCGGGGGCGAGCTCAGCCAAAGAGCTCCGACGGGGCGAATTGGGCATTTCTCCCACGGTGGCTCCTGAGCAGAATTGAGCGCGGGGATGGGTCGGTGGGTGCTTAAGGAGGCTACTGGTGGAGAAATTTGGGAGAGGGAGGGTCGGACGGTGTCAGAACCATTCGAGTCGTGGAGGCGGCAGGAGTTGCCGGAGAGGAAGAAGATGGCCATCTCCGGTCGTGTTGCTGCTAAGGGAGGATCAGAGAGGGGAAGGGGAGAGTCTGGTGAGGATCGAAGAGAGCCCGGGGTGAGCTTTTATAGCGCGAGGGGTCGGCTCCGCGGTGTCCAGTGGATAAGCATGGCGGCGGTGGTCATTACGGCGGCAGGTGAGCCCGTTGAGGTCGACAGAGTGGACGGTGAGGGCGGTGGCCGCCCGCAGTTACTCCTGGGAGGAGCTGTGCTGCTCGGAACACGCCACGCGGGTCGGGCAGAGACGTGGCCGTGCGGGACTCGTCGGGCGGCGGTCTTGGTCGTTGTGGACGGCGGTGGCTGGCGCTAGGGGGCAAGCGAGGGTGTCGGCGAGGTTCCAGGTGGTTGAGCCGATCCAGAGAAGGATCAGGATGAGAGGGGGAGGCAGCAGAGACACGGCAGGGGCTCGGTGCCGACGCATGCAAAATACACACTCTGGCCGCGCCCGGTGCACGCACGTTAGGTGTTCGTCAGATTGCCAGTGGCATCTACAGGGACACACACGAGCTACAAATCAACAGGATGGTGCTTATAGGTATGAGAGGAGTGATGGACATGCTGGTTTGGCCAAATAACCAAGTGTCCAGTGTAAGTTAGAAAGTGGCAACATTTCTGTCATGCCCGCAAGGTGTTTGACAGAATGCTAGGGCAAGCTAAAGGACTTTGATGGATTTGAAACTTGGCAGAGTGGGGTCTCTTTAGATGCTAGAGGTGATGGTGGAGTTAGTGTGGCAAGATGAGAAACTTTCTAGTGCAAGGTTTACTAGAATTCAGTTCTAGACAGAAACTTTAGAGGAGTATTTGGTGGACTTGCAAGTTGAAATTGAAGCTGCCCTTCTGGACTTAAGGTACTAGTTGGAAGGACTACAAGATGGTAAAGTTTCAGAATTAATGGAGATAGAAAAATTAGGGTTGCAATGATAACTCAAGAATTGGACATAATTTGAAAGGAGGATGTTTCACTCAAAATTTTCAAAGGACATAGTTAGGTTTTTGCTCAAAAGTGATTTGTAGGCATCACCTGACCTCTCCCAATTTTGTGGGATTTTAAAAAAATTATTTAAAATACTTGTAGTGTAATAGAAGCATTTTAAGTATTGAACTTTTAAAAGTATTACTTTGTGGAAAATTTTATTATGAAAATGTTTCCTACTGTTTCTTATGATATAAATCAAATGATTTACAAAACAACCAAGGACCACAACATTTCACACAAATAATCTTCTATGGAGGGAAGAATTTTTGTAAAACAGGAAATAGAAAAGGCTTTGAAATTAATAAATGACCTAGTATAATTCAAAACTTTATCTCTGGCCAAATTTTACTTAAAGAAAATATGATTAAATTTTTTTGGGTGTTACAAACTCTAACCGCCTTAAGAAAAATCTCGTCCTCGAGAGTTGTTAAGGGCAAAAGAACTGAATGCAAATTACAACAATGATCAAATGCAGAATGCAATCATGGCAATGCACTTACGACATACGCCCTAAATTACAATACAACGGTTGCATCATGTATACTAGTGCTAGGTACAGCAACAATGACCGTCTATGGTCCGAAGGTGAGAGCTACAGGGTCTTGTGGAAGGGTTCCCGGTGCTGGAGCACATTCTTCTTCTTCCGGGGGAAGTGAAGGAAGTAAACGAAGAACATGTCCTTCCGGGGTTAGCCATGGTTGTCCACCAATAGCGATATGGGGATTCAGGACAGCAAGATAATGGAGATAATCCATTAGTTGCTGAGTTAGATGCTCCTGGGCCATCACATACTAAATGAGATTGGCCAGAGTTGGATCCCTCTCTATACGTTCACAACGGAACGTGGCTTCTGCTCCAGAAGCTGCACGGCTCGGGAAATAGTAGTATTTCCTTTCACTGGCAGTAGGTATCGTGAATCGAAGACGGGTAACTGCTTCATAAGCAGCAACCTCAATAGCCATGCCTGAGGTTGGCATGGATCTCCCGACGAAGACAACGTATGGAGGGCCTTGATTTAAATCCTCTCGTGGGACGTGCACAACTGCCCAGTATTCCGAGGAATCAGGGGCGATCCTCATTTTTGAACAACTCATACTAGGGTGGGTGGCTGGAACCAAGTGTATTGCGGGTCAAATCCCACAAAACCTTAAGAAAACTACCAGGGCTTGCATCTGGAGTTCGTAGGTAGGCTCCAGGGTGAGACATGGAAGGGTGAATGGAGAAGAGTGGTGCTCAAGTGTGGTGGTGGTTGGTGTGGTGCATGGATACGACCCCTTATAAGGTTCCTGGGTCAGGAAACACGATGCGGCGCTGGCACGACTTGTGCATCGGCTCCGACATAGGGTTGTCCAAGTCAAATTCTCGGACACCACTTCTCAAAAGGAGTGTGACATATTACTGTGCGTGTCGGCAGTCACATCTAGCATTTACTCTGTCGCCATACACCAATAATTTATGCTAGATCACACATAGTACCATTACAACAATGGCACACATGTAGTTGATAAGCACACTATGCCATACGATTGGTACCTTGAAAATACAAGACAACAGGACTACTAAGATTTGACAATACTCCTGGTGGACTCAGTCCACCTTATTGACATCTAGCCAGGCGTGTCTTGCAGATGTCGAGGCCTCTCCGTGAGCTTCAGTGTCGGAGTTGCTCGGGGTAGGATGAGGAGCTATAGTGCTGGGATAGCGATGATGCCCCTCATGGGGTCTTGTGGTCACAATCCCGTTGGAGTAGGTCTCCAAGAGACGAAGGAGTTCTCCCGGGGAGGCAAAGGCATTGTCGGGGTTGATGATAGGAGCATACCTTGGGGGTCAACTGGCCTCCCAAGTAGCATTATTGGGGTGTCGGTGTTGGTTGCAGCTTCACTCCTTACCGGTGTCAAGAGAGTAAGCGTCATGCGAGTCGCAATTAGGTCATTAGTGACCTGATCGAGTAGTGCCTCTTGCGCTCTCAGGTAGCGCACCAGATGCACTAGAGCAGGATCCGACTCATGGTCACCGTTGGCGACTTGGGTCGGGCTACCATAGCCTTCATGACTAGGGTAGTAGAAGAAAGGGCGGGTGTTAACCCTCGGCGACAAATGCCAAAGATGAACTATACCCTCTCGGGCTGCAAGTTGGATGGCTTGGGGCTCGTCAGAGGTCGTCCTTCCGGTGAACCGGAAGGGACGCTCAGATGTGGCGCCCCTCCCATAGATGTGTACCGTGGCCCAGAAGTGGTGTATGGCATCACTTGTGTGTTCCTGGTACACAACATACTCTGGGGGTTCTATGCCAAAAGCACGACGAGTGAGATTGGCGAGGATCGCTGCGAAATCTCCAAGCTCGAATGTGGTGGTCTCGTTGTGGACGATGGGACCAGGCATCTTGGTGGTTTGGAAATCACGGTGCGAGTGAGAGTTGTGATGTGTTCAGTTGGGGCAAGGCTTCCTTTATAAGCTAGAGGAGTCTTCCATTGCACGCTTATGGATGGGACAACTCAGGTGCTGGCTACGGGCGCACGACCTATGACCTAGGACGATAGGTTGGGCACCGACTATCAAAAAGATGTCGGCTCGCCACTGTGCAGGCTATCGAATAGGATGGGCTTGATGGTGGATAAGAAAGGATATGGACGGTGTGGAAACCTAGGGATAGTGACCAGGCTAAGATAGGATTAGCCGGTGGTCAGCCTGGCTCTGATACTAAGGTTGTCGGGGCCGGATTTCCGGGACATAAATTCCCAGCAAACGACCCTTATGTCACCACCAGCCCCAGGATTACTGTTGCTGGTGGATATTTCCTTGATACAGAATTCTAAGCAATTACAAGGATTTGAGTACAAGACCTTACAGGTCCATTGAGTACAACAATAATTTCTAGTGGCAGATAATGGA
The DNA here is from genome assembly GCF_002162155.2 of Triticum dicoccoides. Taxonomy (NCBI): domain Eukaryota; kingdom Viridiplantae; phylum Streptophyta; class Magnoliopsida; order Poales; family Poaceae; genus Triticum; species Triticum dicoccoides. Next base: position 501,707,105 of record NC_041392.1, read on the forward strand.
AGCGACTTGTGGATCTCCAACCCTGATGGAACTCCATTCCCACGGGAACAGCTGACTTGGATAACTCCTATCTCGCGTGGCTGCTATCTCCAAATCCTAGGTTGCGGGGTGTCTTCACAATGCTCCTCTCTGGGTCATGATCTAGCCAAGACAATAGCCAGGGACAAGCCAGTGAGTATGTTTGAATGTACTTGCAAACATCAAGAACAAAATATATAGAGGATGCATATGCTCATGATGAATTAAATTATACGCATGTGCAGACTGAGAATTCAAAGCATGGCATGAAAAATATTCATACGGTGTGGAAGGATAAATAAGTCATGTTATTAGTAAATCAAAGAAATGAAACGGAACGTCGGGCATTGGACCGCCTGAGAAATTCCAAGAGAAATGCCAAATGGGCGTCTAAAAGAGAATCGGGCGAGACAGGACCGCCCGAGAACTCAAGCGACACCACGAGGGGTCTTGAAAATCAATGCCAAACGGGTGTCTAAAAGAGAGTCGGGCGAGACAGGACCGCCCGAGAACTCAAGCGACGTGATACGTCTCCGTCGTATCTATAATTTTTGATTGTTCCATGCCAATATTCTACAACTTTCATATACTTTTGTCAACTTTTTATACTATTTTTGGGACTAACATATTGATCCAGTGCCCAGTGCTAGTTCCTGTTTGTTGCATGTTTATTGTTTCGTAGAATATCCATATCAAACGGAGTCCAAACGGGATAAAAACTGACGGAGATTTTTTTTGGAATATATATGATTTTTGGGAAGAAAAATCCACGCGAGACGATGCCCTAGGGGGCCACGAGGCAGGGAGGCGCGCCCCAGGGGGGCAGGCGCACCCCTGACCCTAGTGGCCACCCTGTAAGGCAGTTGATGCCCTTCTTTCACCGCAAGAAAGCTAATATCCGGATAGAGATCGTTTAAAATTTCAGACCAATCGGAGTTACGGATCTCCGGGAATATAAGAAACAGTAAAAGGGTAGAATCTGAGAACGCAAAAACAGAGAGAGACAGAGAGACAGATCCAATCTCGGAGGGGCTCTCGCCCCTCCCATGCCATGGAGGCCAAGGACCAGAGGGGAAACCCTTCTCCCATCTAGGGAGGAGGTCAAGGAAGAAGAAGATGAAGGGGCCCACTCTCTCCTTCTCTTCCTGTGGCGCCGGAACGTTGCCGTGGCCATCATCATCATCACCGCGATCTACTCCAACACCTCCGCCATCTTCACCAACATCTCCATCACCTTCCCCCCTCTGTCTACAGTGGTCCACTCTCCCGCACCCTGCTGTACCCTCTACTTGAACATGGTGCTTTATGCTTCATATTATTATCCAATGATGTGTTGCCATCCTATGATGTCTAAGTAGATTTTCGTTGTCCTATCAGTGGTTGATGAATTGCTATGATTGACTTAATTTACTTGTGGTTATGTTGTTGTCCTTTGGTGCCCATCATATGAGCGTGCGCGTGGATCACACCATAGGGTTAGTTGTATGTTGATATGACTATGTATTGGAGGGCAAGAGTGACAGAAGCTTCAACCTAGCATAGAAATTGATGCATACGGGATTGAAGGGGGACCAATATATCTTAATGCTATGGTTGGGTTTTACCTTAATGAACATTAGTAGTTGCAGACGCTTGCTAATAGTTCCAATCATAAGTGCATAGAATTCCAAGTCAGGGATGACATGCTAGCAGTGGCCTCTCCCACATAATACTTGCTATCGGTCTAGTAAAGTAGTCGATTGCTTAGGGACAATTTCTCAACTCCTACCACACTTTTCCACACTCGCTATATTTACTTTATTGCTTCTTTACTTACAACAGCCCCTAGCTTTTATTTACGTTATCTTTATTATCTTTCAAACCTATCCAACAACACCTACAAAGTACTTCTAGTTTCATAATTGTTCTAGGTAAAGCGAACATCAAGCGTGCGTAGAGTTGTATCGGTGGTCGATAGAACTTGAGGGAATATTTGTTCTGCCTTTAGCTCCTTGTTGGGTTCGACACTCTTACTTATCGAAAACTGTTGCGATCCCCTATACTTGTGGGTTATCAAGACCTTTTTCTGGCGCCGTTGCCGGGGAGCAATAGCGTGGGGTGAATATTCTCGTGTGTGCTTGTTTGCTTTATCACTAAGTAATTTTTATTTGCTGTTATTAGTTGTTTTCTATCTTTAGTTATGGGTAGGAAACGCAAAATACCAAAAAAATTAGTTGTACCTACTAAACCAATGGTTGAAGAACCACTCAAAATCTATCACACTGTTGAAGCTTATTACTTGGATCATCTTTGATCCCTATGTGCTAGTGCTGAAACCCCAACTAGCTTAGTTGAGGGCAAATCTTTAGATGAGCATGCTTGTTATGTGCGACACCGAATATCTGAAAAAGGGAAAATTTTACTGGGTCAAATTCATCGTTTGCAATGCTATGCTTGGAATTAATGCGAAATATATGATATTACTTGTTGTTCTGAAAACCCTAAGAAACACCTTCCCTATCAATGTGAGTTTCGTGATAATGGAATCGTATCTTCGTATGATGTTCAACAAATTGAAGAATTTGTTGCTTTTAAGGGTGCTTATGAAATTTCTTCTTTGATTGAAACGTATGATGCTACTCTTTACAAATCTGAAAAATTTGACATACTTAAATATTGCTATGATAATTATGCTTCTAATGCCTATGTTGAACCATATATTGAGGACTACCCCGCTGTCCAAGAAGAGACTAATATTTTGCAGGAGTCTATGGAAGAAGAAATTGATGAAACTGTGAGCTCATTGGATGAAAAAGATGAGGAGGAGAGCGAAGAACAAAAGGAGGGAGAGCGGATTAGCTACACGTGCCCACCTTCTACTGAGAGTAACTCTTCAACTCATACATTGTTTAATTTCCCTTCGTGCTTACCGAAGGATGATTGCTATGATGATTGTTATGATCCCGTTGATTCTCTTGAAATGTCCCTTTTTGATGATGCTTGCTATGCTTGTGGCCAAGATGCCAATACGAATTATGCTTATGGAGATGAACTTGCTATAGTTCCTTATGTTAAACATGAAATTGTTGCTATTGCACCCACACATGATAGTCCTATTATCTTTTTGAATTCTTTCAACTACACTATATTGGAGAAGTTTGCCCTTATTAAGGATTATATTGATGGGTTGCCTTTTACCGTTGCACATGATGATTTTGATGAATATAATATGCATGTGCTTGCTGCTCCTACTTGCAATTATTATGGGAGAGGAACTATATCTCCACCTCTCTATGTTTCCAATATGATAAAATTGCAAGAAACTGCTTATGCTATGCATTGGCCTTTACTTTGTGTACATGAATTGTTATTTTATGACATGCCGATGCATAGGAAGAGAGTTAGACTTCGTTGGTTCATGATATATGTTGCTTTGTGCTCACTACTAAATTACAAATCATTGCTAATTAAAACTGGCTTTGATATACCTTGGGATCCGGGTGGATTCACTACTTGAGCACTATATGCCTAGCTTAATGGCTTTAAAGAAAGCACTGCGAGCGAGACAACCCGGAAGTTTTAGGGAGTCATTTCTTGTTGGGGAACGTAGTAATTTCAAAAAATTTCCTACGCACACGCAAGATCATGGTGATGATATAGCAACGAAGGGAGAGTGTTGTCTACGTACCCTCGTAGACCGAAGCGGAAGCGTTGACGCAACGTAGAGGAAGTAGTCGTACGTCCTCCGGTTCAACCGATCCAAGTACCGTTACTCCGGCACCTCCGAGTTCTTGACACGCGTACAGCTCGATGACGCACCCTCGATCTCCGATCCAGCAGAGGCGCCGAGGGGGAGTTTCGTCAGCATGACGGCGTGGTGACGATCTTGATGTTCTCCTGTTGCAGGGCTTCGCCTAAGCACCGCTACAATATGACCGAGGTGTAATATCGTGGAGGGGAGCACCGCACACGGCTAAGGAACGATCAATGATCAACTTGTGTGTCCTAGGGTGCCCCCCTACCCCCGTATATAAAGGAGGGAGGGAGGAGGTGGCCGGCCCCTCTCTTTTCCTTATCTTATTTGGAGGGGGAAGGAAAGAGTACTAGTATTAGGAAGTAGTACTAGTAGTAGTAATAGGAAGAGGGGGAAGGAGAAAGGAAAGGGGGGCCGGCCCCCCTCCCCAATTCGGATTGGGCTTGGGGGGGCGCGCCCCCTTCCCTTGCTCCTTCTCTCTTCCTCCTACATGGGCCCAATAAGGCCCATATACCTCCCGGGGGGTTCCGGTAACCTTCCGGGGCTCCAAACTTCTCCGGAACCTTTCCGGTGTCCAAATATATCCGTCCAATATATCAATCTTTATGTCTCGACCATTTCGAGACTCCTCGTCATGTCCATAATCATATCCGGGACTCCGAACAACCTTCGGTACATCAAAATACATAAACTCATAATATAACTGTCATCGAAACCTTAAGCGTGCGGACCCTACGGTTCGAGAACGATATAGACATGACTGAGACACATCTCTGGTCAATAACCAATAGCGGGACCTGGATGCCCATATTTGTTCCTACATATTCTACGAAGATCTTTATCGGTCAAACCGCATAACAACATACGTTGTTCCCTTTGTCATCGGTATGTTACTTGTCCGAGATTCGATCATCCGTATCCAATACCTAGTTCAATCTCGTTATCGACAAGTCTCTTTACTCGTTCTGTAATACTTCATCTTATAACTAACTCATTAGTTACATGCTTGCAAGGCTTAGGTGATGAGCATTGCCGAGAGGGCCCAGAGATACCTCTCCGACAATCGGAGTGACAAAACCTAATCTCGAATTATGCTAACTCAACATGTACCTTTGGAGACACCTGTAGTACTCCTTTATAATCACCCAGTTACGTTGTGACGTTTGGTAGTACCCAAAGTGTTCCTCCGGTAAACGGGAGTTACACAATTCTCATAGTTACAGGAACATGTATAAGTCATGAAGGAAGCAATAGCAGAATACTAAACGATCAAGTGCTAAGCTAACGGGATGGGTCAAGTCAATCACATCATTCTCCTAATGATGTGATCCCGTTAATCAAATGACAACTCTTTTGTCCATGGCTAGGAAACATAACCATCTCTGATAAACGAGCTAGTCAAGTAGAGGCATAGTAGTGACACTATGTTTGTCTATGTATTCACACATGTATTATGTTTCCGGTTAATACAATTCTAGCATGAATAATAAACATTTATCATGAAATAAGGAAATAAATAATAACTTTATTATTGCCTCTAGGGCATATTTCCTTCAGTCTCCCACTTGCACTAGAGTCAATAATCTAGTTCACATCGCCATGTGATTTAACACCAATATTCATATCTGTATATGATTAACACCCATAGTTTCACATCATCATGTGACCAACATCCAAAGGGTTTACTAGAGTCAATAATCTAGTTCACATCGCTATGTGATTAACGCCCAAAGAGTACTAAGGTGTGATCATGTTTTGCTCGTGAGAGAAGCTTAGTCAACGGGTCTGTCACATTCAGAGCCGTATGTATTTTGCAAATATGTTATGTCCACAATGCTCTGCACAGAGCTACTCTAGCTAATTGCTCCCACTTTCAATATGTATCCAGGTTGAGACTTAGAGTCATCTGGATCAGTGTAAAAGTTTGCACTGATGTAACTTTTACAACAAACTCTTTTATCACCTCCATAATCGAGAAACATCTCCTTAGTCCTTACTAAGGATATTCTTGACCAATGTCCAGTGATCTACTCCTAGCTCACTATTGTACTCCCTTGCCAAATTCAGAGCAAGGTATACAATAGGTCTGGTACATAGCATAGCATACTTTATAGAACCTATGACTGAGGCATAGGGAATGACTTTTCATTCTCTTTCTATTTTCTGCTGTGGTCGGGATTTGAGTCTTACTCAATTTCATACCTTTGCAACACAGGCAAGAACTCTTTCTTTGACTGTTCCATTTTGAACTATTTTAAAATCTTGCCAAGGTATGTACTCATTGAAAATCTTATCAAGCGTCTTGATCTATCTCAATAGATCTTGATGCTCAATATGTAAGCAGCTTCACTGAGGTCTTGCTTTGAAAAACTCCTGTCAAACACTCCTTTATGCTTTGCAGAATAATTCTACATTATTTCCGATCAACAATATGTCATTCACATATACTTATCAGAAATGCTGTAGTGCTCCCACTCACTTTCTTGTAAATACAGGCTTCTTCAGAATTCTGTATAAAACTATATGCTTTGATCACACTATCAAAACGTTTATTCCAACTCCGAGATGCTTGCACCAGTCCATAAATGGAACGTTGGAGCTTGCACACTTTGTCAGCACCTTTTGGATCAACAAAACCTTCAGGTTGCATCATATACAACTCTTCTTCTAGAAATCCATTCAAGAATGCAGTCTTGACATCCATTTGCCAAATTTCATAATCATGAAATGCAGCAATAGCCAACATGATTCGGACAGACTTAAGCATCGCTACGGATGAGAAAGTCTCATCGTAGTCAACCCCTTGAACTTGTCGAAAACCTTTTGCAACAAGTCGAGCTTTGTAGACAGTAACATTACCATCAGCGTCAGTCTTCTTCTTAAAGATCCATTTATTCTCAATGGCTTGCCGATCATCGGGCAAGTCAACCAAAGTCCATACTTTGTTTTCATACATGGATCCTATCTCAGATTTCATGGCCTCTAGCCATTTTGCGGAATCTGGGCTCATCATCGCTTCCTCATAGTTCGTAGGTTCATCATGGTCTAGTAACATGACTTCCAGAACAGGATTTCCGTACCACTCTAGTGCGGATCTTACTCTGGTAGACCTACGAGGTTCAGTAGAAACTTGATCTGAAGTTTCATGATCAATATCATTAGCTTCCTCACTAATTGGTGTAGTTGTCACAGGAACCGGTTCTTGTGATGAACTACTTTCCAATAAGGGAGTAGATACAGTTATCTCATCAAGTTCTACTTTCCTCCCACTCACTTCTTTCGAGAGAAACTCCTTCTCTAGAAAGGATCCGATTTTAGCAACGAAAATCTTGCCTTCAGATCTGTGATAGAAGGTGTACCCAATTGTCTCCTTTGGGTATCCTATGAAGACACATTTCTCCGATTTGGGTTCGAGCTTATCTGGTTGAAGTTTCTTCACATAAGCATCGCAGCCCCAAACTTTGAGAAACGACAACTTTGGTTTCTTGCCAAACCACAGTTCATAAGGCGTCATCTCAACGGATTTTGATGGTGCCCTATTTAACGTGAATGCGGCCGTCTCTAAAGCATAACCCCAAAACGATAGCGGTAAATCGGTAAGAGACATCATAGATCGCACTATATCCAATAAAGTGCGGTTACGATGTTCGGACACACCATAACGTTGTGGTGTTCCAGGTGGCGTGAGCTGTGAAACTATTCCACATTGTTTTAATTGAAGACCAAACTCGTAACTCAAATATTCATCTCCATGATCAGATCGCAGAAACTTTATTTTCTTGTTACGATGATTTTCCACTTCACTCTGAAATTCTTTGAACCTTTCAACTATTTCAGACTTATGTTTCATCAAGTAGATATACCAATATCTGCTCAAATCATCTGTGAAGGTCAGAAAATAACGATACTTGCCACGAGCATCAACACTCATTGGATCGCATACATCGGTATGTATTATTTCCAATAAGTCAGTAGCTTGTTCCATTGTTCCGGAGAACGGAGTTTTAGTCATCTTGCCCAAAAGGCACGGTTCGCAAGCATCAAATGATTCATAACCAAGTGATTCCGAAAATCCATCTTTATGGAGTTTCTTCATGCGCTTTTATACCGATATGACCCAAACGGCAGTGCCACAAATAAGTTGCACTATCATTATTAACTTTGCATCTTTTGGCATCAATATTATGAATATGTGTATCACTACGATCGAGATCCAACAAACTATGTTCATTGGGTGTATGACCATCGAAGGTCTTATTCATGTAAACAGAATAACAATTTATTCTCTAACTTTAAATGAATAATCGTATCGCAATAAACATGATCAAATCATATTCATGCTTAACGTAAACACCAAATAACATTTATTTAGGTTTTACACTAATCCCGAAAGTATAGGGAGTGTGCGATGATGATCATATCAATCTTGGAACTACTTCCAACACTCATCGTCACTTCACCCTCAACTAGTCTCTGTTTATTCTGTAACTCCTGTTTCGAATTACTAATCTTAGCAACCGAACAAGTATCAAATACTCAGTGGCTACTATAAACACTAGTAAGGCACACATCAATAACCTGTATATCAAATATACACTTGTTCACTTTGCCATCCTTCTTACCCACCAAATATTCAGGGCATTTCCGCTTCCAATGACCATTTCCTTTGCAGTGTAAGCACTCAGTTTCAGGCTTTGGTCCAGCTTTGGTTTTCTTCACGGGAGTGACAACTTGCTTGTCATTCTACTTGAAGTCCCTTTCTTTCCCTTTGCCCTTTTCTTGAAACTAGTGATCTTGGTAACCATCAACACTTGATGCTCTTTCTTGATTTCTACCTTCGTTGATTTCAGCATCACGAAGAGCTTGGGAATCGTTTTCGTCATCCCTTGCATACTATAGTTCATCACGAAGTTCTAGTAACTTAGTGATGGTGACTAGAGAATTCTGTCAATCACTATCTTATCTGGAAGATTAACTCCCACTTGATTCAAGCGATTGAAGTACCCAGACAATCTGAGCACATGCTCACTAGTTGAGCGATTCTCCTCCATCTTTTAGCTATAGAACTTGTTGGAGACTTCATATCTCTCAACTCGGGTATTTGCTTGAAATATTAACTTCAATTCCTGGAACATCTCATATGGTCCATGACGTTCAAAACGTCTTTGAAGTCCCGATTCTAAGCCGTTAAGCATGGTGCACTAAACTATCAAGTAGTCATCATATTGAGCTAGCCAAACGTTCATAACGTCTACATCTGCTCTTGCAATAGGTCTGTCACCTAGCGGTGCATCAAGGACATAATTCTTCTGTGCAGCAATGAGGATTAACCTCAGATCACGGATCAAATCCGCAACATTGCTACTAACATTTTTCAACACAGTTTCTCTAGGAACATATCAAAAACAAACATATGAAAGCAACAACGCGAGCTATTGATCTACAACATAATTTGCAAAATACTACCAGGACTAAGTTCATGATAAATTAAAGTTCAATTAATCATATTTCTAAAGAACTCCCACTTAGACAGACATCTCTCTAGTCATCTAAGTGATTACGTGATCCAAATCAACTAAACCATGTCCGATCATCACGTGAGATGGAGTAGTTTCAATGGTGAACATCTCTATGTTGATCATATCTACTATATGATTCACGCTCGACCTTTCGGTCCCCGAGTTCCGAGGCCATATCTGTATATGCTAGGCTCGTCAAGTATAACCTGAGTATTCCGCGTGTGCAACTGTTTTGCACCCGTTGTATTTGAACGTAGAGCCTATCACACCCGATCATCACGTGGTGTCTCAGCACGAAGAACTTTCGCAACGGTGCATACTCAAGGAGAACACTTCTTGATAATTAGTGAGAGATCATCTTAAAATGCTACCGTCAATCAAAGCAAGATAAGATGCATAAAGGATAAACATCACATGCAATCAATATAAGTGATATGATATGGCCATCATCATCTTGTGCTTATGATCTCCATCTTCGAAGCACCGTCGTGATCACCATCGTCACCGGCGTGACACCTTGATCTCCATCGTAGCATCGTTGTCGTTACGCCATCTATTGCTTCTACGACTATCGCTACCGCTTAGTGATAAAGTAAAGCAATTACAGGGCGTTTGCATTTCATACAATAAAGCGACAACCATATGGCTCCTGCCAGTTGCCGATAACTTCGGTTACAAAACACGATCATCTCATACAATAAAATATAGCATCATGTCTTGGCCATATCACATCACAACATGCCCTGCAAAAACAAGTTAGTCGTCCTCTACTTTGTTGTTGCAAATTTTACGTGGCTGCTACGGGCTTAAGCAAGAACCAAACTCACCTACGCATCAAAACCACAACGATAGTTTGTCAAATAGACTCCGTTTTAACCTTCACAAGGACCGGGCGTAGCCACACTCGGTTCAACTAAAGTGAGAGAGACAGACACCCGCCAGCCACCTTTAAGCACGAGTGCTCGTAACGGTGAAACCAGTCTCGCGTAAGCGTACGCGTAATGTCGGTCCGGGCCGCTTCATCTCACAATACCGCTGAACCAAAGTATGACATGCTGGTAGGTAGTATGACTTATATCGTCCACAACTTACTTGTGTTCTACTCGTGCATATAACATCAACACATAAAACCTAGGCTCGGATGCCACTGTTGGGGAACGTAGTAATTTCAAAAAATTTCCTACGCACACGCAAGATCATGGTGATGATATAGCAACGAAGGGAGAGTGTTGTCTACGTACCCTCGTAGACCGAAGCGGAAGCGTTGACGCAACGTAGAGGAAGTAGTCGTACGTCCTCCGGTTCAACTGATCCAAATACCGTTACTCCGGCACCTCCGAGTTCTTGACACGTGTACAGCTCGATGACGCACCCTCGATCTCCGATCCAGCAGAGGCGCCGAGGGGGAGTTCCGTCAGCACGACAGCGTGGTGACGATCTTGATGTTCTCCTGTTGCAGGGCTTCGCCTAAGCACCGCTACAATATGACCGAGGTGTAATATCGTGGAGGGGAGCACCGCACACGGCTAAGGAACGATCAATGATCAACTTGTGTGTCCTAGGGTGCCCCCCTACCCCCGTATATAAAGGAGGGAGGGAGGAGGTGGCCGGCCCTAGGGGGGGCGTGCCATGAGGAGGGGGAAACCTACTCCAAGTAGGTTTCCCTCTCTTTTCCTTATCTTATTTGGAGGGGGAAGGAAAGAGTACTAGTATTAGGAAGTAGTACTAGTAGTAGTAATAGGAAGAGGGGGAAGGAGAAAGGAAAGGGGGGGGCCGGCCCCCCTCCCCAATTCGGATTGGGCTTGGGGGGCGCGCCCCCTTCCCTTGCTCCTTCTCTCTTCCTCCTACATGGGCCCAATAAGGCCCATATACCTCCCGGGGGGTTCCGGTAACCTTCCGGGGCTCCAAACTTCTCCGGAACCTTTCCGGTGTCCAAATATATCCGTCCAATATATCAATCTTTATGTCTCGACCATTTCGAGACTCGTCGTCATGTCCGTAATCATATCCGGGACTCCGAAAAACCTTCGATACATCAAAATACATAAACTCATAATATAACTGTCATCGAAACCTTAAGCGTGCGGACCCTACGGTTCGAGAACGATGTAGACATGACTGAGACACATCTCTGGTCAATAACCAATAGCGGGACCTGGATGCCCATATTGGTTCCTACATATTCTACGAAGATCTTTATCGGTCAAACCGCATAACAACATACGTTGTTCCCTTTGTCATCGGTATGTTACTTGTCCGAGATTCGATCGTCGGTATCCAATACCTAGTTCAATCTCGTTATCGACAAGTCTCTTTACTCGTTCTGTAATACTTCATCTTATAACTAACTCATTAGTTACATGCTTGCAAGGCTTAGGTGATGAGCATTGCCGAGAGGGCCCAGAGATACCTCTCCGACAATCGGAGTGACAAAACCTAATCTCGAATTATGCTAACTCAACATGTACCTTCGGAGACACCTGTAGTACTCCTTTATAATCACCCAGTTACGTTGTGACGTTTGGTAGTACCCAAAGTGTTCCTCCGGTAAACGGGAGTTACACAATTCTCATAGTTACAGGAACATGTATAAGTCATGAAGGAAGCAATAGCAGAATACTAAACGATCAAGTGCTAAGCTAATGGGATGGGTCAAGTCAATCACATCATTCTCCTAATGATGTGATCCCGTTAATCAAATGACAACTCTTTTGTCCATGGCTAGGAAACATAACCATCTCTGATAAATGAGCTAGTCAAGTAGAGGCATACTAGTGACACTATGTTTGTCTATGTATTCACACATGTATTATGTTTCCGGTTAATACAATTCTAGCATGAATAATAAACATTTATCATGAAATAAGGAAATAAATAATAACTTTATTATTGCCTCTAGGGCATATTTCCTTCATTTCTTTCTGTTGAGTGCTTTCATATAGTTTAAAAACAACAAAAATAAAGAGGGGAACCCAAAACTTTTTCAAAAAAAGGAAAGTGAAAGTGAGAAACACAAGCATTGTTGAAGTGGGAGAGCTCCTTGAACTTTGTTCATGCTCACGGCAACTTTGTGAATCTTGATTATAGAAACTTTTCAACAAAAATAATTATACCCTTGTACAATTCCATTGTATTATAAAAATAATGTGCCAAGGTTTGCCTTTAGGATGTTTACTTTGCTTGTTGGTTTGTATGGTGCGGGACAGAAACTTCGGCTGTAGTCTGCGATTTTAATTTTTTTACTGGAACATCAAATGGTTCTGATTCTTTTTGCACTGTATTTCTATACAAATTGTTTATTTTTTCCTAATTTTCGTAGAATTTTTCAAGTATCAGAAGTATGGTGAATGTTCAGATTATTACAGACTGTTCTGTTTTAGACAGATTCTGTTTTTGATGCATAGTTTGCTTGTTTTGATGAAACTATCAATTTATATCAGTGGATTAAGCCATGAAAAAGTTATATTACAGTAGTCACAATGAAAAAACAAAATATGAATTGGTTTGCAACAGTACTTAGAGTAGTGATTTGCTTTATTATACTAACGGATCTTACCGAGTTTTCTATTGAAGTTTTGTGTGGATGAAATGTTCGATGATCGAGAAGGTCTCGATGTGAGAAGAAGGAAGAGAGGCAAGAGCTCAAGCTTGGGGATTCCCGAGGCACCCCAAGTAAATATTCAAGGAGACTCAAGAGCCTAATCTTGGGGATGCCCCGGAAGGCATCCCCTCTTTCTTCAACAAGTATCGGTATGTTTTCGGATTCGTTTCGTTCATGCGATATGTGCAATCTTGGAGCGTCTTTTGCCTTTATTTTTCATTTTTATTTTATGCACCATGCTGGTATGAGATAGTCCTTGGTTTATTTATATAATGTTCTATGCACTTCACTTATATCTTTTGAGTATGGCTTTATAGAATGCCTCATGTGCTTCACTTATATCATTTGAAGCTTGGATTGCCTGTTTCTCTTTACATAGAAAACCGCCATTTGTAGAATGCTCTTTTGCTTCACTTATATTTGTTAGAGCACGGGCATATCTTTTGTAGAAAGAATTAAACTCTCTTGCTTCACTTATATCTATTTAGAGAGATGACAGGAATTGGTCATTCACATGGTTAGTCATAAAATCCTACATAAAACTTGTAGATCACTGAATATGATATGTTTGATTCCTTGCAATAGTTTTGCGATATAAAGATGGTGATATTAGAGTCATGCTAGTGGGTAGTTGTGGATTGTAGAAATACTTGTGTTGAGGTTTGTGATTCCCGTAGCATGCACGTATGGTGAACCGTTATGTAACGAAGTCGGAGCATGAGGTATTTATTGATTGTCTTCCTTATGAGTGGTGGTCGGGGATGAGCGATGGTCTTTTCCTACCAATCTATCCCCCTAGGGTCATGCGTAGTAGTACTTTGCTTCAAGGGCTAATAAACTTTTGCAATAAGTATGTGAGTTCTTTATGACTAATGTTGAGTCCATGGATTATATGCACTCTCACCCTTCCATCATTGCTAGCCTCTCTAGTATCGCGCAACTTTCGCCGGTACCATAAACCTCCTTATATCTTCCTCAAAACAGCCACCATACCTACCTATCATGGAATTTCCATAGCCATTCCGAGATATATTGCCATGCCACTTCCATCATCATCATATACATGACTTGAGCATTTATTGTCATATTGCTTTGCATGATCGTAAGATAGCTAGCATGATGTTTTCATGGCTTGTCCATTTTTTTGATGTCATGGCTACGCTAGATCATTGCACATCCCGGTGCACCGCTGGAGGCATTCATATAGAGTCATATCTTTGTTCTAGTATCGAGTCGTAAGTAAATAAAAGTGTGATGATCATCATTATTAGAGCATTGCCCAAAAAAGAGAGGCCAAAGAAGCCTAAATAAAAAAGGGGGCCAAAGAAGCCCACACAAAAAAAAGAAAAGAAAAGGGGGCAATGTTACTATCCTTTTACCACACTTGTGCTTCAAAGTAGCACCATGGTCTTCATATAGAGAGCCTCTTGAGTTATCACTTTCATATACTAGTGGGAATTTTCATTATAAAACTTGGCTTGTATATTCCAACGATGGGCTTCCTCAAATGCCCTAGGTCTTCATGAGCAAGCAAGTTGGATGCACACCCACTTAGTTTCAGTCTGAGCTTTCATATACTTATAGCTCTAGTGCATCCGTTGCATGGCAATCCCTACTCACTCACATTGATATCTATTGATGGGCATCTCCATAGCCCGTTGATACGCCTAGTTGATGTGAGACTATCTTCTCCTTTTTTGTCTTCTCCACCACCACCATTCTATTCCACCTATAGTGCTATATACATGGCTCACACTCATGTATTGCGTGAGGGTTAAAAATGCTGAAGCGCGTTAAAAAGTATGAACCAATTGCTTGGCTTGTCATCGGGGTTGTGCATGATGTGAATATTTTGTGTGGTGAAGATGGAGCATAGCCAGACTATATGATTTTGTAGGGATAACTTTCTTTGGCCATGTTATTTTGAAAAGACATGATTGCTTTATTAGTAGGCTTGAAGTATTATTATTTTTATGTCAAATGATAGACTATTGCTTTGAATCACTCGTGTCTCAATATTCATGCCATGATTAGATATGTGATCAAGATTATGCTAGGTAGCATTCCACATCAAAAATTATCTTTTTTTATCATTTACCTACTCGAGGACGAGCATGAATTAAGCTTGGGGATGCTGATACGTCTCCGTTGTATCTATAATTTTTGATTCTTCCATGCCAATATTCTACAACTTTCATATACTTTTGGCAACTTTTTATACTATTTTTGAGAATAACATATTGATCCAGTGTCCAGTTCCAGTTTGTTGCATGTTTTTTGTTTCGCAGAATATCCATATCAAACGGAGTCCAAACGGGATAAAATCTGACGTAGATTTTTTTGGGAATATATATGATTTTTCGGAAGAAAAATCCACGCGAGACGATGCCCGAGGGGGCCATGAGGCAGGGGGGCGCGCCCCAGGGGGGCAGGCACGCCCCTAACCCTTGTGGCCACCCCGTAAGGCAGTTGATGCCCTTCTTTCGCCGCAGGAAAGCTAATATCCGGATAGAGACCGTGTTAAAATTTCAACCCAATCGGAGTTATGGATCTCCGGGAATATAAGAAACGGTGAAAGGGTAGAATCTGAGAACGCAGAAACAGAGAGAGACAGAGAGACAGATCCAATCTCGGAGGGGCTCTCGCCCCTCCCATGCCATGGAGGCCAAGGACCAGAGAGGAAACCCTTCTCCCATCTAGGGAGGAGGTCAAGGAAGAAGAATACGAAGGGGCCCCCTCTCCCCTTCTCTTCCGGTGGTGCCGGAACGCTGTCGTGGCCATCATCATCATCACCGCGATCTACTCCAACACCTCTGCCATCTTCACCAACATCTCCATCACCTTCCCCTATCTATCTACAGCGGTCCACTCTCCCGCAACCCGCTGTACCCTCTACTTGAACATGGTGCTTTATGCTTCATATTATTATCCAATGATGTGTTGCCATCCTATGATGTGTGAGTAGATTTTCGTTGTCCTATCGGTGGATGATGAATTGCTATGATTGATTTAATTTTCTTGTGGTTATGTTGTTGTCCTTTGGTGCCCATCATATGAGCGCGCGCGTGTATCACACCATAGGGTTAGTTGTATGTTGAGAGGACTATGTATTGGAGGGCAAGAGTGACAGAAGCTTCAACCTAGCATAGAAATTGATGCATACGGGATTGAAGGGGGACCAATATATCTTAATGCTATGGTTGGGTTTTACCTTAATGAACATTAGTAGTTGTGGACGCTTGCTAACAGTTCCAATCATAAGTGCATAGAATTCCAAGTCAGGGATGACATGCTAGCAGTGGCCTCTCCCACATAATACTTGCTATCGGTCTAGTATAGTAGTCAATTGCTTAGGGACAATTTCGCAACTCCTACCACCACTTTTCCACACTCGCTATATTTACTTTATTGCTTCTTTACTTACAACAGCCCCTAGCTTTTATTTACGTAATCTTTATTATCTTGCAAACCTATCCAACAACACCTACCAAGTACTTCTAGTTTCATACTTGTTCTAGGTAAAGAGAACATCAAGCGTGCATAGATTTGTATCGGTGGTCGATAGAACTTGAGGGAATATTTGTTCTGCCATTAGCTCCTTGTTGGGTTCGACACTCTTACTTATCGAAAACTGTTGTGATCCCCTATACTTGTGGGTTATCATGACACCACGAGAGGTCTTGAAAATACACGCCACAGTTGGGTGTCTGAAGCGACGCCTCATAAAGGACTTATAAGAAAATAACATGAGCATTTAGGTGGACTAGCCATCCCAAGAGATGCTCACAGTTGCACATAAGAGGAAACGGTTAGTCCACAACAATATTCATGTCAACAATAATATTCATAATGGCACCAACAGTGACAGTAATTACCCTGCAGGACGAACCTTGATCAATTTAATTATTTCCTCCGGAGACTGACACTAAGACCGACACTTGACCAACCCAGACTGTAGTCCTTAACCATGGACACGACTATTCGAATAGATATAACTCTGCAGAGGGTGTACTCTTTACCCACATGTATAGGATTTCTTTAGCCAACACCGAGACGCTGACTAATTCCCGTTACGGCCTTTGGATTGAAAACACACCTGACCAGCACACACCAGATTAACTTTCCGGATGCCATGAATCACCCAAAGCATCGTTCAAGAGAAACTCTAAGGCGGGGAGACCATCGTCTCGAGTAGCATGGGATCACTATTAACACACGCGGATTACAAGGGGTGCCCCCCTCTCGGCCCAGCCGGATACACCCATGCCCCCTGGCCCGATGACTGGCATTACAGCCGGTACCTGGAAACCCTCATCGTGGCCTCTCTGTACGGTGTGTGCAGGGAAAGGGGTTAACAACTTACTGAACCGTACCCAGCCTGTGGCAGGGACAAGTGGTAGCACGAAACCAGTATGGGGGTTACCGGAACAAGACTCGATCTACGGTCAACTCAGGAGGTTTAAGTTTGCCTGAAGTGGTTAGCATAATATAAATCATTGGCAGTACCCAACAGGGTCACCACTTGGTATGTTCCAACATACCCTCACTGATCACTCTCGTCACAATGAGATTTCAGTCTCATAGTTACTTTTCTCGTGACTGATTCTTCCTGCAAAATAGCCTGGACCAACACAGGCACATATGGCACATGAAAATAACCGTACTCACTTATACTTCCTGTTTAAATGAAAATAAAATACCATCCAGGGGAATCATGCATGTATGACCAATACTATGCAAATTTCACATGAGTTGAATATATTCATAATTCACTTCTACATACAAACAAACACTATGCATTCACCATATCATGTGTTCAACATGCTTGCCTTGAGCATGCAGAAAGATTGGGTGCACTCCAAAACTTTGAAAATTATATCTCCCCTCGATTTCCTATTTTCAAAATATTTTAATTACCATAAAATCCCAAAACAGTACATAAAAGTTGTTTGGAAAATTTTGAAATAAATACTAAAATGAACTAGATGAAATTTGAGAAATAACAGAAAAAGAATCAAGTCAGTTGGAGTTCATATGATTTTCCTATGGATTTACTAAGCTGGAATATTAAAGGAAATGGACTATTTAGTAGATCCCGCAAAAACCAGGCCTAGGAAAAATGTTCACCCTCACCGGGTAAATACAGAATGATTGGAGGAGTAGGCAGAAATTTGAAGCGTCAAATTTGGATGTGAAATGGATGCTTTGGAATTATTTGAAATCTGATGGAAAATAAAAAGGGAAACATATATTGCTGTGATGGGCTGAGCAGAAACGCGCCCTGGGCGCGGTATAGCCGGCTGGCGCTACTGGGCCAAGCCCAATCGCTCGACTGCACAGGAGGGTTGCGATGTTGAAGGCGTACTCACAACAATACGCTTTCCACGTGGGAAAGCAACTTCAATAGAACTCGTCTCCACTTAAGACGAGCTGGCGCGGCGCTGGGTCACTGACAGTGGGCCCGCTTGGCCCACCGGTCAGGTTTGACCAGTCCACGCGCGCGCCATCTCCTCTGACCAAATGGAGACGGAGCTCCGACGAGGCTCGCCAGCAATTGGCGGCTCCATTTGGAAAACCGAGGCCATCCGTAGGCTCAGGGGGTTGAGGCAGTCCCTCCGGTGGTCGCTATGGTCCCTGAGGTGGACGGAGTCACCGGGGGCGAGCTCAGCCGAAGAGCTCCGACGGGGCGAATTGGGTGTTTCTCCCACGGTGGCTCCCGAGCAGAATTGAGCACGGGGGTGGGTCAGTGGGTGCTCAAGGAGGCTAGTGGTGGAGAAATTTGGGAGGGGGAGGGTCGGACGGCGTCGGAACCATCCGAGTCATGGCGGCGGCAGGAGTTGCCAGAGAGGAAGAAGACGATCATCTCCGGTCGCGTTGCTGCCACGGGAGGATCAGAGAGGGGAAGGGGAGAGTCTGGTGAGGATCGAAGAGAGCCCGGGGTGAGCTTTTATAGCGCGAGGGGTCGGCTCCGCGGTGTCCAGTGGATAAGCACGGCGGCGATGGTCATTACGGCGGCAGGTGAGGCCGATGAGGTCGGCAGAGTGGACGGTGAGGGCGGTGGCCGCCCGCAGTTACTCCTAGGAGGAGCTGGGCTGCTCGGGACGCGCCACGTGGGTCGGGCAGAGACATGGCCGCGCGGGACTCGTCGGGCAGCGGTCTTGGTCGTCATGGACGGCGGTGGACGGCGCTAGGGGCCAAGCGAGGGTGTCGGTGAGGTTCCAGGTGGTCGAGCCGATCCAAAGAAGGATCAGGATGAGAGGGGGAGGCAGCAGAGACACGACAGGGGCTCGGTGCCGACGCGTTCAAAATACATGCTCTGGCCGCGCCCGGTGCACGCTCGTTAGGTGTTCGTCAGATTGCCAGTGGCATCTACAGGGACACACACGAGCTACAAATCAACAGGATGGTGCTTATAGGTAAGAGAGGAGTGATGGACATGCTGGTTTGGCCAAATAACCAAGTGTCCAGTGTAAGTTAGAAAGTGGCAACATTTCTGTCATGCCCACAAGGTGTTTGACAGAATGCTAGGGCAAGCTAAAGGACTTTGATGGATTTGAAACTTGGCAGAGTGGGGTCTCTTTAGATGCTAGAGATGATGGTGGAGTTAGTTTGGCAAGATGAGAAACTTTCTAGTGCAAGTTTTAGCAGAATTCAGTTTTGGACAAAAACTTCAGAGGGGTGTTTGGTGGACTTGCAAGTTGAAATTGAAGCTGCCCTTTTGGTCTTAAGGTACTAGTTGGAAGGACTACAAGATGGCAAAGTTTCAGAATTAATGGATATAGAAAAATTAGGGTTGCAGTGATAACTCAAGAATGGGACAGAATTTGAAAAGAGGATGTTTCACTCAAAATTTTCAAAGGACATAGTTAGGTTTTTGCTCAAAAGTGATTTATAGGCATCACCTGACCTCTCACAATTTTTGTGGGATTTTAAAACAATTATTTAAAATACTTGTAGTGTAATAGAAGCATTTTGAGTATTGAAAATGCTTTTAAAAGTATTACTTTGTGGAAAATTTTATTATGAAAATGTTTCCTACTGTTTCTTATGATATAAATCAAATGATTTACAAAACAACCAAGGACCACAACATTTCACACAAATAATCTTCTATGGAGGGAAGAATTTTTGTAAAACAGGAAATAGAAAAGGCTTTGAAATTAATAAATGACCTAGTATAATTCAAAACTTTATCTCTGGCCAAACTTTACTTAAAGAAAATATGATTAATTTTTTTGGGTGTTACAAGAGATCCAGAAGAAGAGGAGGAGGAAGAGGATGCTGCACTAGCTCCTAAGGCTGAGAAGCTTATGGGAGACGCAATTAAGTCAGGGGCTACTCCATCTAAGCCCAAATCTGCTCCCAAGGCTGCTGCTCAAAAAACCCCAAAGCCCAAGAGGAACACTAGGAGTATACCTGCTAAGGAGAAGAACAAGGCCCCAATGCCTGAAGCTGAAGAAGAGGAAGATGATTCTCATGTTTTGAGGAAGTTGAAGCCCAAAATTCCTGACCACAATGATGCTCATCCAGTCGCTGAGGAGATGCACATCAGGAAAGATGCATGATTGAGATTATGGAGACAGTCTGATCCCTATGCTATTAGGAGGAGGACTGCAGTTGACTATAGGTTCCATACAAAGGAACAACAAGATTTCTATGAGACAATTTTGTTTGACAAGAAGCCCATAGTGTGTGACATGAAATGGGTAGACTGAGAATTCATCCGAGAAAATGAAGATCACTTCCCTGGAGTGTATGACAGCTTTAAGGCATGTGGAGTTGATGAATTCGTTGGACAAAATCTCACCAAGTGGAATGATGAGTTGATCATGCAGTTTTACTCCACTGTCCACTTCTATCCAGATGGAAGGATAGTTTGGATGTCTGAGGGTTCCAGGTACCATTCCAGACTTGAAGAATGGGCCAAGCTAATCAATGCCCCCAAAGAACATGAGGATGACTTGGATGTGTATGCCACCAAGAAGAAAGACCACAACTCAATGGCAAACATGTACAAGGAGATCCCTGATAAGGCTTTGGAAACTCACAAGCTTGGATCTGTGCATTTCTTGTTGTCAGGTTTGCCTACGATCAACTGGATCTTAAGGCACACATTGCTACCCAAGTCAGGAGATCACAAGATGATCAGAGGACACTCCATCAACATGCTGCAAATATTTTATGTTCCCCAGAAGTTCAAAGTTATGAGTTTGATTATCGAAACGATCAAGAGGACTGCTGCTGATCAAAAGAGGAGTTGTGGGTATGCTCCACATATTCAAGAGCTCATCAATTCAAAGATGGGCACAGGGACTTATTTGCTGGACAAGGAGCATCTACCTCTATATCCTGAATTTGAAGACAACACTTTGTGATGAATGAGGAGGAACCATCATTAGCTCAAGTCCAGGAGAAGAGAACCAAGGAAAAGGCTGAGAAAGCTGCCCAGATGCCAAGTGTTGAAGAGGCATCTCGAGTCTTCCTGAAGAGCAACCAAGATCAGTTAGGCTATTTGATTCAAGCTACACTGAGGATTGATAAGGACTTGGCCACCCTGACTCAAAATCAGGAGAGCCTAGAGAGGATTGTGGAGATGAAATTCTATGATATTGATCTGAAGGTGACTGAGATTCAGACTACAGTTGAGCAGCTTCAGGAGGAAGCAGAAGAGGGGCAAGGAAAGACAACTACTGATGCTTTTAAGCGTGTGCCACGAGGTCCAAAGTCTACGGCAGTGCCAGTCTCAGATGCCAGAGCTTCAGTGTCAGCATCAGCAGCTACAGCTCTAGTGCCACCTCCAGCACCCACTCCATCAGCTCCAACTACGTCATCAGAAGCCTTCATCATTGGAGTTCTCTCTACACCACCTCCTGACAACCAAGCCTGAGAGACGTATAGCACTATGCATTTTCAAACGTTTTGGTAACTTGTTGCCAAAGGGGGAGAAATATGTATAGATCATAGGCTTCGAGAGAGAGTGTCTTGCTTTTTTATCTCTCTCTTGCTTTTGGTTGAACTTTGTGTGCTTGTGTGAGATACTTTTATGTCCTTGTGAGATACTGATGTGATCATATGGTTGATCATATGCTACCTTAATGTTGGGTTGAATCATGCTATCTGTTATATCTCATATATGGCCATTCACTTGCTTGGTGATGAGTGCATGCTTTTAATTTCTATCATTTTGAGCGCTCCACCAAGATGCATGTGACATGGAAGAGTAACCCATGAACCTAATCGATTGTGCATTTGCATTCAAAATCAAATTTTAAATAATGCACAAATTTAGGGGGAGCTCTTGCTTATCACATTCTTCTCAAAGCGACGATGTTTTTCAATCTTATTATCATTTGTCGAAGCTTTGATCTATATGTTAGCATCAATTACCAAAAAAAGGAAGATTGAAAGTGCAACTATCCCTGGGTGGTTTTGGTAATTCCTAACAACATATAGCTCATTGAGCTAATGCTATTTGAAGATAAATATTTCAGGAAAGCTCAATGATTGGCATGGAATGGATTAGAAAGTGGACCCCTCAAAATTTTAAGGACAAAAGATTGGCTCAAGCTCAAAGCACAAGACTCTACCTTTTTCATTTTAGTGATCCAAGATCACATTGAGTCCATAGGAAAAGCCAATACTATTAAAAGGGGATGAGGTGTTGCTTAATGAGTTACTTGCTCAAAGTGCTTAGTGATATGCTCCAAAAACACTCAACTACTTTGTCATATCCACATATGTCCTAAACCAAAAGTCAAACTCGGCCCCACCGAAATCTTCTATCCGGCGCCATCGAGTTCATTTGACATAGCCACTGCCAGAAACCCTAATCAATTTGGTCTCACCGATAGGGATCTCGGTCTCACCAAGATGGGATTGCAAACTCTCTGTTTCCCTTCGTAACGTTTCAATCTAACTGAGATGAGTGATCGGTCCCCACCGAGACTGCAATGCAAACTCTATGTTTCCCCTTTGTAACATTTCGGTCTAATAGATATGAGCGAATCCGTCCCATTGAGTGAGGGAGTCCTGGATTAGGGGGTCTCCACATAGCCGGACTATATCCTTTGGCCGGACTGTTGGACTATGAAGATACAAGATTGAAGACTTCGTCCTGTGTCCGGATGAGACTCTCCTTAGCGTGGAAAGTAAGCTTGGCAAATACGAATATGTAGATCTCCTTCCTTGTAATTGACTCTATGTAACCCTAGCCCCCTCTGGTGTCTATATAAACCGGAGGGTTTAGTCCATAGGACAATATACAATCATACCATAGGCTAGCTTCTAGGGTTTAGCCTCTACGATCTCGTGCTAGATCAACTCTTGTAATACTCATATCATCAAGATCAATTAAGCAGGAAGTAGGTATTACCTCCATCGAGAGGGCCCGAACCTGGGTAAACATCGTGTCCCCCGCCTCCTGTTACCATCCGCCTTAGACGCACAGTTCGGGACCCCTACCCAAGATCCGTCGATTCGACATTGGTGCTTTCATTGAGAGTTCCACTGTGCCGTCACCGTAAAGCTTGATGGATCCTTCGATCATCGGTAATGATGCGTTCCAGGGTGAGGTTTTTCTCCCCGGACAGATCTTCGTATTCAGCGGCTTCGCACTGCGGGCCAACTCGCTTGGCCATCTGGAGCAGATCGAGAGCTATGCCCCTGGCTATCAGGTCAGGTTCGGAAACTTAAACTACACTGCCGACATCCGCGGAGACTTGGTCTTCGACGGATTCAAGCCCATGTCAGGTGCGCCGCACGATCACGACGAGCATGATTTAGCTCTACCATCGGACAATGTTCGGGAGATCACACCTGCAACTACTCCGGCCTTCAATCCGGAGCAAATTGCGCCATCCGAGGATGGGTGGATAGACCCCGCCATGGAGGCCGCACTCTCACTGGCGATAGAGCCGAATACTCACTTCACCCCTTACGAGAGCCGTGTTGCCGAACCACTGGATTCGTCTCCGGCCATGGACTCAGAGCCGCCTACGTCCATGCCTATCGAATCCGATTGGGCGCCGATCATGGAGTTCACCTCCGTGGATATATTTTAGCACTCACCTTTTGGCGACGTGCTAAATTCATTAAGGTCTCTATCCTTGTCAGGAGAACCTTGGCCGAACTATGTCCGGCTAGAATGGGATACGGACGACGAAGAATTTCGCTCCCCACCCACCACCCACTTAGTAGCCACTATCGACAATTTAACCGACATGCTCGACTTCGACTCTGAAGACATCGGCGGTATGGACGACGATGCAGGAGACGAACAGGAACCACCGCCCACAGGGCGCTGGACCGCCACCTCTTCATATGATATATACATGGTGGACACCCCCAAAGAAGGCAATGGCAACGAGACAATGAAGGATGACCCCTCCAAGAAGCAACCCAAGCGCCGACGTCAGCGGCGCCGCTCTAAGTCCCGCCATAGCAAAAGTAGTGATACCAACACAAGAGACAGTAACACTCCGGATAGTGCCGAAGACGACAACAATCCCCTCCAGCACGATTTAGAGCGGGAGGGTGAACAAGCTAGCCCTCCAGAGCAGGCAGCAGATGGAGAATCGGAGGAGGACAATTACATGCCTCTCTTCGAAGATGAGGTAAGCCTCGGCGATGAAGAATTTATCGTGCCTGAGGATGCCGTCGAACAAGAGCGCTTCAAGCGCTGGCTTATGGCCACAGCAAATAGCTTGAAGAAAAAGCAACAACAGCTTCAAGCTGATCAAGATTTGCTAGCAGACAGATGGACCAAAGTCCTTGCGGCCGAGGAATGTGAACTCGAGTGCCCCTCCAAGAGTTACCCAAAGCGCAGGTTGCTACCTAGCCTCAAGGAGGAAGCATTGAAACCTACATCACCAGCGTATGATGCAGCTGACGGGCCACCTCGTGGCCGAGACAGAGAGGCATTTCAGCCCGAAGTCCAGCCAGCACCCCGCCGCCAATCCAACAAAAATTCCAAGGCCCGGGGCAACACGTGGGACCTGCGAGACGTATTGGAAAACAAGGCAAAACATGCAAGATCAATCTACGGATCACGGGGGCGCGCACCAACATGCGACGATGATCGTCACGCCAGATACACTAAAAGCAAATCCGTCCGAGCCGAACACGGCAGACAAGACTCGTATGAACCGCGTCGTGATAAAGCCTGGCACAGAGGCGCCGCACATCCCTTATGCTTCACTGATGATGTAATGGATCACGAATTCCCAGAAGGGTTTAAACTCGTAAACATTGAATCATACGATGGTACTACAGACCCCGCTGTATGGATAGAAGACTTCTTCCTCCACATTCACATGGCCCGCGGGGATGACCTACATGCCATCAAATATCTCCCACTAAAACTCAAAGGGTCGGCTCGGCATTGGCTCAATAGCTTGCCAGAAAATTCCATCAGAAGTTGGGAGAACCTGGCAGAGGCATTCCTGGACAATTTCCAGGGCACTTATGTGCGACCGCCGGGCGCTGACGATTTAAGTCATATAACTCAACAGCCAGGGGAATCGGCCAGGAAATTCTGGACCCGGTTGCTAACCAAGAAGAACCAAAATGTCGACTGTACGGATGCAGAGGCCTTAGCGGCATTTAAGCATAATATCCGTGACGAATGGCTCGCCCGGCACCTCGGCCAAGAGAAGCCAAAATCCATGGCAGCCCTCACGACACTTATGACCCGCTTTTGCGCGGGCGAAGATAGATGGTTGGCTCGTAGTACCAATACAGCAAGCAAACCTGGCATATCAGAAGCCAGGGATAGCAACAGCAAACCACGATGCAACAAACACAAGCGCCGCAAATATGGTGAAAACGCTGAAAATACGGCAGTTAATGCCGGGTTCAGGGGCTCAAAGTCCGGTCAGCGGAAAGGGCCACCCAAAAATAAAAATCCGGGTCCATCTAGTCTGGACCGCATACTCGATCGCCAATGCCAAATTCATGGCACCCCAGAAACGACAGCCACCCATACCAACAGAGAATGCTGGGTCTTCAAACAAGCCGGCAAGGCAGGTGACAAAGACGAAGAGGGGTCTCAAAGCAACGATAGCAACGAAGAGCCCAGATCACCGAACACAGGAGGGCAAAAGAAATCCCCCCCATCAATCGGTGAATGTGGTAAATACCACCCAAATTGCCAACTCGGACCAGATATGCATCCTTAGGGATGGCGACTCAATGGAACTAGCCGTCCCACAATATAAACTAGGGCCGGTCACCTTCAACTGCACGGATCGTTCGACTAACGCCAATCAGGGCAATCCAGCCGCACTAATCCTCGACCCAATAGTAGACGGGTTCCACCTCACTCGAGTCCTTATAGAGGCATCATACCAGGTATGGAGGTTAGCTGTACAGGCTCCATTGCCCTTGAGGTAATCTTCGGATCACCAGAAAATTACCGTATCGAAGAGTTAATCTTCGAAATTGCCCCTTTCCGCAGTGATTATCAAGCACTGCTCGAACGAACCGCGTTCGCTCGATTCAACGTGGTGCCACATTATGCCTACCATAAGCTCAAGATGCTCGGTCCATGCGGTGTCATCACGGTTCATGGCAAGGACGAACCTTCCCTCGACACCAACAAATACACCACTACCTTAGCAGCAGAAACAATGAGCAGCACCTTGCAGCCGAACCTTGAGTCGACGTCCAGGCTCCCGAACACCGTCAAGGGGCTCCGAACTACTTCGCGGTTCCGCTATATCGGCTAAGGTTGCACTGGGAGAACTACTGCGATTGTGTCCCAGTTCTTCCGAATGAGCACCTCAGTAGAGAAAGCCGAAAACTGACTGTCATGATACGGCGAGAGCTGGTCAGCTGTTCGAGCGGTTACAAAATCTTTAAGGATTTCTCCCACATAATGCCATAACCAATGCAGCGTGCGATGGATCGGATTTTCTCCGATCAGGCGCTTATAGAGCCCCTAGTACGGTCTTCCGAACACAAGGGGCTACGCCGACCATACTAAAGCTCCTATGGCTAAGTGAGAGTGATAAAGCCCTATAGTCCGATTGCCTGGTTTGTTGTGCTGAGCACCTCCTTTGAAGGACCCAAAACTAGGATAAAGAGTGCTCAGGTTTATCCTGAACACTCCCGTACTTCTTACGTGGGGGCAGAAGCCGATGACTGGCCAACTCTCAGGTTTAATATAAAAACGGCCACACAGGAGGGTAAACTTTTATATAATAGGCGACAAATAAATGACCTTGTTCAAACATTACGAAGGACAACATGATTGGCATTCATGGAAATATAATGTCCTTGGTGCATAGCTCCGCTGCAAGGTAGGATCCTTTCAGGACACTCTCATAATATAATTCGGGCTTGCAGTACCCCTTCCCCTCTAGCGGTCCTCCGGTCATTAGCTTTTCGGCATCCATCTTCCCCCAATGCACCTTTGCGTGGGCGAAGGCCATTCACGCTCCTTCTATACAGACCGACCGCTTGATGACGTCAAGTCGAGGGAAAGCACTTACAAGCCGCCTCACGAGCCCGAAGTAGCTGCTTGGAATCGGCTCAGGGGGCCATAGCCGGATAACCATATCTTTCATGGCTAGTTCCGCCGCCCTATGCAGTTCGATCAGCTGTTTCAGTTGATCGGCAAAAGGCACCGGATAATTCGGCGCCAAATACTGCGACCAGAAGAGCTTATCTGCGGTGTTCCTTTCTTCGGCTCGGTAGAATTGGGCGGCATCTGATATGCTGCAAGGAAGCTTGGAAAATACACCTGAGAAATCCGGATTCAAAATCAGAAACATAGTTTTCCCTTCAAATACTTGCTTTACATGGGAAAAGACTTACCCGCCGCGATCTTTCTCGCCTCTTGGATCCTGTGCAGGGCCCTTTGGGTTTCCTCTCGGGCATCGCTCGTGGCTTGACGCGCCTTGGTGAGTTCGGATTCTTTCTCCGTTAAACTCTGCTCCAAGGTCTCGCATTTACTTACGGCCTCTTGCAGCTCCTGCTCAGCTTTAATAATTCTGGCCTCGTGTTTCTCACGAAGAGTCCGCTCTGTGGCCACCTTTTTCTCGGCCTCGGCAATGTCCCTTTTGAGGGCCTCGACTTCGGTCATAACCCCTAGCACAAATTATGCGGCTTATTTCATACTGAACATTTATTTCACAATAAATGCGTGCAACGCTTGTGCATACCTTGTTTATCCCTCCACTGCATTTTCAATTGGCCAAGTTCTTCTATGGCCCGCTCCATACTTTGATTCAGTCCGAAGATCTCCGCAGTACGAGAGGCAGCAGCCGCTATAGGTACCTGCTTGAAACAGAAGAGAAATCAATGTCATTCAATGAGTCTTCCTGCGATCATCAATTCGATCCCCCTGTCCGGTTCTTTCTTTCACCGAACAGTGTATCAGGGGCTACTATCTATACTATGACACTCTTCGACAACTCATAAAACATACCTCAAAGCCTCTTATAAGGCTGATACGGGCTTCATTCAGTCCACTCTCAGTTGACTAAATCTTCTCAATCACCGCACCCATAAGGGCACGGTGTTCATCAACGATGGAGGCGTCTTGCAACGCCACCAACAAAGCATCCGACACGTCTGGATGGACAGAGGTCGCCGGTGGAACAGGCACGCCCCCTCCAGCCGAAGGAGGTTGCCTTCTCGATTCTGGAGCCGTATAGGTCTATGGAATCGCATCCGGTGGGGAGCCCAACTCAGGATCGCCCCCGCCGTCAGACCCCATGGGAATCTTTTCCCCCATGTGTCCGGCCCCTGCAGTTTGACCTCCAGGCATCGCCTTCACGGTTTCTTCCTTTCCTCCTTGGCCAGAGTCCTTCTGGGACGAAGCCTCGGTGTTATGCACCTGTTTGGAGGAAGGGGCCTTTGGGGGCGTCCCGCTCGCCATAGCATTTGAGCTCAGCAGGTCCTTGATACGTCTCCAACGTATCTATAATTTTTGATTGCTCCATGCTATAGTATCTACTGTTTTGGATATTTATGGGCTTTATTATACACCTTTATATCATTTTTGGGACTAACCTATTAACCCAGAGCCCAGAGCCAGTTTCTGTTTTTACCTTGTTTTAGAATATCGCAAAAAAGGAAAACCAAACGGAGTCCAATTGACCTGAAACTTCACGGAACTTATTTTTGGATCAGAAGAAGCCCGGGAGACTTGGAGTCCACGTAAGGGAAGCTTCAAGGAGGCCACGAGGTAGGGGGGCGCGCCCACCCCCCTGGGCGCGCCCTCCACCCTTGTTGGCCCCTCGTGGCCCCCTGAAGTACTTCTTCCGCCTATATATCGCCATATACCCTAAAACAATTGGGGAGCACAATAGATCGAGAGTTCCGCCGCCAGAAGTCTCCGTAGCCACCGAAAACCAATCTAGACCCGTTCCGGCACCCTGCCAGAGGGGGCAATCCCTCTCCGGTGTCCATCTTCATCATCTCGGTGCTCTCCATGACGAGGAGGGAGTAGTTCTCCCTCGGGGCTGAGGGTATGTACCAGTAGCTATGTGTTTGATCTCTTTCTCTCTCTGTCGTGCTCTTGAGGTGGTACGATCTTGATGTATCGCGAGGTTTGCTATTATATTTGGATCCTATGATGTTTCTTCCCCCCTCTACTCTCTTGTAATGGATTGAGTTTCCCCTTTGAAGTTATCTTATCGGATTGAGTCTTTAAAGATTTGAGAACACTTGATGTATGTCTTGCCGTGCGTATCTGTGGTGACAATGGGATATCACATGATTCACTTGATGTATGTTTTGGTGATCAACTTGCGGGTTCCGCTTATGAACCTATGCATAGGGGTTGGCACATGTTTTCGTCGTGATTCTCCGATAGAAAGTTTGGGCACTCTTTGAGGTTCTATGTGTTGGTTGAATAGATGAATCTGAGATTGTGTGATGCATATCGTATAATCATACCCATGAATACTTGAGGTGACATTGGAGTATCTAGGTGACATTAGGGTTTTGGTTGATTTGTGTCTAAAGGTGTTATTCTAGTACGAACTCTAGGGCTGTTTGTGACACTTATAGGAATAGCCCAACGGATTGATTGGAAAGAATAACTTTGAGGTGGTTTCGTACCCTACCATAATCTCTTCGTTTGTTCTCCGCTATTAGTGACTTTGGAGTGACTCTTTGTTGCATGTTGAGGGATAGTTATGTGATCCAATTATGTTATTATTGTTGAGAAGACTTGCACTAGTGAAAGTATGAACCCTAGGCCTTATTTCAACGCATTGCAACACCGTTTATGCTCACTTTTATCATTAGTTACCTTGCTGTTTTTATATTTTCAGATTACAAAAACCTTTATCTACTATCCATATACCACTTGTATCACCATCTCTTCGCCGAACTAGTGCACCTATACAATTTACCATTGTATTGGGTGTGTTGGGGACACAAGAGACTCTTTGTTATTTGGTTGCAGGGTTGCTTGAGAGAGACCACCTTCATCCTACGCCTCCTACGGATTGATAAACCTTAGGTCATCCACTTGAGGGAAATTTGCTACTGTCCTACAAACCTCTGCACTTGGAGGCCCAACAACGTCTACAAGAAGAAGGTTGTGTAGTAGACATCAAGCTCTTTTCTGGCGCCGTTGCCGGGGAGGTTAGCACTTGAAGGTATATCTTTAGATCTTGCAATCGAGTCTTTTAGTTTCTTGTTTTATCACTAGTTTAGTTCATAAAAGAAAACTATAAAAAATGGAATTGAGTTTGTCTCATACGCTTCACCTTTTTAATATCTTTCATGAGTATGATGGAAAGGATAGTTGTGCTCAAGTGATAGAAGAAGAAATCTATAAAATGTTTGGCACTAAATATTTGAATGATGAGCATGATTGCAATGTTTTTAGTATGAATTCCTTGAATATCCATGATGCTAATGATATGCAAAGCCACAAGCTTGGGGAAGCTATGTTTGATGAAGATGATATTTTTTATCCCCCAAGTTTTGATGAGCAAATTTATTATGATGAAAGCATGCCTCCTATCTATGATGATTATTGTGATGACACATATGCTTTAAAGAATAATGATAACCATGAAACTTGTCATCTTGATCTTAATTTTAAATCACATGATAGTTATTTTGTTGAGTTTGCTCCCACTATTATCCATGAGAAGAATTTTGCTTATGTGGAGATTAGTAAATTTTCTATGCTTGTAGATCATGAAAAGAATGTTTTATGTGCTGGTTATATTGTTGAATTCATTCATGATGCTACTGAAAATTATTATGAGGGAGGAATATATGCTTGTGGGAATTGCAATAATATCAAGTTTCCTCTCTATGTGCTTAAAATTTTGAAGTTATGCTTGTTTTACCTTCCTATGCAAGTTGATTCTTGTTCCCACAAGTTGTTTGCTCACAAAATCCCTATGCATAGGAAGTGGGTTAGGCTTAAATGTGCTAGTTATATTCTTCATGATTCTCTCTTTATGTTTCAATCCTTATCCTTTATGTGAGCATCATTGAAATCATCATGCCTAGCTAGGGGCGTTAAACGATAGCGCTTGTTGGGAGGCAACCCAATTTTATTTTAGTTCCTTGCTTTTTGATCCTGTTTAGTAATAAATAATTCATCTAGCCTCTGTTTATATGTGGTTTTATGTGTTTAATTAGTTTTTGTGCCAAGTAGAACCGTTGGGAAGACTTGGGGGAAGTCTTGTTGATCTTGCTGTAAAAAACAGAAACTTTAGTGCTCACGAGAATTGCTGCCATTTTTATTTGGAGAGTTCTATTTAGTTAATTATTTTTTAAGATGATTGATAGATAAATTCCTCACGTCCAGCAATTTATTTGAGAATTTTATGAGTTCTAGAAGTATATGTTTGATTCAGATTACTACAAACTGTTCTGTTTTTGACAGATTCTGTTTTTCATGTGTTGTTTACTTATTTTGATGAATCTATGGCTACTAAAGAGTTTATAAAGCATATATAAGTTGGAATACAGTAGGTTTAACACCAATATAAATAAAGAATGAGTTCATTACAGTACCTTGAAGTGGTGATTTATTCTTATACTAACGTAGCTTACGAGTTTTCTACTTTAAGTTTTGTGTTGTGAATTTTTCAAGTTTTGGGTAAAGATTCGTTGGACTATGGAATAAGGAGTGGCAAGAGCCTAAGCATGGGGATGCCCAAGGCACCCCAAGGTAATATTCAAGGACAACCAAGAGCCTAAGCTTGGGGATGCCCCGGAAGGCATCCCCTCTTTCGTCTTCGTTCATCGGTAACTTTACTTGGAGCTATATTTTTATTCACCACATGATATGTGTTTTGCTTGGAGCGTCAATTTATTTTGTTAGTTTTGCTTGATGTTTGAATAAAATACCAATATCTGAAATTATTAAATGTTAGAGAGTCTTCACATAGTTGCATAATTATTCGACTACTCATTGATCTTCACTTATATCTTTCGGAGTAGTTTGCTGTTGCTCTAGTGCTTCACTTATATCTTTTTAGATCACGGTGGTGGTTTTATTTTATAGAAATAGATGAACTCTCATGCTTCACTTATATTATTTTGAGAGTCTTTAGAACAGCATGGTAGTTTGCTTCGGTTATGAAACTAGTCCTAATATGATGGGCATCCAAGAGGGATATAATAAAAACTTTCATATAAGTGCATTGAATACTAAGAGAAGTTTGATACTTGATAATTGTTTTGAGATATGGAGATGGTAATATTAGAGTCATGCTAGTTGAGTAGTTGTGAATTTGAGAAATACTTGTGTTGAAGTTTGTGATTCCCGTAGCATGCACGTATGGTGAACCGTTATGTGATGAAGTCGGAGCATGATTTATTTATTGATTGTCTTCCTTATGAGTGGCGGTCGGGGACGAGCGATGGTCTTTTCCTACCAATCTATCCCCCTAGGAGCATGCGCATAGTACTTTGTTTCGATAATTAATAGATTTTTGCAATAAGTATGTGAGTTCTTTATGACTAATGTTGAGTCCATGGATTGTACGCACTCCCACCCTTCCACCATTGCTAGCCTCTCTAGTACCGCGCAACTTTCGCCGGTACCATAAACCCACCATATACCTTCCTCAAAACAGCCACCATACCTACCTATTATGGCATTTCCATAGCCATTCCAAGATATATTGCCATGCAACTTTCCACCGTTCCGTTTGTTATGACACGCTTCATCATTGTCATATTGCTTTGCATGATCATGTAGTTGACATCGTATTTGTGGCAAAGCCACCGTTCGTAATTCTTTCATACATGTCACTCATGAGTCATTGCACATCCCGGTACACAGCCGGAGGCATTCATATAGAGTCATATCCTATTCTAAGTATCGAGTTGTAATTCTTGAGTTGTAAGAAAATAAAAGTGTGATGATCATCATTATTAGAGCATTGTCCCAGTGAATAAAGGATGATGGAGACTATGATCCCCCCACAAGTCGGGATGAGACTCCGGACGAAAAATAAAAATAAAAAGAGAAAGAGAAAAAAAGGAGGCCAAAAAAAAAAGAGAAAGGCCCAAATAAAAAATATAAATAAAAATGAGAGAAAAAGAGAGAAGGGACAATGCTACTATCCTTTTACCACACTTGTGCTTCAAAGTAGCACCATGATCTTCATGATAGAGAGTCTCCTATGTTGTCACTTTCATATACTAGTGGGAATCTTTCATTATAGAACTTAGCTTGTATATTCCAATGATGGGCTTCCTCAAAATGCCCTAGGTCTTTGTGAGCAAGCAAGTTGGATGCACACCCACTTAGTTTCTTTTTGAGCTTTCATACACTTATAGCTCTAGTGCACCCGTTGCATGGCAATCCCTACTCACTCACATTGATATCTATTGATGGGCATCTCCATAGCCCGTTGACACGCCTAGTTGATGTGAGACTATCTTCTCCTATTTGTCTTCTCCACAACCACCATTCTATTCCACCTATAGTGCCATGTCCATGGCTCACGCTCATGTATTGCGTGAAGATTGAAAAAGTTTGAGAACATCAAAAGTATGAAACAATTGCTTGGCTTGTCATCGGGGGTGTGCATGATTTAGATATTTTGTGTGGTGAAGATGGAGCATAACCAGACTATATGATTTTGTAGGGATAACTTTCTTTGGCCATGTTATTTTGAGAAGACATAATTGCTTAGTTAGTATGCTTGAAGTATTATTATTTTTATGTCAATATTAAACTTTTGCCTTGAATCTTATGGATCTGAATATTCTTGCCACAATAAAGAAGAATTACTTAGAGAAATATGTTAGGTAGCATTCCGCATCAAAAATTCTGTTTTTATCATTTACCTACTCGAGGACGAGCAGGAATTAAGCTTGGGGATGCTGATACGTCTCCAACGTATCTATAATTTTTGATTGCTCCATGCTATATTATCTACTATTTTGGATGTTTGTGGGCTTTATTATACACTTTTATATCATTTTTGGGACTAACCTATTAACCCAGAGCCCAGTTCCAGTTTCTGTTTTTACCTTGTTTTAGAATATCGTAGAAAAGGAAAACCAAACGAATTCCATTGACCTGAAACTTCACGAAACTCATTTTTGGATCAGAAGAAGCCCGGGAGACTTGGAGTCCACGTAAGGGAAGCTTCGAGGAGGCCACGAGGTAGGGGGCGCGCCCACCCCCTGGGCGCGCCCTCCACCCTCATGGGCCCCTCATGGCCCCCCTGATGTACTTCTTCCGCCTATATATCTCCATATACCCTAAAACGACCGGGGAGCACAATAGATCGGGAGCTCCGCCGCCAGAAGCCTCCGTAGCCACCGAAAACCAATCTAGACCCGTTCTGGCACCCTGCCGGAGGGGGCAATCCCTCTCCGGTGGCCATCTTCATCATCCCGGTGCTCTCCATGACGAGGAGGGAGTAGTTCTCCCTCGGGGCTGAGGGTATGTACCAGTAGCTATGTGTTTGATCTCTCTCTCTCTCTCGTGTTCTTGAGGTGGTACGATCTTGATGTATCGCGAGCTTTGCTATTATATTTGGATCCTATGATGTTTCTTCCCCCCTCTACTCTCTTGTAATGGATTGAGTTTCCCCTTTGAAGTTATCTTATTGGATTGAGTCTTTAAAGATTTGAGAACACTTGATATATGTCTTGCCGTGCGTATCTGTGGTGACAATGGGATATCACGTGATTCACTTGATGTATGTTTTGGTGATCAACTTGCGGGTTCCGCTCATGAACCTATGCATAGGGGTTGGCACACGTTTTCGTTGTGATTCTCCGGTAGAAACTTTGGGGCACTCTTTGAGGTTCTATGTGTTGGTTGAATAGATGAATCTGAGATTGTGTGATGCATATCGTATAATCATACCCACGGATACTTGAGGTGACATTGGAGTATCTAGGTGACATTAGGGTTTTGGTTGATTTGTGTCTTAAGGTGTTATTCTAGTACGAACTCTAGGGCTGTTTGTGACACTTATAGGAATAGCCCAACGGATTGATTGGAAAGAATAACTTTGAGGTGGTTTCGTACCCTACCATAATCTCTTCGTTTGTTCTCTGCTATTAGTGACTTTGGAGTGACTCTTTGTTACATGTTGAGGGATAGTTATGTGATCCAATTATGTTATTATTGTTGAGAGGACTTGCACTAGTGAAAGTATGAACCCTAGGCCTTGTTTCAACGCATTGCAATACCGTTTACGCTCACTTTTATCATTAGTTACCTTGCTGTTTTTATATTTTCAGATTACAAAAACCTTTATCTACTATCCGTATACCACTTGTATCACCATCTCTTCGCCGAACTAGTGCATCTATACAATTTACCATTGTATTGGGTGTGTTGGGGACACAAGAGACTCTTTGTTATTTGGTTGCAGGGTTGCTTGAGAGAGACCACCTTCATCCTACACCTCCTACGGGTTGATAAACCTTAGGTCATCCACTTGAGGGAAATTTGCTACTGTCCTACAAACCTTTGCACTTGGAGGCCCAACAACGTCTACAAGAAGAAGGTTGTGTAGTAGACATCAGTCCTCTGATGAGGATTGTTTGGTACGGGACCTCGCCGGACTACAAAACAAATATATGCTCAGGTTAAAATACTAAGCCACGATGAGTCCGAACGCTTAAATGTACTCAGATTTTATATACTTACGAGTTCACCAAGGGCTGGGCCCTGGGATCCCATGCCGGGCGGCTGTTGGCGGCGGTAGTGGACTCCTCCGGAAGAGGAGCCCTTCCCCTTTTGGGCAGTTCGGCCTCCAAGGGTGCGGAGGCCGTCCTCTTCCTTCTTCACCCCGCAGGTGATTCATCTTCCTCCTCCTCTTCGTCCTCTTCGTAGGCGTAATGGGCACCAAAACCTTCGGATATTGTGTCCGAAGTGCCGCGGCGATGAAGGCCGCCCCGGGTCTTTTTGGCCTCCTTCTCGGTCGTCTTCTTCGGCACCTTGTAAGGCGCCGGGACCAACATCTTCATCAGAAGTGGGATGGCCGGGTCTTCGGGCAGCGGGGCCGGACAATGGATACACTCCTCCTTCTTCGTCCAGTCCTGGGAGAGTTGAATAACACGCGTTAAGCGCTTCCTTTGGGTCATGCGGATAGAAAAGTTGGATAAACTCACTGAACTTGCAGGGCGGGACAGTTGGTACCCGCGGTCCTTGGTGGAGTCCGGCCATAATTTGATTGACTTGAAAAGCACCTTCCAAATGTCCTTGTGCGAGGAGCCGAAGAACCCTCACAAGGTTTGGTGCCTGAACGGATCGAATTCCCATAGATTGCAAGTCCGGTGTTGACAACGCAGTACCCGGCGGACTAACATCACCTGGACTACGTTGAAAAGTTCAATGTTCTTATCTCCCATATCTTTAAGGCGCGTCCGGAGCACCGACTGTTCGTCAGACAAGGACCAGTCCAGGCCTTTCTTAACCCAGGATGTAAGCCGCAGAGGGGCGCTGGATCGAAACTCGGGAGAGGCGGCCCATTCCTTACCGCGCGACTCAGTGATGTAAAACCACTGTTGTTGCCACTCCTTGACAGAATCATTAAAGGTTCCAGTTGGCCATATGACGTTGGGCATCTTGCTCACCACAGCGCCTCCGCACTCAGCGTGCTCGCCGCCCACCACCTTGGGCTTCACATTAAAAACCTTCAGCCATAAACCGAAGTGTGGCGAAATGTGGAGAAAAGCCTCGCACACGACAAATGAATGTCGAGATGTTGAGGAAGGAATTAGGGGACAGATCGTGAAGATTGATCCCATAATAATACATGATGCCATGTATCCGTGTCAAAACCGGCGGATCTCGGGTAGGGGGTCCCGAACTGTGCGTCTAAGGCGAATGGTAACAGGAAGCAGGGGACACAATGTTTACCCAGGTTCGGGCCCTCTCGATGGAGGTAATACCCTACGTCCCGCTTGATTGATCTTGATGATATGAGTATTACAAGAGTTGATCTACCACGAGATCATAGAGGCTAAACCCTAGAAGCTAGCCTATGGTATGATTGTATGTTGTCCTATGGACTAAACCCTTCAGTTTATATAGACATTGGAGGGGGTTAGGGTTACACAGAGTCGGTTACAAGGGAGGAGATCTACATATCCGTATTGCCAAGCTTGCCTTCCACGCCAAGGAAAGTCCCATCCGGACACAGGACGAAGTCTTCAATCTTGATAGTCCAATAGTCCGGTTGTGATATAGTCCGGCTGTCCGGAGACCCCCTAATCCAGGACTCCCTCAGTAGCCCCTAAAACAGGCTTCAATGATGATGAGTCCAGCGCGCAGATTTGTCTTCGGCATTGCAAGGCGGGTTCTTCCTCCAAATACTCCATAGAATATTTTGAACACAAGGATAGTGTCCGGCTCTACAAAACAAGTTCCACATACCACCGTAGAGATAATAGTATTTCCACAAATCTAATCTGCTGACACGTTTGACATCATGACATCATACCATGGCCCGGTCATTATTCGAACCGTTTTTCTCAACCAGCTACTACACATATCGCGAGGTGGTTTCCTTGGCACGTCTTGTCGAAGCAGAGATCGTGTCCCCTTATCACGGGATTCTCATCAATACGGATGTGGGTAACCCAACCGCTCCATCAATTACGGCACTTAGGGAATGAGAGGTTTTACCAGGCGAGTGGGGAGGCGCATCGCCTCTTCCGCCCTTATAAAGGGACACGGATTCACTCTTTTTAGCCACGCCTTCTTCCCGATTCATTCCTTTCTGCTCAGGCTCCAGTGCCCAAGCGTTTGCCTTCTCTGCCCACAAAAGGCCTTCCAAAGATGTCCGGATCCGGAGCAGGAGGCAAATGGATGGCCTCTACCGTCCGAGAGAAGGATATCAAAAAGCTTCGGGAGGCCGGGTATCTGGCCAAGAAAATCAGCCACCGTCTCCCGACGGCGGGATAGATCGTCCCCACTCCGGAACCCCACGAGAGGGTTGTATTCCTCCCTCACTTTGCCCGCAGGCTAGGGTTTCCCCTCCAACCGTTTGTTCGTGGCATCATGTACTATTATGGGATCGATCTTCACGACCTGTCCCCTAATTCCTTCCTCAACATATCGACATTCATTGTCGTGTGCGAGGCTTTCCTCCGCATTTCGCCGCACTTCGGTTTATGGCTGAAGGTTTTTAATGTGAAGCCCAAGGTGGTGGGCGGCGAGCACGCCGAGTGCGGGGGCGCTATGGTGAGAAAGATGCCCAACGTCATATGGCCAACAGGAACCTTTAATGATTCTATCAAGGAGTGGCAACAACAGTGTTTTACATCACTGAGTCGTGCGGCAAGGAATGGGCCGCATCGCCCGAGTTTCGATCCGGCGCCCCTCTACGGCTTACATCCTGGGTCAAGAAAGGCCTGGACTGGTCCTCGTCCGATGAACTGTCGGTGCTCCAGACACGCGTTAAAGATATGGGAGATAAGAACATTGAACTTATCAACATAGTCCAGGTGATGTTAGTCAGTCGGATACTGCCTTGTCAACACCGGACTTGCAATCTATGGGAATTCGATCCGGCCAGGCACCAAACCTTGCGAGGGTTCTTTGGCTCCTCACATAAGGACATTTGGAAGGTGCTTTCCAAGTCCAGCAAATCATGGCCGGACTCCGCCGAAGACCGCGGTTACCAACTGTCCCGCCCTGCAAGTTTGGTGAGTTTATCAAACTTTTCTATCCACATGACCCAAAGGAAGCGCTTAACGCGTGTTTATTCAACTCTCCTAGAGCTGGACGATGAAGGCGGAGCGGATCCATTGTCCGGCCC
This sequence comes from Triticum dicoccoides, assembly GCF_002162155.2. Classification (NCBI taxonomy): domain Eukaryota; kingdom Viridiplantae; phylum Streptophyta; class Magnoliopsida; order Poales; family Poaceae; genus Triticum; species Triticum dicoccoides. Next base: position 501,746,201 of record NC_041392.1, read on the forward strand.
CGCTGCCCGAAGACCCGGCCATCCCACTTGTGATGAAGATGCTGGTCCCGGCGCCTTACAAGGTGCCGAAGAAGACGACCGAGAAAGCGGCCAAAAAGACCCGGGGCGGACTTTGTCGTCGCGGCACTTAGGACACAATACCCGAAGGCTCTGATGCCCATTCCTCCTCCTAAGAGGATGAAAAGGAGGAGGAAGATGAATCCCCTATAGGGGGAAGAAGGAAGAGGACGGCCTCCGCACCCTTGGAGGCCGAACTACCCAAAAGGGGAAGGGCTTCTCTTTCGGAGGAGTCCACTGCCGCTGCCGACAGCGGCCCGGCATGGGATCCTAGGGCCCAGCCCCTAGTGAACTCGTAAGTATATAAAATCCGAGTACGTTTAAGCGTCCAGACTCATCGTGGCTTAGTATTTTAACCTTAAGCCATATTTTTTGGTAGTGCGGTGAGGTCCCGTACCAAACAATCCTCATCAGAGGACCTGCTGAGCTCAAATCCTATGGAGAGCGGGACGCCCCCAAAGGCCCCTTCCTCCAAACAGGTGCATAACACCGAGGCTTCGTCCTAGAAGGACCCCGGCCAAGGATGAAAGGAAGAAATCGTGAAGGCAGTGCCTGGAGGTCAAACCGCAGGGGCCGGACACATGGGGGAAAAGATTCCCATGGGGTCTGACGACGGGGCGATCCTGAGTTCGGCTCCCCACCGGATGCGATTCCAAAGGCCTATACGGCTCCAGAATCAAGAAGGCATCCTCCTTTGGCTGGAGGGGGCGTGCCTGTTCCACCGGCGACCTCTGTCCATCCAGAGGTGTCAGATTCTTTGTTGGTGGCGTTACAAGACGCCTCCATCGTTGACGAACACCCTGCCCTTATGGGTGCGGTGATTGAGAAGATTCAGTCAACTGAGAGTGGACTGAATGAAGCCTGTATCATCCTTATAAGAGGCTTTGAGGTATGTTTTATAAGTTGCCGAAGAGTGTCATAGTATAGATAGTAGCCCCTGATACACTGTTCGGTGAAAGAAAGAACCGGACAGGGGATCGCATTGATGATCACAGGAAGACTCATTGAATGATATTGATTTCTCTTCTGTTTCAAGCAGATACCTGTAGCGGCTGCTGCCTCTCGTACTGCGGAGATCTCCAGACTGAATCAAAGTCTGGAGCGGGCCATAGAAGAAATTGGCCAATTGAAAATGCAGTTGAGGGATAAACAAGGTATGCACAAGTGTTGCGTGCATTTATTGTGAAATAAATGTTCAGTATGAAATAAGCCGCATAATTTGTGCTAGGGGTTATGACCGAAGTCGAGGCCCTCAAACGGGCCGTTGCCAAGGCCGAGGAAAAGGCAGCCATGGAGCGGACTCTTCATGAGAAACACGAGGCCAGAGTTATTAAAGCTGAGCAGGAGCTGCAAGAGGCCACAAGTAAATGCGAGACCTTGGAGCCGAGTTTAACGGAGAAAGAGTCCGAACTCACCAAGGCGCGTCAAGCCACGAGCGATGCCCGGGGGGAAACCCAAAGCGCCCTGCAGGGGATCCAAGAGGCGAGGAAGATCACGGCGGGTAAGGATTTTCCCATGTAAAGCAAGTATTTGAAGGGAAAACTATGTTTCTGATTGTGAATCCAGACTTCTCAGGTGTATTTGCCGAGCTACCTCATAGCATATCAGATGCCGCTCAATTCTACCGAGCCGAAGGAAGGAACACCGCCGATAAGCTCTTTTGGTCGCAGTATTTGGCGCCAAATTATCTGGTGCCTTTTGCTGATCAATTGAAATAGCTGATCGAACTGCATAAGGCGGTGGAACTAGCCATGAAATATATGGTTATCCGGCTATGGCCTGCCGAGCCGATTCCAAGCAGCTACTTCGGGCTCGTGAGGCAGCTTGTAAGCGCTTGCCCTCGACTTGACGTCATCAAGCGGTTGGTCTGTATAGAAGGAGCGCGAATGGCTTTCGCCCTCGCAAAGGTGCACTGGGGGAAGATGGATGCCGAAAAGCTAGTGACCGAGGGACCGCCAGAGGGGAAGGAGCACCGCAAGCCCGAATTATATTATAAGAGTGTCCTGAAAGGATCCTACCTTGCAGCGGAGCTATGCACCAAGGACATTATATTTCCATGAATGCAGATCATGTTGTTCTTTGTAATGTTTGAACAAGGTCGTTTATATGTCGCCTGTTATATAAAAGTTTACCCTCCTGTGCGGCCATTTTTATGTTAAGACTGAGAGTTGGCCAGTCGTCGGCTTTTGCCCCCACGTAAGAAGTACGGGGGTGTTCAGGATAGACCTGAGCACTCTTTATCCCAGTTTTGGGTCCTCCGAAGGAGGTGCTCAGCACAACGAACCAGGCAATCGGACTATAGGGCTTTATCACTCTCACTTAGCCATAGGAGCTTTAGTATGGTCGGCGCAGCCCCTTGTGTTCGGAAGACCGTACTAGGGGCTCTATAAGCGCCTGATCGGAGAAAAAGCCGATCCATCGCACGCTGCATTGGTTATGGCATTATGTGGGAGAAATCCTTAAAGATTTTGTGACCGCTCGAACAGCTGATCAGCTCTCGCTGTATCATGACGGTCAGTTTTTGGCTTTCTCTACTGAGGTGGTCATCTAGAAGAACCGGGACACAATCGCAATAGTTCTCCCAGTGCTACCTTAGACGATATAGCGGAACGTAAGGTACCAAAACATGGGAGCCGGGCAAACCCAACTATTGACCCAAGACATGATTCGGAGCTGATGCATATAATGCTATAGGTTCGGGGTGCCGAACTTCCATGAAGGTGTTCGGACTTTTATTGCCGTGTTACGGGAAAAACGAAGCCCCTGGCATATTTAAGGCATGTCGTTGTGTACGGATGCCACTTGACGAAATGATTTCGATAAGAAATAATCAGCAGGTAAACGTCATATAAATCCACATGTTGTATTTGAATAATACGTCTATGTGTATGGGTACAAGTAATGTGATAAAAAAGGAGTTGTGATAGCAGAACCTGCTGTGACCAGGGGGAAGAGGTTGAGTGCGGATCTGTATTATAGCCGGACGTTCGCTGCGGGGAATGTCTAAGGATCCCCTGACGCATTCAAGCTGCCTCTGTGGAGTCCGTCTTGGTCGGTGCAAAGGTGAACCTGCGAAGGAAATATAAGAAATGTTTGCATGCCGGAGGGTGGTTGAACCGCTGAGTTCGGCCTGTCATGGCCTTCGCTGGAGTGTTTAGTTGAGCTCTAGACGAGCCGGGGTATCCTTCCGCGAAGTAGTTTGGAGCCCCTTGACGGTGTCCGAGAGCCTGGGCGTCGACTCGAGGTTCGTCTGCAAGGTGCTGCTCGTTGTTTCTACTGCTAAGGCAGTGATGTATTTGTTGGTGCCGAAGGAATGTTCGCCCTTGCCATGAACCGTGATGACTCCACGTGGACCGGGCATTTTGAGCTTACGGTAGGCATAATGTGGCACCGCGTTGAATCGAGCGAACACGGTTCGCCCGAGCAGTGCTTGATAGTCACTGCGGAAAGGGGCGATTTCGAAGATTAACTCTTCGATACGGTAATTTTCTGGTGATCCGAAGATTACCTCGAGGGCAATGGAGCATGTACAGCTAACCTCCATACCTGGTATGATCCCTTTAAAAGTGGCTTTAGTGGGCTTGATCGCTGAATAATCGATGCCCATCTTGCTCACTGTGTCCTGGTAAAGCAGATTTAAACTGCTACCTCCATCCATAAGGACTCGAGTGAGGTGGAACCCGTCTACTATTGGGTCGAGGATTAGCGCGGCTGGATTGCCCTGATTGGCGTTAACCGGACAATCTGTGCGGTTGAAGGTGACCGGCCCTAGCTTATATTGTGGGACGGCTAGTTCTGTTAAGCCGCCATCCCTAAGGGTGCATATCTGGTACAAGTTGGCAATTTGGGTGGTATCTACCACATTCACTGATTGAATATGGGGGGGGGGGGTTTCTTTTGCCCTCCTGTGTTCGGTGATCTGGGCTCTTCGTCGCTATCGTCGCTTTGAGACCCCTCTTTGTCCTTGGCGCCTGCCTTGCCGACTTGTTTGAAGACCCAGCATTCTCTGTTGGTATGGGTGGCTGGCGTTTCTGGGGTGCCATGAATTTGGCATTGGCGAGCGAGTATGCGGTCCAGACTGGATGGACCCGGATTTGTATTTTTGGGTGGCCCTTTCCGCTGACCGGACTTTGAGCCCCTGAACCCGGCATTAACTGCCGTATTTTTGGCGTTTTCACCATATTTGCGACGCTTGTGTTTATTGCGTCGTGGTTTGCCGTTGCTATCCCTGGCTTCTGATATGCCAGGTTTGCTTGCTGTATTGGTACTACGAGCCAACCAGCTATCTTCGCCCGCACAAAAGCGGGTCATAAGTGTCGTGAGGGCTGCCATGGATTTTGGCTTCTCTTGGCCGAGGTGCCGGGCGAGCCATTCCTCACGGATATTATGCTTAAATGCCGCTAAGGCCTCTGCATCCGGACACTCGACAATTTGGTTCTTCTTGGTTAGGAACCGGGTCCAGAATTTCCTGGACGATTCCCCTGGCTGCTGAGTTATATGACTTAAATCGTCAACGTCCGGCGGTCGCACATAAGTGCCCTGGAAATTGTCCAGGAATGCCTCTGCCAGGTTCTCCCAACTTCCGATGGAGTTTGCCGGCAAGCTATTGAGCCAATGCTGAGCCGACCCTTTGAGTTTTAGCGGGAGATACTTGATGGCATGTAGGTCATCCCCGCGGGAAATGTGAATGTGGAGGAAGAAGTCTTCTATCCATACCGTGGGGTCTATAGTACCATCGTATGATTCGATGTTTACGGGTTTAAACCCTTCTGAGAATTCGTGATCCATTACATCATCAGTGAAGCATAAGGGGTGTGCGGCGCCTCTGTGCCGGGCTATATCGCGACGCGGTTCATACGAGTCTTGTCTGCCGTGTTCGGCTCGGCCGGATTTGATTTTAGTGTATCTGGCGTGACGATCATCGTCGCGTATTGGTGCATGCCCCCGTGATCCATAGATCGATCTTGCATGTTTTGCCTTGTTTTCCAATACGTCTCGCAGGTCCCGTGTGTTGCCCCGGGCCTTGGTATTTTTGTTTGAGTGGCGGCAGGGTGCAGGCTGAACTTCAGGCTGAAACGCCTCTCTGGCTCGGCCACGAGGTGGCCGGTCAGCCGCATCGTACACTGCTGATGTAGGTCTCAATGCTTCCCCCTCGAGGTGAGGTAGCAACCTGTGCTTTGGGTAACTCTTGGAGGGGCGCTCGAGTTCGTATTCCTCGGCCGCACGGACTTCGGTCCATCTGTCTGCTAGCAAGTCTTGATCAGCTTGAAGCTGTTGTTGCTTTTTCTTCAAGCTATTTGCTGTGGCCATAAGCCAGCGCTTGAAGCGCTCCTGCTCGACGGGATCCTCGGGCACGATAAATTCTTCGTCGCCGAGGCTCAGCTCGTCTTCGGTGAGAGGCATGTAACTGTCCTCCTCTGATTCTCCATCTGCTGCCTGCTCTGGAGGGCTAGCTTGTTCACCCTCCCGCTCTAAATCGTGCTTGGGGGGATTGTTGTCGTCTTCGGCACTATCCAGAGTGTTATTGTCTCTTGTGCCGGTGTCACTACTTTTGCTATGGTGGGACTTAGAGCGGCGCCGCTGACGTCGGCACTTGGGTTGCTTCTTGGAGGGTTCATCCTCCGCTGTTTCGTCGCCATTGCCTTCTTTGGGGGTGTCCACCATGTATATATCATATGATGAGGTAGCAATCCAGCGCCCTGTGGGCGGTGGTTCTTGTTCGTCTCCTGCATCGTCGTCCATACCGTCGATGTCTTCGGAGTCGAAGTTGAGCATGTCGGTAAATCATCGACAGTGGCTACTAAGTGGGTGGGCAGCGAATTTCTTCGTCGTCCGCATCCCATTCTAGCCGGACATAGTTCGGCCAAGGTTCTCCTGACAAGGAGAGAGACCTTAATGAATTTAGCACATCGCCGAAAGGTGAGTGCTGAAAGATATCCGCGGAGGTGAACTCCATGATCGGCGCCCAATCGGATTCGATAGGCACGGATGCCGGCGGCTCGGAGTCCGTGGCCGGAGACGAATCCAGTGGTTCGGCAACACGACTCTCATAAGGGGTGAAGTCAGTATCCGGCTCCATCGCTACTGAGAGTGCGTCCTCCATGGCGGGGTCTATCCCTCCGTCCTCGGATGGCGCAATTTTCTCTGGATTGAAGGCCGAAGTAGTTGTAGGTGTGATCTCCTGAACATTGTCCGATGGCAGAGCTAAATCATGCTCGTCTTGATCGTGCAGCGCACCTGACATGGGCTCGAATCTATCGAAGATCAAGTCTCTGCGGATGTCCGCAGTGTATTTTAGGTTTCCAAACCTGACCTGATGGCCAGGGGCGTAGCTCTTGATCTGCTCCAGATGGCCAAGCGAGTTGGCCCGCAGTGTGAAGCCGCCGAATACGAGGATCTGTCCGGGGAGGAAAACCTCGCCCTGGACCGTATTGTTAACGATGATCGAAGGAGCCATCAAGCCTTATGGTGATGGCACAGTGGAACTCTCAATGAAAGCACCAATGTCAGTGTCAAAACCGATGGATCTTGGGTAGGGGGTCCCGAACTGTGCATCTAAGGCGGATGCTAACAGGAGGCAGGGGACACGATGTTTACCCAGGTTCGGGCCCTCTCGATGGAGGTAATACCCTACGTCCTTCTTGATTGATCTTTATGATATGAGTATTACAAGAGTTGATCTACCACGAGATCGTAGAGGCTAAACCCTAGAAGCTAGCCTATGGTATGATTGTATGTTGTCCTACGGACTAAACCCTCTGGTTTATATAGACACCGGAGGGGGTTAGGGTTACACAGAGTCGGTTACAAGGGAGGAGATCTACATATCCGTATTGCCAAGCTTGCCTTCCACGCCAAGGAAAGTCCTATTCGGACACGAGACGAAGTCTTCAATCTTGTATCTTGATAGTCCAATAGTCCGGCCAAAGGATATAGTCCGGCTGTCCGGAGACCCCCTAATCCAGGACTCCCTCACCACGAACGAACGGGTGGAGGGGAAACCCTAGCCCGCGGACAAAGTGAGGGAGGAATACAACCCTCTCGTGGGGTTCTAGTGTGGGGACGATCTGTCCCGCCGTCGGGAGATGGTGGCTGATTTTCTTGGCCAGATACCCGGCCTCCCGAAGCTTTTTGATATCCTTCTCTCGGACGATAGAGGCCATCCATTTGCCTCCTACTCCGGATCTGGACATCTTTGGAAGACCCTTTGTGGGCAGAGAAGGTGAACGCTTGGGGCGCTGGAGCCTAACCAGAAGGGAATGAATCAGGAAGAAGGCGTGGCTGAAAAGAGTGAATCTGTGTCCCTTTATAAGGGCGGAAGAGGCGATGCGCGTCCCCACTCGCCTGATAAAACCTCTCATTCCCCAAGCACCATAATTGATGGCGCGGTTGGGTTACCCACATCCGTATTGATGAGAATCCCGTGATAAAGGGACACGATCTCTGCTTCGACAAGACGTGCCAAGGAAACCACCTCGCGATATGTGTAGTAGCTGGTTGAGAAAAACGGTTCGAATAATGACCGGCCACGGTATGATGTCATGCTGTCAAACGTGTCAGCAGATTAGATTTGTGGAAATACTATTCTCTCTACGGTGGTATGTGGAACTTGTTTTGTAGAGCCGGACACTATCCTTGTGTTCAAAATATTCTATGGAGTATTCGGAGGAAGAGCCCGCCTTGCAATGCCGAAGACAAATCTGCGCGCCGGACTCATCGTCATTAAAGCCTGGTTCAGGGGATACTGAGGGAGTCCTGAATTAGGGGGTCTCTGGACAGCCGGACTATATCCTTTGGCCGGACTGTTGGACTATGAAGATACAAGATTGAAGACTTCGTCCCGTATCCGGATGGGACTCTCCTTGGCATGGAAAGCAAGCTTGGCAATACGGATATGTAGATCTCCTTCCTTGTAACCGACTCTGTGTAACCCTAGCACCCTCCGATGTCTATATAAACCGGAGGGTTTAGTCCGTAGGACAATATACAATCATACCATAGGCTAGCTTCTAGGGTTTAGCCTCTACGATCTCGTGGTAGATCAACTCTTGTAATACTCATATCATCAAGATCAATCAAGCAGGAAGTAGGGTATTACCTCCATCGAGAGGGCCCGAACATGGGTAAACATCGTGTCCCTCGCCTCCTGTTACCATCCACCTTAGACGCACAGTTCGAGACCCCCTACCCAAGATCCGCCGGTTTTGACACCGACACCGAGTTTGCCTGACCAACTCTCTATTTGCCTTTTACCAAAATCAGTCCCACCGAGTGTAATCGGTCTCACCGAGATTACGTTATGCCCTAACCCTAATGGAATCGGTACCACCAAGTTGACATGTCGATCCCATCGAAAACCCTAACGGTCACATTATAAACTAAATCGGTCTGACTGAGTTGTATGATTCGGTCCCACCGAGTTTGGTGATTTGTGTGTAACGGTTAAATTTTGTGTGGATGCTATTTATACCCCTTCACCCACTCTTCATTCGTGGAGAGAGCCATCAGAATATGCCTACACTTCCAACATACATTTTCTAAGAGAGAATCACCTACACTTGTGTTGAGGTCAAGATATTCCATTCCAATCACATAAATCTTGATCTCTAGCCTTTCTCAAGTTGCTTTCCACTCAAATCATCTTTCTACCAAATTCAATCCTATGAGAGAGAGTTGAGTATTGAGGAGACTACCATTTGCAGCACAAGAGCAATGAGTTCATCATCAACACACCATCTATTACCTTTTGGAGAGTGGTATCTCCTAGATTGGTTAGGTGTCACTTGGGAGACTCCATCAAGATTGTGGAGTTGAACCAAGGAGTTTGTACGGGCAAGGAGATCGCCTACTTCGTGAAGATCTACCCTAGTGAGGCAGGTCCTTCGTGGGCGATGGCCATGGTGAGATAGACAAGGTTGCTTCTTCGTGGACCCTTTGTGGGTGGAGCCCTCCATGGACTCGCGCAACCGTTACCCTTCGTGGGTTGAAGTCTCCATCAACGTGGATGTACGATAGCACCACCTATCGGAACCACGCCAGAAATCTCCGTGTCTACATTGCGTTTGCTCCCTCCAAACTCCTCCCTTTACCTTCATATGCAATTGTTTTACATTCCGCTGCTATACTCTTAGAATTGCATGTGTAGGCTGATTACTTGTTTGTGCTAAGTTGCTAAAATCTGCCAAGACTTAAAATTGGGAAAAAGCTAGATTTTATTTGGTCAGTCTAATCACCCCCCTCTAGACATACTTTCGATCCTACAAGGAACCTTCTGGAAGCTTCCTCGTACAATACTGAAAAAACCAAACTTTCCACATATGAATCTTTACCCCCGGATCATACCGGAGCTCCTCGTGACGTCCCGGATCCCACCTGGGACTCCGAACAACCTTCGAACTTCACCATACTAATATCTCAATAGTGCCCTAGCGCTACCGAACGTTAAGTGTGCGACCCTACGGGTTTGAGAATCATGTAGACATGACCGAGACTCCTCTCCGTTAAATAACCAATAGCAGGACCTGGATGCCCATATTGGTTTCTACATATTCACGAAGATCTTTATAGGTTGAACCACGATGTCCGTATGCAATTCCCTTTGTCCCGCGATATGTTACTTGCCCGAGATTTGATCGTCGGTATCTCCATACCTAGTTCAATCTCGTTACCGGCAAGTCTCTTTACTCGTTCAGTAATACAAGATTCCGTGACTAAACTCATTAGTCACATGCTTACAAGCTTCTTGTGATGTCGTATTACCGAGAGGGCCCAAAGATATCCCTCTGTCACACGGAGTGACAAATCCCAGTATCAATCCATGCAACCCAACAAATACCTTTGGAGATACATGTAGAGCACATTTATGATCACTAGGACCACCACGAAACTGCTCCCTCCACCACGCCGACGCCATTGAAGGACACCGGCCCGCGTTGCCCACAGCCCACGCCGCCGGCTGAAGATGGACGCCAGATCGGGACGGATCCCGATCCGCTGCCACCCCCTTCGCTTGCACAATCTGCCATCTCAAATCCCGCCGTGCGCCGCATGTCGCCGCCGTGTGGATCTGTCGACACACCACTGCGACCCTCGCCATTGTGGTGTCCCAGCCCAGTCGCTCTCCCTGTTGCCCTCTGTTGCTTGCCTTAACCAACTTTGTACTTGAAGGATTCATAGTCCTTGATGTAAAATGTGTGTGAGCTAATAAATAATGCCTTTTGGTGCCTTCTCAGTTCAAAAAAATAAAATAAATAGCGGATCTGCGAGGCGCAACTCCAATGGGGTGACCCAAACGGACGCTGATTTTGTCCGCTTTTTGTCCGTTTGGGTCGCCCGTCCGCCTGTCTGCATCCGCTATTTCGTTTGGGTCGGCCGGTGCGCCCAACGGAAGCCAGACCCATTTTGTGCATATCCGCGTCGGCATTCAGTCAAACACCTGGTGGGCGAGCTCCCGCGTGACCTCACCCTGCGCCCGCGAGCTCACCTCCGCCGCCTCGCCCGCAGCTCGCCGGGCCCGTCGCGCGCGCCCCACCCCCGCCCGGCAGCTCGCCGCGCCCGCCCTGCAACTCGGTCACACCCTCGCGAGGTCGCCTCCGCCGACGCCCGTGCTCCGGTCGCGCGCTCGCACCAGCACATGCATGCAAGCAGCCGCCCCCGCGTAGACATCACACGCAGAGCACGAGCAGCTTCATGACAAGAGGCTCCGTGCACAGCTTGATGCCAGCTTCCAATGATTGTCTGACTAGCATCCGACGAGTATCTGACCTGCATCCGACGAGTATCTGACCTGCATCCGACGAGTTTCCAACCAACAGTCGTGCAGCCTCGCCCCGCGCCCCGCCCCGCAGCTCCCGCACCGCCGCGCCCGCGCCCCGTCGCATGCGCCTTGCCGGCTTTGCAGCAGCTCTTACCCCGGCCGCGCACCGCACGCCACCCGCGCTGTGTGCCCCTCTCCGTAGCTCCGACCCCGTGCCACTCGTGCCCGAGCTCCGCCTGCAGCAGCTCGCCGGGGCTGCAGTAGCTCTCACCCCGGCAGCGCACCGCACGCCACCCGCGCTGTACGCCAGCAGCAGCTCGCGCCTCGCCCCGGCGAGGTCGTCGAGAGCATGGGGTCGCGCGTGTTCTCGCTGTGGAGGTGCACCGCCTGCGCGGCGAGGTCGTCGAGAGCATCCGCTTGGCTTGGCGTTGCCCCGGCTCCGGTGCTTCTTCGGCGCTGCCCCCTTGCTCCCTGCTAGCTCGCGACGGAGGCCGAAGCGGCCGGTGGTGGGGCACTGTGGGGCGGATGAGAGAAAGAGAAAAAGAGGAGAGAGGCGGGGGTGGGATGGGTGGGTGGCTGACAGATGGGCCAGTGCTCGCATGCAGCGGACGGAGGCGGACGAGTAGGCCACAGAAAGCGTTCGCTTTGTATCCGCCGCGGACCCAAATGTGTTCCAAATTTGGGATGAACATGGGTCTGAGCGGACACGAAACGGACAAAGGACGGACGGTGTGTCCATTGCCATGTTGTGCCAACTTTTGTGTTCGAATGACCCAAACAGACAAAATGGATCGCCCCATTGAAGTTGCTCTTACTGAAAAATGGAATGTTTAAAATCAGTCGGATGATTTGTTGGTTTATCATCCGCGTCCACTGCCGTTCGATCGCTGTGGGGCGAAGCCTCTCTCTGTGCCCACACGAAGCTGCCCATCTATCTGATTCTGACCGCGCAACCGTGGTAGTGGCTAGACGCACACCTAAAGCTAAGTGGTCCCAGTAATTGTTTAACAATTCCATTCCGTTTCTACTTTCTCATGTGGTGTTTACCCGCGTAGCTACGCATGTACGTGATGAAGTATTCTCAAGATGAAACACGTAGCAAGTAGCAAACAAAGATTCCAGAACACCATATTCTTGACTGTGGGTGTTTGTTGGATTTGCTACTAGCAAGCTCATGGTGTCATGGTTGCTTGGATAATGCTTAGGGTAGTGTTCTTGACGCCTTCGCCGCCGCCGCCGTCGAAGCATAGAACTATCGCATCATCATCGGAGCAGCCGGGCTGCCGTCATAGCATCGACGAAACAGTCGTGACATCGTCACAACATTGTCGTAGCAGGGTAGCATGTTGTCGCAACATCGTCGAAGCAACTAGGCCTTCGTGTGCCTTCATCATAGCATCACCGCGGTTGTCGAAGCACGCGGTCGCAGCATCGCCATGACCGTTCGAAGCATGCCGCCGCCGCGGTTCGTTGCAGTATTGTTGCGGCTGTTGAAGCATGCCATTGCAAAATCATCGAAGCATCTGGGTTGCCATTGTAGCATCACCACAGCTACCGAAGCACCCACTGTCCTCATCGAAGTACGTGGTCGCAGCATCGTCGTGACCGTTCAAAGCATGTTGTCATTGCGGTTTGTTGCAGCATTGTCGCGGCTACTGAAGCTTGCCGATGCAACATCATCGAAACAGTCGAGTTGCCATCATAGCATCACCACGGCTACAAAAGCACACATCGTCATCGTTAAAGCAGGCCGTCACAACATCATTGAAGCGGACAGGTTGCCGTTGTAACCTTGCCGTGACAGTCAAATTACACCGCGGTCATCAAAGCTTGTCATCCCAACATCACCGAGGCAGACGGGTATTGTCGCAACATCACCGTGGCCGTCGAAGCATGCCGTCGTGCGACCGCCGCAGCCATGCCTCACACTACGCCCGCAAACAGCCGAGACCACCCTGGTCTTTTTGAAGCAGCTTATGTCGTGAGAATGGATGACTTTGCTTTTTTCTAGGGAAGGTACTTACCTGAACTAGAAGCACCTCGCTGGGTCACATGTGCGTTGCAACAATAACCTTCTCTACCCGCAAAAAAATAAACAATAACCTTCTCTGGAGTCGCTGCTGCGCATGCCATTAGTCAAACTAGTCGGGGTGGGATAGACATGTGAAAGCGGCTCCCGTGATCAGCTAAGAGAAGAAATAAATTAAAGCGTGGAATCAAGTGGATCGTACGGCTTACAGGACATGCTGGACCAACCATCGGGTGGCTAGCGACCCGGCTGATCCCACGCGCGGATCAGCCGGATGACGCCTAGCATCTGCCCTGAAAAATTGCTTCAAATTTCGATCCACCCACTGCTGGACATCGCCAAAACCCCAGCCAGCCGGCCAACCGTCCCCAGGAAGCAAATCAAATGGAGATCGAAATAGAGCCCGACTCCCCTGCTCCCATGCCGCCCTCCGGCGACATCGCGGTCGCCGACGGGACCGCGACTCTCTCTCCGCCACCGTCGCGGCCACAGGGCCCCGCGTCGCCGTCACCGTCCCTCTCTCCTCGGGATGACGTGCCCCCCCTCTCCCCTCCCCGCAACAGCCCCACCCGGCGCCGCCGCTCTAAGCCTCTTCGCGCCGCGGTCGTCGACCAAGGCGCGGGTGCCGTCGGGTCTCCGCGAAGGAAGCGCCGCGGGGCGGGGGAGCCGCGCGCGGCCGCGTCGCCCGGGAAGAACGTGAGGCGGGCGCGGCGGCGGCTGGACAACGATGGCGGGAGGGAGTTGACGGCGAACGAGGCCGCCGATGAGGAAGCGGCGGGTAAGACCCAGAGAAGAAAGACCGCAGCGCAGCCTCTGGCAGCCGTGAAGGAGAAGAAGGGTTCCAGCTTGGCTTTGGTGCCTTACCCTCCCATCAATCCAACCCGAGGTAACTGAGCAATCGCTAATTGCCTCGTACACTAATTGCCATTTTAGGGTTCATAGAATGCAGGACACAATCCTATAGCTTTTGGTTGATGTAGGAAATGTTGCTTCATTTTATCTCTGTTAGGCGATATTGTTCTTGGTGTTGCAAGTTGCAATTCTATTTATGCACAAGTAACAGCATGGAAATTGCAAACTGTTGTGCAGGCATAGGGGCTTATCTAGCTTGTGGATATCTAACTGTACAAGTTACGTCCATGTATTTACTCTTGGGTTTTACAAGTTTGTGGTTGTAGAAAGTGCTGTCACCTCCTTTCTGTAGGTCTTGGTGGATGTAAATTATGCTAAATTTCTATTATTTCTGCATTGATTTGTGACATTTTTATGGATTGTGTCAAAATAATTTCTGGCGCTGTATCCAAGTCCTAGCTAAGAATGAGTGTTTTCAGTTTTTGATTGTGATGTTGGTAAAGTCTGCTGCCTCTTTTCACCATTAATCCATACATGAATGGTGGTACAGTAGGGTGTTGAATATGAGCCTCAAATAATTCTCACTTGCTAGCTACAACCTACAGCGCTGTTAGAGTAGGTAGAAGATCTTGTGAAGCGGACACAACACATGAGATTGAATCAAACGAGTCATGGCACTGTCCAAAGGTGTATGGGGGATGGTACATGACCGTAGACCACATGATAGTCCAAGTCCATGCTGCACGCTGTATGCTGACTGTATGGACCAACGAGGTTGATTTTACTCCATTGAGTCGCAGAGGGTCTGATTTTGGCAAACCCAAAAGGTCTATGGGGACTGTCTGTCTTTGTTGTGGATAGTTCACAACCAGGAAAAGCAGGGAGCTCCAGATTTGCTGTAATTTCACCAACCTGAGACCAAAATGGCACAAATTTAGCTAAAGGTCCTAAATAAAAATGTTAAACATTTGTGTGTATTTATATCGGCCTAAGCTATAGATTTAGCACATCACGATGGATAATTGGATAGACTACCATTACCTTTTCAACATGCTTCTATAAGTTCGTAATTGTTTCTATTCAAAAATTGTTTCTGATACAACTAACCTGGATTGGGTTATTTGTTCGGACAGGGTAATATATAATTTTGATGCAAATCCCTAACCAAAGCCTACACACTATCTGACTCAAAGTGTCCACATCCATTTCTCCCGACCAATTTTTTATTTTGCCTATCAGTGTATGAGTGAAACTTTTTTATCAGTACTTGGTAGATAAACCATTGTCTTGTTCATACATGTCATTCATAATTTAACAGATTATTCCAGAAAAGTAGTATTTTTGTACTGTACTGTGCAATTATTATCATGTGTCTTGCTGTTTGATATGCATTTCTTGTGGTATGATGGTGTAAGTTACATATGTGTCTTCCCTTGCTAATGTTGTTATTCCTGTTTGAGTACCAGGTGCAGAGAATGTAGAACAGTTTGATTGGGAAGGTCTTTGGGAAAGGGTTGTTGACTTGGTGATGTGGAAGAATGTTGGGAGATCAGCATTTTGGTTCGGCTCTGGGTCCATGCTTTTCGTCTCTTCTTCCTTTTCAAGAGACGTCAATTTCAGGCACGTGCAACTTCTGCTGTAGTTCATCCATACATTGTTCAGCATGTTACACATTGAAAAATTATGCTGGTGGTATCATAATCATCCATATATGGAAATTACCACTGCAAATGGACTCGACTGTCCAGTGTCATGTCAATCATCATAAGTTCTGCAGGATACTGTTGGCATCACAGAACCGTCTATTAGGGGTATAAAGTGACATTCTAGCACTTACGCCTATCTCTTCATTAAAACAATAGTTAGTTCGCCACTTAAGGTCAAGATGGATTTTGTTGGTGAAAAATGGATTTATTCTTGTAGTTATGAAGACATTACTTTTCTTATTCGGAAAAACTGAAATGCAATTTGCAACAAAATTTTAGAAGAAATTGGGACAAGGTAAGAGCATAAGATCAAAGCTTACACTGTCTTAATGTCATGAATAAATTTAAGCACAGTCGCAAAAACATAGCTGCGTGGTCGAGGAATCGGGTCACAATTGATATTTTTTTGAAGCTCTTACGGTTGTAAAGCAGGGAAATAGAAAAACGAGTGGCACCTTGAAGTCCTGAAACATGCTGCTGCTGCTTGCTGGAATCCCCTGCCCCTCTGTGCACTCTGTTTTCACTCAGTGGTGAAGCAGGGGTACCAGTGCCACATATGGGCGACGAGGGCCAGATAAGGGTAAAGACAGTTCATGACAGAGCTTGGGCCCATTGGTTGGCGATGTAGACTGAGAGCAAAGTGAGAAAGAGAGGAGAAATATGGAAGTAGGAAGGCAAGGATAAGTATACTATTATCAAGAAATAAATCTCATGCTAATGCCCAAAACCATAACGACAATGTCATGTTTCACTATTTCGGCCTATATGCTGTCCCTAGCGAAATTGGTTTGTTTGCAATGGTATTTTCCTGAACACTGAAGTATCCAATGGCCCTAACCTAATTTTATTGTACATATTTATAGTTTGCCATTTGAATATTGCCCTCTACTTTGCAGTCCAATCAAGATACTTTGCCATTTTGGTGTTGTGACGTTGGTCTTAGCTTTCTTCAAAGATTCCATTCCTCAGAGGTACAATATAATAATGTTCTCTCTTGAGCTAGGTAACAGTGTCAATTTTCCTTGCTATCTGTGAAATCATGTTTATTTCAAAGCTGTAACAGGCAGAACACTGAACAAGTAAGGAGTTTCCAGTTGACTGAGGAAGATGTGCTCCGGGTTGGCCGAGCTGTCCTGCCAATTGCTAACTCTCTCATATCTATGTCCCGAGTGATCTTCTCTGGTGATCCATCCATGACTCTGAAAGTAAGCCTTACATTTTGATTCTACGCTCTGTTTTCTTCAGAGTACACGCATTTTCTTTGAGCAATTCTGAGGCCTCTGATTCCTTAAATATCAGGTGTTTCCTGTTCTTCTATTTGGTGCTAAGTATGGCCATCTGTTCACAGTATGGAGGCTTCTAGCAACAGGTATGATTGCATGGCAAAGAGCAGTCAAACGCTTGCATGACTTCACCTTTGTATCATCTTGTGTTTAATGAAAATTTACAGGATTCTTTGGTTGTTTTACACTCCCAAGACTCTATAGCTGCTATTCAAGTCATATTCATGAAAAAGGTAGGCAGCTTGTACAATTTACTGCTGAAATTACCTTTTAATGGAGCAAGGAGTCATAAGTTGTATTTTGTCAGTTGAAGGTTTGAATGCCCGGATTCTGAATGCATGGAAGTCCTGTCCCCGCAAGAAACTTGTTGCAGCTGCTGCAGTGACGACTTTCTGGAACTTGGTTAGTGTGAAGACACGTGTAATGGCTGGTACGTCGTTGATAATCGATTGGACTGAAAGTAGTTCGAAACAACTGGCTCATATAAACTGCTTGACTGATTCTTATGTTGGTAGAAATTAAGGCCAATCGGATGCTGTTAAACAGCACACTTGTTCATTGATATGCTTCATTTAAGGTTACAGCTCAGAAGACAGTTAGTACTTTCTGAAAAAAAAAGTTGGCACAAGTGGTTGCTCAACCCTGCCCAGTTGATTTTCTAGAAGAGATGAGACTAAGGTCACCCATCAAAAATCTCACATATAATGGGCAATAATCAGCATAGCGGGTTTTCGTATTTTTCCGGTGTAGACAATTCACAAAGCAACATCAAGTTCATTGATTGTCTTTTCTTAAATGACCTGTTCTTGGTATTTGCCTGAAGCTGGCTAAATTAGTCGGATTCTAATTTCATCATAAGGAGGAATTCAGCAAGGAAAGCTAGTGAAAACATAATAGGAAATGTTTGTCTGTGTCCCAACTAGAATCTCATTGCCACTAAACTGATGCATCGTTCTTTCAAATGCTAGCACTCTGCTACTACTGTCGGTATAAAGGTCGTAACATGGATATTCTTGGAGCTTGTTGGCTCATTTAAAGATGCATTTATGTTGGTCCTTAAAACTGAGCACAAGCTCATATGCTCCGAAGCATAACTGCAGATTTCTATATCACAATTTGTTGTTTTATTCAAACATGGTAAAGTTTTAACTCTGCAGCATCTCTTTGTGCAGCCTTCGTTTCCGCGGTAGCGCTGCGCTACCACTATCAGTATGGACGAAGTAGCAGGAATTCAGAGGGGGTAATGCGGCGACAGCAGCAGCAAGAAGCAATGGTTCTCGAAGACTGACAAGCTGTCTCATGAGCACGGCAGGTGCCGACATATGTGAGCAATTCTGTGGTTTCAAAGCGAAAGCAAAAAATAAAAATGCTGCAAAATTGCATCCTCATATCTCGGTGGCAGGCGCAATGGCTGTGATGTATTGGTATTGGTACATCTTGTTGCCAATATGGTACTGTTGGGGAATATTTCCAATCAAGCATGAGATGATCTGGTTGCACGCGTGACTGCTTGACACCCATATCTGTTGAGGGGTCCTATACGTTGATGCTGTGTTCATTTCAAGCTCGATGTGCCTGTGATGTGTTTTGCTGGTGTGTAAAGCGCCAACTCTTTTTGTGCTTTGAGAATCTCGTCTGAACGACGGGGTGAATATGCCCTGTCTAAATGGGCCAGGTGAGACATCTGTGAGAAACGCCTTCATTTGCAGGAAACTTTCATGGCCCGTCACTCTTGAGAATTGTAATCTGATTGAAGGGCACTATGATCGTTGGAGGTCATCATTTTTATTTTTTCTGAGGAGAATAACCCTCGGCCTAGAGTGATGCATGCAGCCATATTATTAAAACAAGTGCAAAGACAAGTCTCAAGTGTAAGTCTGGCTCACAAAAGCTGACCGTCATCACGCTGAGCGGGTGTTTAACTCAAATCTGGTTAATTTAAGTTGGGAACTAAAACTCCAGTTCAGTTTGAATCTTTATAGTTTCAAATCAGAAATTAAAGTGTGATCCTTTCATTTTTAGTGCCAACTCATATGCACCTAAAAGAAAAACTCTAATTCATACAAGGATTTACGAATCGGAACAAGGAATCTTCAAGCCTTGATTTCAGTTTATTTCGAGTTCAAGTTGGTTGTCAAGATCAGGAAACAAGTGAACAAAAGTGCTGGCTTTAGCCATCGGGAGCTTTATTGCAAATTTTCGCATCCATGAAATCAAAATGCAGGACATGTTCCTTTGGTAGTAATACACACACAAGTTACAGATAGTACAGTGTTACTGAAAACTTCTAAAAAGAGTTATATATAGAACACTCAGTTGATAAGTGGAAGCTAGTTGTAGAGCCAGACAATAGGGGCGAACAGAGAAGTACAGCCAAATCGAACAGGTAACGCCTTCATGGTACACTATTATTCAGATGAAGCTTGAAGATGATAAGCTGCTCCCAGTTTTGTTAGGCAATGCAGTCAAGCCCCAGGCACCCAATCCACAAGCTCCACACCACCTTCCTCATCTGAACAAAAAATGGACAAACAGTTAACCGTTGCAAGGCAGTAAAGCTAGAGCAGGGCGGTTTGTAATAAACACCCACGTACCTTTCGAGGTTTTTGGTATGCGAGCGGCCGTGGCACCTTGTAGAGGTCCTCGTCCACCGCCCCGGTAGCAGCCACGCGCTTCGTCGCGCCGGCAGCAGCCGCCCTCCCGGTCACGCCGCCGCCCAGCTCGCCGCCGTCGCTCTGCTTCTCCCCGACTTCTCTCCTTATCACCTGAACGAGACCACCCAAAAAATACACCAGGGGAATCAGTCTGGAGACCGCCCAAAAAGGTGACGAACAATGACAAGCCTGGAGACCCAAAGCATATCGTGTGTGCGCACCTTGATCTGGGGCGGCTTGCGTGGAGACGGCGAGGCGCCGAAGAGCACGAGGCCGCCGCCGGCGTCGCAGCAGCGGCGGTGGCGCTTGAGCAGCCTGGCCTGCATGGCGAGGTCGAAGTACTGCGTGATGGGCAGGTCGCTGCAGTAGTTCCACAGCCCGAACGCCGGGATCTGGCACCCCATCATCCTCTGCTCGACAGGCACGTAACGTAACACACTCGCATGAGCACCCAACGATGCAACACGAGCTAGCTAGAGAACCAGGCCAACAGCGACATATGCTTTGTTTGACTCACCTCCATCTCCATGTCCATTCGTCCGTGTGTGGTGTGGGCGAGAAGATCGTTCGTTGGATTGATCAGGCCGGTCAGGCGTCGTCGTGACTAAAGCATCGGAAAGGTGATGGCGGATTTATACTACCGCGGATGGGAGCATTTGGTCGTGGGGTGGCAGCCGGTGCATCCACACAGGCCGCGTAGGGGGAGCGTGCGCCATTCAATTGCTGCACGTAGAAGGGCAGGCAGGGGGAGCAAAAGGCTGGGCGGCCTGCATGCATGCTGCTCGCTGCGCGCAGCTGCGTTGAGTAATAATACACGGCGGCCGTACGTGCGCACTGTGATATGCGCAAAGCGAACATGCTCCCGAGCGTTAATAGATACTACTGGTGGGTGAGTTAGTAGTTAGCTCGATCCGGCCATGGGCGACGCTGACATTCAGGCCCGGGCTTGGATGAAGGTTCCACGGAGCCTGGTCACTCAGTCATGGATGGTCATCGTTCACCGTTAGGCTGGCTGCTCGTCCGTAGCGGCCAGCGGAGAATGAGTGCCGCATTGACGATTCACGCCGGTCGCCGGCAGGTTTTAACTGCTGCGAGCGCGGCTGGCCGGCCGGGAAATGCATGCATGCAACAAAGATTGCGATCTCTGCTGGAGTTACTCCACCCATGACCACGGGCTATTTATTAGGTACGGGCCGGGTCGCATGCATGCCTGCACACCCACTCACCGGCTCACCGCCAGCCGCCAGGGACACTCGCTCCCGTCCACGCTGCAATCAACGTCTCAAAGACTCTGCTATAAGCGCTTAGTAGTAGAGAGAGGAACCCCAGATGCCATGGGCACCAGCTTGGAGGGTTCTGTAGAGCAAGGAAAGCGCTGAAATGCCTACTAGTGCTCGGAAGATTCAATCCCCGAAGGCTCTTGAATGGTGGGAACCTTCCCAACAGAAGTAGAGGGTTTTCCTCCCAAGCCCTCCATTGCCACTGATTCTTTGTAACCTGCCCCCTCGTATAAAGAGGTAGGTGTTCCGAATTTTCTTCTTCAAGAAACACAAATAACCTTATACATTTTATTGCATTGATAGAGAGAAGACTCGTTACAAGCCCCAAGAAGGACACACCCAATAGCCCAAGGAAGGCCACACCAAACGCACAACACAACGTCCCTAGACACCAGTCGTAACTCCCCCTAAGAGCAAACCCGCAAGCATAGACGGGCCCGCCAGAGCCCACTGCCTAGCCTCTGACTTCGTGTCGAGGAGACGGTCGAGGCTGAGATGAGCATCGTCGAAGATGATTGCATCACGATGCTTCGAATGCACGAAGCCACCAGCTAGATGACCGAGGATGTGCCCTTCCGAGCCGAGGTAGGAAGCGAGTGGCAAGTTTCTTTCCACCAACCCACAAAGCCCGCCTCCTCATCTGGTTCACTAGCAGTGGACCTGATCCAGGAGAGTAGCTTGTGCCAGACCATGCATGAGAAGAGTAGCCAGAGAGGAGGTAGTCTATCCTCTCCTATGACTGGTCGCACAACACACAACTTGTTGTGTGCTGCATACCACGAGGCGCAAGACGCACCATGTTCCAACAACGATCCTCGCAAGAGAGCTTTTGGTGTAATTTCCCGACAATACTCATGGGGTGATGCACGTAGCAAGAAGCCCAGATGGGAAAGTGACGGTACCGAAAACCATCGTCCTCGGTAGGGTGGAGAGCGCGACCGGATGTTCCAGAGGGGGTCGCTGAAGGAAATATGCCCTAGAGGCAATAATAAAGTTATTATTTATTTCCTTATATCATGATACATGTTTATTATTCATGCTAGAATTGTATTAACCGGAAATATAATACATGTGTGAATACATAGACAAACAGAGTGTCACTAGTATGCCACTACTTGACTAGCTCGTTGATCAAAGATGGTTATGTTTCCTAACCATAGACATGAGTTGTCATTTGATTAACGGGATCACATCATTAGGAGAATGACGTGATTGACTTGACCCATTCCATTAGCTTAGCACTTGATCGTTTAGTTTGTTGCTATTGCTTTTTTCATAACTTATACATGTTCCTATGACTATGAGATTATGCAACTCCTGTTTACCGGAGGAACACTTTGTGTGCTACCAAACGTCACAACGTAACTGGGTGATTATAAAGGTGCTCTACAGGTGTCTCCGAAGGTACTTGTTGGGTTGGCGTATTTCGAGATTAGGATTTGTCACTCCAATTGTCGGAGAGGTATCTCTGGGCCCTCTCGGTAATGCACATCACTTAAGCCTTGCAAGCATTGCAACTAATAAGTTAGTTGCGAGATGATGTATTACGGAACGAGTAAAGAGACTTGCCGGTAACGAGATTGAACTAGGTATTGAGATACCGACGATCGAATCTCGGGCAAGTAACACCGATGACAAAGGGAACAACGTATGTTGTTATGCGGTCTGACCGATAAAGATCTTCGTAGAATATGTGGGAGCCAATATGAGCATCCAGGTTCCGCTATTGGTTATTGACCGGAGACATGTCTCGGTCATGTCTACATAGTTCTCAAACCCGTAGGGTCCGCACGCTTAAAGTTTCGGTGATGATTGTATTATGAGTTTATGTGATTTGATGTACCGAAGGTAATTCGGAGTCCCGGATGAGATCGGGGACATGACGAGGAGTCTCGAAATGGTCGAGACGTAAAGATCGATATATTGTATGACTATATTCGGACATCGGAAAGGTTCCGAGTGATTCGGGTATTTTCGGGGGTACCGGGGAGTTACGGGAATACGAGGAAGAAGTAATGAGCCTCATGGGCCAAGTGGTGGAAGAGAGGAGGCAGGGCGCGCGGCCCCCCTAGCCCAAACCGAATTGGACTAGGGGGTCGGCCCCTCTTTCCTCTTTTTCCTCCTTCTCCTTCCTTCTCCTTCTTCTCCTTCCTTTCCTCCTCCTAGTAGGAGTAGGAAAGGGAAGTCCTACTCCTACTAGGAGGAGGACTCCTCCTCCTGGCGCGCCCATAGAGGGTCAGCCGGCCTCCCCCCTTGCTCCTTTATATACAAGGGCAGGGGGGCACCTCTAGACACACAAGTTGATCAGTTGATCTCTCCCAGCCGTGTGCGGTGCCCCCCTCCACCATATTCCACCTCGGTCATATCGTAGCGGTGCTTAGGCGAAGCCCGACATCGGTAGCAACGTCATCACCGTCACCACGCCGTCGTGCTGACGGAACTCTCCCGTGAAGCTCTGCTGGATCGGAGTTCGCAGGACATCATCGTGCTGAACGTGTGCTGAACTCGGAGGTGCCGTGCGTTTGGTACTTGGATCGGTCGAATCATGAAGATGTACAACTACATCAACCGCGTTGTGCTAACGCTTCTACTTTCGGTCTACGAGGGTACGTGGACAACACTCTCCCCTCTCGTTGCTATGCATCACCATGATCTTGCGTGTGCGTAGGAAAATTTTGAAATTACTACGTTCCCCAACAGTGGTATCAGAGCCTAGGTTTTATGCGTTGATGTTGTGCACGAGTAGAACACAAGTGAGTTGTGGGCGATATAAGTCATACTGCTTACCAGCATATCATACTTTGGTTTGGCGGTATTGTTGGATGAAGTGGCCTGGACCGACATTACGCGTACGCTTACGCGAGACTGGTTCTACCGACGTGCTTTGCACACAGGTGGCTGGTGGGTGTCAGTTTCTCCAACTTTAGTTGAACCAAGTGTGGCTACGCCCGGTCCTTGCGAAGGTTAAAACAACACCAACTTGACAAACTATCGTTGTGGTTTTGATGCGTAGGTAAGAATGGTTCTTGCTAAGCCCGTAGCAGCCACGTAAACCTTGCAACAACAAAGTAGAGGACGTCTAACTTGTTTTTGCAGGGCATGTTGTGATGTGATATGGTCAAGACATGATGCTAAATTTTATTGTATGAGATGATCATGTTTTGTAACTGAGTTATCGGCAACTAGCAGGAGCCATATGGTTGTCGCTTTATTTTATGCAATACAATTATGCTGTAACGCTTTACTTTATCACTAAGTGGTAGCGATAGTCGTGGAATCATAAGATTGGCGAGACGACAACGATGCTACGATGGTGATCAAGGTATCGCGCCGGTGACGATGGTGATCATGACGATGCTTCGGAGATGGAGATAACAAGCACAAGATGATGATGGCCATATCATATCACTTATATTGATTGCATGTGATGTTTATCTTTTATGCATCTTATCTTGCTTTGATTGACGGTAGCATTATAAGATGATCTCTCACTAAATTTCAAGATAAAAGTGTTCTCCCTGAGTATGCACCGTTGTCAAAGTTCGTCGTGCCCAGACACCACGTGATGATCGGGTGTGATAAGCTCTACGTCCATCTACAACGGGTGCAAGCCAGTTTTGCACACGCAGAATACTCAGGTTAAACTTGACGAGCCTAGCATATGTAGATATGGCCTCGGAACACTGAGACCGAAAGGTCGAGCGTGAATCATATAGTAGATATGATCAACATATTGATGTTCACCATTGAAAGCTACTCCATTTCACGTGATGATCGGTTATGGTTTAGTTGATTTGGATCACGTGATCACTTAGAAGATTAGAGGGATGTCTTTCTAAGTGGGAGTTCTTAAGTAATATGATTAACTGAGCTTAAATTTATCATGAACTTAGTACCTAATAGTATCTTGCTTGTCTATGTTTGATTGTAGATAGATGGCTCGTGTTGTTGTTCCGTTGAATTTTAATGCGTTCCTTGAGAAAGCAAAGTTGAAAGATGATGGTAGCAATTACACGGACTGAGTCCGTAACTTGAGGATTATCCCCATTGCTGCACAGAAGAATTACGTCCTGGAAGCACCGCTAGGTGCCAGGCCTGCTGCAGGAGCAACACCAGATGTTATGAACGTCTGGCAGAGCAAAGCTGATGACTACTCGATAGTTTAGTGTGCCATGCTTTACAGCTTAGAATCGGGACTTCAACGACATTTTGAACGTCATGGAGCATATGAGATGTTCCAGGAGTTGAAGTTAATATTTTAAGCAAATGCCCGGATTGAGAGATATGAAGTCTCCAATAAATTCTATAGCTGCAAGATGGAGGAGAATAGTTCTGTCAGTAAACATATACTCAAAATGTTTGGGTATCATAATCACTTGACTCAAATGGGAGTTAATCTTCCTGTTGATAGTGTCATTGACAGAGTTCTTCAATCACTGCCACCAAGCTACAAGAGCTTCATGATGAACTATAACATGCAAGGGATGGATAAGACAATTCTCGAGCTCTTCGCAATGCTAAAGGCTGCGGAGGTAGAAATCAAGAAGGAGCATCAAGTGTTGATGGTCAACAAGACCGCCAGTTTCAAGAAAAAGGGCAAAGGGAAGAAGAAGGGGAACTTCAAGAAGAACAGTAAGCAAGTTACTGCTCGGGAGAAGAAACCCAAATTTGGACCTAAGCCTGAAACTGAGTGCTTCTACTGCAAGCAGAATGGAACTGGAAGCGGAACTGCCCCAAGTATTTGGCGGATAAGAAGGATGGCAAGGTGAACAAAGGTATATGTGATATACATGTTATTGATGTGTACCTTACTAGAGCTCGCAGTAGCACCTGGGTATTTGATACTGGTTCTGTTGCTAACATATGCAACTCGAAACAGGGACTACGGATTAAGCGAACACTGGCAAAGGACGAGGTGACGATGCGTGTGGGAAATGGTTCCAAAGTCGATGTGATTGCGGTCGGCACGCTACCTCTACATCTACCTTTGAGATTAGTTTTAGACCTAAATAATTGTTATTTGGTGCCAGCGTTGAGCATGAACATTGTATCTGGATCTTGTTTGATACCAGACGGTTATTCATTTAAACCAGAGAATAATGGTTGTTCTATTTATATGAGTAATATCTTTTATGGTCATGCACCCTTGAAGAATGGTCTATTTTGACGAATCTCGATAGTAGTGATACACATATTCATAATGTTGAAGCCAAAAGATGCAGAGTTGATAATGATAGTGCAACTTATTTGTGGCACTGCCGTTTAGGTCATATCGGTGTAAAGCGCATGAAGAAACTCCATACTGATGGACTTTTGGAATCACTTGATTATGAACCACTTGGTACTTGCGAACCGTGCCTCATGGGCAAGATGACCAAAACGCCGTTCTCCGGTACTATGGAGAGAGCAACGGATTTGTTGGAAATCATACATACAGATGTATGTGGTCCGATGAATATTGAGGCTCGTGGCGGATATCGTTATTTTCTCACCTTCACAGATGATTTAAGCAGATATGGGTATATCTACTTAATGAAACATAAGTCTAAAACATTTGAAAAGTTCAAAGAATTTCAGAGTGAAGTTGAAAATCATCATAACAAGAAAATAAAATTTCTATGATCTGATCATGGAGGAGAATATTTGAGTTACGAGTTTGGTCTACATTTGAAACAATGCGGAATAGTTTCGCAACTCACGCCACCAGGAACACCACAGCGTAATGGTGTGTCCGAACATCGTAATTGTATTTTACTAGATATGGTGCGATCTATGATGTCTCTTACAGATTTACCGCTATCATTTTGGGGTTATGCTTTAGAGACGGCTGCATTCACGTTAAATAGGGCACCATCGAAATCCGTTGAGACGACGCCTTATGAACTGTGGTTTGGCAAGAAACCAAAGTTGTCGTTTCTGAAAGTTTGGGGTTGCGATGCTTATGTTAAAAAGCTTCAACCTAATAAGCTCGAACCCAAATCGGAGAAGTGTGTCTTCATAGGATACCGAAAGGAAACTGTTGGGTACACCTTCTATCACAGATCCGAAGGCAAGACTTTCGTTGCTAAGAATGGATCCTTTCTAGAAAATGAGTTTCTCTCGAAAGAAGTGAGTGGGAGGAAAGTAGAACTTGATTAGGTAACTGTACCTGCTCCCTTATTGGAAAGTAATGATCATGAAATTGCAGATCAAGTTACTACCGAACCTCGTAGATCAACCAGAATAAGATCCGCACCAGAGTGGTACGGTAATCCTGTTCTGGAAGTCATGCTATCCGCAAAATGGCTAGAAGCCATGAAATCTGAGATGGGATCCATGTATGAGAACAAAGTGTGGACTTTGGTTGACTTGCCCATTGATCGACAAGCAATTGAGAATAAATGGATCTTCAAGAAGAAGGTTGACGCTGACGGTAATGTTACTGTCTACAAAGCTCGGCTTGTTGCAAAAGGTTTTCGACAAGTTCAAGGGATTGACTACGATGAGACCTTCTCACCCGTAGCGATGCTTAAGTCTGTCCGAATCATGTTAGCAATTGCTGCATTTTATGATTATGAAATTTGGCAAATGGATGTTAAAACTGCATTCCTGAATGGATTTCTGGAAGAAGAGTTGTATATGATGCAGCCAGAAGGTTTTTTCGATCCAAAAGGGAGCTAACAAAGTGTGCAAGCTCCAGCGATCCATTTATGGACTGGTGCAAGCTTCTCGAAGTTGGAATAAACGCTTTGATAGTGTGATCAAAGCATTTGGTTTTATACAGACTTTTGGAGAAGCCTGTATTTACAAGAAAGTGAGTGGGAGCTCTGTAGCATTTCTGATATTATATGTGGATGACATATTATTGATTGGAAATGATATAGAATTTCTGGATAGCATAAAGGGATATTTGAATAAGAGTTTTTCAATGAAAGACCTCGGTGAAGCTGCTTACATATTGGGCATTAAGATCTATAGAGATAGATCAAGACGCTTAATTGGACTTTCACAAAGCACATACCTTGACAAAGTTTTGAAGAAGTTCAAAATGGATCAGGCAAAGAAAGGGTTCTTGCCTGTGTTACAAGGTGTGAAGTTGAGTAAGACTCAATGTCCGACCACCACAGAAGATAGAGAGAAAATGAAAGATGTTCCCTATGCTTCAGCCATAGGCTCTATCATGTATGCAATGTTGTGTACCAGACCTGATGTGTGCCTTGCAAGTTTAGCAGGGAGGTACCAAAGTAATCCTGGAGTGGATCACTGGACAGCGGTCAAGAACATCCTGAAGTACCTGAAAAGGACTAAGGATATGTTTCTCATATATGGAGGTGACAAAGAGCTCATCGTAAATGGTTACGTTGATGCAAGCTTTGACACTGATCCGGACGATTCTAAATCGCAAACCGGATACGTGTTGATATTGAACGATGGAGCTGTCAGTTGGTGCAGTTCTAAACAAAGTGTCGTGGCGGGATCTTGTAACGCCCTCGATGCGGCTATATCTCCCACGTGTCGAAGCACGACTTAGAGGCATAACCGTATTGAAAGCAATGTCGCAAGTGAGGTAATCTTCACAC
This sequence comes from Triticum dicoccoides, assembly GCF_002162155.2. NCBI lineage: Eukaryota > Viridiplantae > Streptophyta > Magnoliopsida > Poales > Poaceae > Triticum > Triticum dicoccoides. The sequence goes on from NC_041392.1 coordinate 501,774,377, forward strand.
AACCCATGTAATACATAAGGGAAAGAGATACATAGTTGTCTTACAATCGCCACTTCACACAGTTACATGAATAAAGCATTACATCAACCAGTTAGAATCAAGGCCCGACTACGGAGCCAAAACAAATGAAGACTACCCCAAATGCTACACAGATCCCCGATCGACCCCAACTGGGCTCCACTACTGATCAACTAGAACGAAACAACACAAAGGACAAGATCTTCATTGAGCTCCTCCTTGAGCTCGGTTGCGTCATCTGCACAGTTCAACGACACCTGCAAGCTGGTTTTGGAAGTATCTGTGAGTCACGGGGACTCAGCAATCTCACACCCTCGCGATCAAGACTATTTAAGCTTATAGGTAAGGTAAAAGGTATGAGGTGGAGCTGCAGCAAGCGACTAGCATATATGGTGGCTAACATACGCAAATGAGAGTGAGAAGAGAAGGCAAAGCACGGTCGAGAAACTATGATCAAGAAGTGATCCTAGAACAACCTATGCCAAACATAACTCCAACACCGTGTTCACTTCCCGGACTCCGCCGGAAAGAGATCATCACGGTTACACACGCGGTTGATGTATTTTAATTAAGGTCCACTTCAGGTTTTCTACAACCGGACATTAACAAATTCCCATCTGCCCATAACCGCGGGCACGGCTTTCGAAAGTTCAAATCCCTGCAGGGGAGTCCCAACTTAGCCCATCACAAGCTCTCACGGTCAACGAAGGATATTCCTTCTAGCGGGAAGACCCGATCAGACTCCGGAATCCCGGTTACAAGACATTTCGACAATGATAAAACAAATCCAGCAACACCACCCGAATGTGCCGACAAATCCCGATAGGAGCTGCACATATCTCGTTCTCAGGGCACACTCAGATGAGCTCTCCATACAACTAAAACCAAACCTCGAGTTTCCCCGAGGGGGCGCTGCACAGGACTCTAGTTTGGACCAACACTCAGAGGAGCA
>NC_041392.1:501775623-501811464 GCF_002162155.2 Triticum dicoccoides
AAATAATGATGACCCTCAGGAGCGCGACTCCCAAGGGAAAAGAAAAGGCTAGATGGCGAATGGTAAAACCAATGTTGGGCATTGCTGGAAGAGTTTTATTCAAGGCGAACTATCAAGGGGTTCCCATTATTACCCAACCGCGTAAGGAACGCAAAATCCGGGAACATAACATCGATATGACGGAAACTAGGGCGGCAAGAGTGGAATAAAACACCAGGCATAAGGTCGAGCCTTCCACCCTTTACCAAGTATATAGATGCATTAATTAAATAAGAGATATTGTGATATCCCAACAAGTAAACATGTTCCAACAAGGAACAACATCTCCATGTTCCAACAAGGAACAAACTTCATCTTCACCTGCAACTAACAACGCTATAAAAGGGGTTGAGCAAAGAGGTAACATAGCCAAACAACGGTTTGCTAGGACAAGGTGGGTTAGAGGCTTGGTTCAACAATATGGGAGGCATGATAAAAAAGTGGTAGGTATCGCAGCATAGGCATAGCAAAAGAGCGAGCAACTAGCAAGCAAAGATAGAAGTGATTTCGAGGGTATGGTCATCTTGCCTGAGATCCCGCAAGGAAGGAGAACGAGTCCATGAAGAAGTCAAACGGACGTAGTCGAACGAATCCTCACAACACGATGTTAACGGAAACAACTCGAAGAAGCATCACCGGAAAGAAGCAAACAACATCGTAAACAAACATCACATAAACATGGCATGATGCACAACCAAGTATGATGCATGTCCGGTTTAATGAGGCATGGCATGGCAAAGTGCACAAGCAATTCTACAAATTAAGTGGAGCTCAATATGCAATGAGTTGCATATTGACGGAACACCACATTCAGGTTATTTAGTTTGATCTCATTTATGTACCCAACAAGATTAAATGTTGTTAGCATGGCAAGAGGGTGAAGCAAAGAAAACTACCTATCTACTCAAGTTTAAATGAGGCCGGAAACAACAAACAACAATTCCGGTAAGTCCCCATATGCATATTATAGATTTGGTACTGTTCTGCCCTAAACACAATTATAGGGTTGTTAAACATGCAAAACAAGTACACCCATGTTAAACTAGGCATTTTTCTACCCTATTTACATATAAAGTTTATTTAAAATGGAGCTACGGTTATTTAGTTATGAAATAAATCATTTTAGCATGGCATAGGAGCAAATTTAACCAAACATCATTTTAAACATGGATGAAAGTGGCATATAATTAACCTACAGATAATTCTAAGCATTTTTCATATATGATTCATTTTAATAAGATGCACGGTTGATGAGTTTTTTATATGCATGAAGATAAAGGTCTTTTCTGCAAAATAGGCAGCAACTGGATAATTACTAAAATCACTGGTCAGGAAAAAAACATAACGGACCGGATCTAGCTGGCTCAACCGAAATAGGCGCGGGGAAGGCAGCTCACCCAGTGGGCCTTGGCCCGTCTGGAGGAGAGGTAGGCCGGCCTTGGTGGAGCTGGGCTTGGAGGCAGTTGAGGCCTGGATGGATCCACGCGAGAGAAGTCAACGCGGGCGGGTGCTCATTCCCGAGCGAACAGAGGCAGAGGCGGCGTTGTGGCTCCAGCGGGGCAGGACACCGGCGAGGGACTTGGGCGCGAGGTCTTGGGGCTCCGGCAAGCTGAGAAGTCCGGCAACGACGGGGATGGTCGGGATCCGACGGATCCGGTGCGAAGGAGGTCGAGGAGGCCGAGGCGAAGCGCTGGCATTCTCCTCTGCTCAATACAGAGCAAGCAGAGGCCGGAGGAACCAGTTTCAGGCATAGGGGAGGAGCAGGGGACTCCATGGTGAGGGAAAACAAGGGCGACGGCTCGACGGCACGGGACTTGGCGCGGCTGCGGAGCCTCAAGCGACGGACGGGCGACGAGGAGGTCGTCCATGGCGACGGGAACCTGCAGGGGTCTCTGTTACAACAAGACAGGGAGAAAGAGAGGGAAAACAGGAGGAGAGTAGCAGGATGAGGCCAGTCCTGGTCGTGGCCGCCGGCGGCGAGGTCGCCGGAGGGCGCGGCCTGCAGGGTCGGCGAGGCTCGGGCGCGAGGGCTCCTGCCCCGATCCTGCGACTGGTTGGATCGAAGGAAGGAGGAGGCTGGTGGTTGGTGGGGAGAGATCGAGAGGAATGGCTGCGGGTGGATCTGGAGGCTGGCTCACGATTGGGGGCGTGCGGAAAAAGAGGAGGAGACCAGGTGGCTGGCGGCGACGGCTGGACAGGGGAGGATCCCTAGGCAATAGGGTTTTTGTCCAGATTTAGACTAGGGACTATATATAAGGAAAGAGGGAGAGTTTAGGGGCTAATCCGTCCCTCCAATTAAAATCGAGCGGTCGAGAAAAATACACTAGGAAGTCCAATTAACAAAACGGAGACGTTTTGTAGATGTTTGGGGATGATCCGGATCCAACGGTGACGACTGTCCGGGTCGGGTCCGGGACAACTTTTGGACGCGCGCGAGGAGGGCCGTGGGCTGATGAGAGAGGTTAGGTTGGGTCTGGCGGATTGTGAAGAGCGGGTTGGTCTGAGAGAAGAGGGGAGAGATGCAGCCCGGCACGGTTTCTGAAGACCGAAAACGTTCGACGTTAGACCGCTATAATGCCGCTATAGTTTAACGGTTGGTCTATCAAACGAACTCCAAATGCGATGAAACTCAACAGGAAGTCTATCTACACTATAATAAGACCACACGCCAACTTTCAACCCAATCCGAGAACATTTTCCGGCCACTTATAAAATAATATCTTAGAGGTGCCGCAGGCGCGTGCAAGTGTGTCTGGGCTCAGAACGGACAACGGAAGGAACGAGGAGACCGGGACGGATGCAAGTTTTGAAAACATGATGATGCAATGCACATGATGACATGATATGAAATGCATGACACGCAAGCAAAGACAAGGCAACAACAGCGAATAACTGGAGGACACCTGGCACATCGGTCTCGAGGCGTTACAACACTCCACCACTACGAGAGGATCTCGTCCCGAGATCTAGAATGGCACCGGAGGGAAAAGGAAGAGGAAGAGAAAAGGTAAAAACTAAGTTGCTCCTTTGACAAATGAGTGAAACCAAAGAACCTTGAAAAGGTTAAGCCATTTTGAGAAAAGAATACAACAAAGATGAACGAAGTTGAAAACACTCCGTTAGAAAAGAGGAACAAGGAAGAACAACTTCGGGCAACACTCTGATTGAAAAGAAAAGGAATTGAATAAGAATTTGATAAGATGAGAAGATACTTGATGAAATCACAATACACTGCCTCCGTAAATATTGAATGAATGGAACAAGGGGTAAGAAAGATCTCGGACAGCGTTTTAAAAGAGATGAAAACTTGATAAAATGAAAGAGCTTGAGCAAAGGAACACAATACTCCGGTTAAAAGGATAAGCATGATCAAAACATGGTCCTGACAATCCGAGAAGATGGGTTGAGGAGAGCAACATCACAATGCCTCCGGAACGGAAGAATAGAAGATAGATAATTGCCATAGGAGAATTGAGAAGAAAATGCCAACTTCTGCCACAAAAGAGCTTGAGAAGGCATCCTTAGGAGACGGGTCGAGCGGAATTGTTGGAAAACCAACAATGAGAAGAACAAGCTTGATATGGTCTTATGGAATATATCCCAAATTATGAGGTGACAACCTGCCACTACAAAACCAAAGATTGGATTGATATCAACAAGGAGCCGAGAAACTTATTCACCGGGAGGATAATTGAAGAACTTGGGTCATTATAAGCACCATAAATAGCCACAATCCTTCGGGAAGGCTTTAGGTGAAATATCACCCCAGATGACTCCAATGACGAGATTGATGGATTTAAAATATCTCATTCCTGACAACTTGTGAATCATGAAACACGAAAGAAATTGTCAAAATGGCATAACAACACCTGAAAAGATAAGGTAGAAGGAATTGCACTCTGGATTGCAATAAGAAGAAAACTTGAGCTCCTCTGAAAAGAATGTTGATGAACACTTCAAGAAGGAATTTAATCCTTGATGAACCACCATGTAGAACCTTCATGAAGAACTCCGGTAAACAAAAGAATGATCAAACGAAAGGAGAGAGAAGTTGGAAACACAAGGTGAAACCTTGCAATGATTAGACGGATCTCTGTGATAATTAGAGCTTGGAACTCTGGGAAAGAAAGACGAGCACTTGAAATCAAGAATTTAATCATCGTGAACGAACTCCGGAAGAAAAGATTAACATATGGATGAAACAAGAATAAGAATTACATTATGCTTATCCTTCACCAATTAAATTGATGACAAACAATGGATTTGGCACACTACTTATTCTCGAAGAAAGGATTAAGATAACATAAACTTGAGAATGTCTTCCACGAACCACCGGTAGGATTTGGAAGAACGAATAAATTGATATGATAACCAAGGAAGAGAACTCTTGAACGAACCACCATAAGAATTGGAAATGAATGAAGTAAGATAAAGAAACACCGGGAATAATTATAAGAAGAACGAAGATACTTGAGAGGATTTAGATGTAAGTGAAACGAATAGATCACGGACCAATTAGAGATCACTTGAACGATGCACCGGTAAGATTGAAGAATGATAATTGAGAATGAATAAACCTGAATTGATGGACTCCGGATAACAAACTGAGAAGACTCTTGAATTGCTTAGGATGGGTGAAAAGAATTCCCACAATCAAAAATAATTATGAGAGGATGGCAACAAGCTAGAATCATGAATCTTGAAGAGAATGGAGCAAGATTGAGAGAAAAATCTTCTTCGGTCTTCCAATGCAGAGAAAGACGACGAGAAACACCACCATGAATTATTTAGACACTCCGGAATGAAGAATGGAAAGGTTGAGCCAATGATGAAAAGAATTCGACAGATCTTGGAGAAAAACATGAGACTGATGATAATTCATTCTTACGTCAAACTTGGAAATGAATTTGAGAGTAACTCCGGTAGAATTAGAAGAGTCAGGTAAGATCCTGGAAAAGACCTGTGGGTTAGGGCCCACTCGAAAGATACACCGTTGAACGATTTGAAGGAGAGATTACACCGGTTGAATTAAATGGCTTGAATGAGATAACATCCTCGAAAGAGCTGGAACGAAAGCAGAGTGGAAACACGAATCTTCGAGATATCTTGAGCACTCCGGAACAATTGAATAACGAGCATGGAATGACTGAATGTAAGGTGCACCAGTATGAGAAGGCATTTGAAATACGGAAAAGAATATGATTAACACCGAAAGCTTGAATTGAATCCACCGGAGAAGAAAAAGAATGAATAATGATGAACTTGAGGCTCCGTTAGTATCTTCATGAGCATCACCGGATAAGAAAATTGACGGAAAAAGAATGGAGAGGCTTCCCATCAATAAAGGATACTTGAATAAGAAATCTGAGTCCCTAAAGAAAACAAGGGAGGGAGGGCGGGAAAAACAAAGGCAATTTGGGATGGATGAAACGAACACCGTTGAGAAGAACTGATACTTGATCTTGCGGATGTTGAAATGATCGGATCCACTTGAAGAGAAGCACGCCGGTAAAAAGGATTGACATGACAAACTCGATGATCGAGAAGGATTAGTATTCACCTCGAAGTATGAGAACACCATTTGGGGAAGGTATGGAATCAACTCTTGACATTGAAGCAACTCGAATACCACAACTCAAAACAAAACAAAGGATTGGCTTGCATGCCGGAACAAACATATGATAGAGAATTTCGTCCGAAGTTTTCGTGGTGGGGCCTACACGGGCTCGATCGTACAACACCATCATGTACAAGGCAGTGCACATGACATACGAAGCGTCCCCGAGTCAGCATAGCCAAGGACTCTTTAAGACACAACAAGACCACTGTAAAACCAACCATGAATAGACGGACCACTAGACGTCAAACCCCAATTTCATATCATACATTTGTCGGAAAGATATCCTAAGAGCTACTTGAATTCCCACTTATAAACTCCCGAAATTTTCCCAGTTATGCAATCAGGTGTTGGGGATACAGGGGAAGCATAATATCTCACCCAATTCTAAACAAATCCTACATCCAGCTGTATCCATCCTTCAACACATAACCAAGAAACCTTCGGAAATCGTCTACCTCAACCTTCGAAAAGCATCCGTTATACAAGTTATGGCAATACTCCCGAACTCCCGCCCCAGTACTGGGTGGTGTCGAGGTTATCTCACCAACAACTGCATAAAAGAGATTTTCGATTTCGGCGAAACTAAACTCGGGTATTCCAGAACTGCAACGATAAAATTGTGACGACAACACCTCGGAGCTCAACTCCCCGGGACACTGCCACAACCCCTAAATGACAGGAGGCACCAAGAACAATGTTCTCGTCACAAAACCATCGGAACGATTACAAGATACCCGCGTGATCCTAAAAAAATTAGTGAAATTTGAGAAGAGAAGAGTCAAAACTCTACATCAGGATGCCTCACCAGAGCGACGAAGGGACTAGGGAGTAAAAAGAATTCCTAACTCTATGATATATAATTCCTAAATGACTCAAAACATTTTTCTAGACTCAACAACGTCAGCTAATTCGATCAAGCAGGGGGGCTCCTAAGGTCGGGGAAGGCTCTGATTACCAACTTGTAACGCCCTCGATGCGGCTATATCTCTCACGTGTTGAAGCACGACTTAGAGGCATAACCGCATTGAAAGCAATGTCACAAGTGAGGTAATCTTCACACAACCCATGTAATACATAAGGGAAAGAGATACATAGTTGGCTTACAATCGCCACTTCACACAATTACATGAATAAAGCATTACATCAACCAGTTACAATCAAGGCCCGACTACGGAGCCAAAATAAAAGAAGACTACCCCAAATGCTACACAGATCCCCGATCGACCCCATCTGGGCTCCACTACTGATCAACTAGAACGAAACAACACAAAGGACAAGATCTTCATTGAGCTCCTCCTTGAGCTCGGTTGCGTCATCTGCACGGTTCAACGACACCTGCAAGCTGGTTTTGGAAGTATCTGTGAGTCACGGGGACTCAGCAATCTCACACCCTCGCGATCAAGACTATTTAAGCTTATAGGTAAGGTAAAAGGTATGAGGTGGAGCTGCAGCAAGCGACTAGCATATATGGTGGCTAACATACGCAAATGAGAGCGAGAAGAGAAGGCAAAGCACGGTCGAGAAACTATGATCAAGAAGTGATCCTAGAACAACCTACGCCAAACATAACTCCAACACCGTGTTCACTTCCCGGACTCCGCCGGAAAGAGACCATCACGGTTACACACGCGGTTGATGTATTTTAATTAAGGTCCACTTCAGGTTTTCTACAACTGGACATTAACAAATTCTCATCTGCCTATAACCGCGGGCACGGCTTTCAAAAGTTCAAATCCCTGCAGGGGAGTCCCAACTTAGCCCATCACAAGCTCTCACGGTCAACGAAGGATATTCCTTCTAGCGGGAAGACCCGATCAGACTCCGGAATCCCGGTTACAAGACATTTCGACAATGATAAAACAAATCCAGCAACACTGCCCGAATGTGCTGACAAATCCCGATAGGAGCTGCGCATATCTCGTTCTCAGGGCACACTCAGATGAGCTCTCCATACAACTAAAACCAAACCTCGAGTTTCCCCGAGGGGGCGCTGCACAGGACTCTAGTTTGGACCAACACTCAGAGGAGCACTGGCCCGGGGGGGGGGGTAAATAATGATGACCCTCAGGAGCGCGACTCCCAAGGGAAAAGAAAAGGCTAGATGGTGAATGGTAAAACCAATGTTGGGCATTGCTGGAAGAGTTTTATTCAAGGCGAACTGTCAAGGGGTTCCCATTATTACCCAACCGCTCAAGGAACGCAAAATCCGGGAACATAACATCGATATGACGGAAACTAGGGCGGCAAGAGTGGAACAAAACACCAGGCATAAGGCCGAGCCTTCCATCCTTTACCAAGTATATAGATGTATTAATTAAATAAGAGATATTGTGATATCCCAACAAGTAAACATGTTCCAACAAGGAACAACATCTCCATGTTCCAACAAGGAACAAACTTCATCTTCACCTGCAACTAACAACGCTATAAGAGGGGCTGAGCAAAGCGGTAACATAGCCAAACAACGGTTTGCTAGGACAAGGTGCGTTAGAGGCTTGGTTCAACAATATGGGAGGCATGATAAACAAGTGGTAGGTATCGCAGCATAGGCATAGCAAAAGAGCGAGCAACTAGCAAGCAAAGATAGAAGTGATTTCAAGGGTATGGTCATCTTGCCTGAGATCCCGCAAGGAAGAAGAACGAGTCCATGAAGAAGTCAAACGGACATAGTCGAACGAATCCTCACAACACGATGTTAACGGAAACAACTTGAAGAAGCATCACCGGAAAGAAGCAAACAACATCGTAAACAAACATCACATAAACATGGCATGATGCACAACCAAGTATGATGCATGTTTGGTTTAATGAGGCATGGCATGGCAAAGTGCACAAGCAATTCTACAAATTAAGTGGAGCTCAATATGCAACGAGTTGCATATTGACGGAACACCACATTCAGGTTATTTAGTTTGATCTCGTTTATGTACCCAACAAGATTAAATGTTGTTAGCATGGCAAGAGGGTGAAGCAAAGAAAACTACCTATCTAGTCAAGTTTAAATGAGGCCAGAAACAACAAACAACAATTCCGGTAAGTCCCCATATGCATATTATAGATTTGGTACTGTTCTGCCCTAAACACAATTATAGGGTTGTTAAACATGCAAAACAAGTACACCATGTTAAACTAGGCATTTTTCTACCCCATTTACATATAAAGTTTATTTAAAATGGATCTACGGTTATTTAGTTATGAAATAAATTATTTTAGCATGGCATATGAGAAAATTTAACCAAACATCATTTTAAACATTTTAAACATGGATGAAAGTGGCATATAATTAACCTACACATAATTCTAAGCATTTTTCATATATGATTCATTTTAATAAGATGCACGGTTGATGAGTTTTTTATATGCATGAAGATGAAGGTCTTTTCTACAAAACTGACAGCAACTGGATAATTACTAAAATAACTGGACAGGAAAAAAACATAACGGACCGGATCTGGCTGGCCCAACCAAAACAGGCGCGGGGAAGGCCGCTCACCCAGTGGGCCTTGGCCCGTCTAGAGGAGAGGTAGGCCGGCCTTGGTGGAGCTGGGCTTGGAGGCAGTTGAGGCCTGGATGGATCCACGCGAGAGAAGTCAACGCGGGCGGGTGCTCGTTCCCGAGCGAACAGAGGCAGAGGCGGCATTGCGGCTCCAGCGGGGCAGGATGCCGGCGAGGGATTTGGGCGCGAGGTCTTGGGGCTCCGGCGAGCTGAGAAGTCCGGCAACGACGGGGATGGTCGGGACCCGACGGATCCGGTGCGAAGGAGGTCGAGGAGGCCGAGGCGTAGCGCTGGCGTTCTCCTCTGCTCAATACAGAGCAAGCAGAGGCCGGCGGAACCAGTTTCAGGCGCAGGGGAGGAGCAGGGGACTCCATGGTGAGGGAAAACAAGGGCGACGGCTCGACGGCACGGGACTTGGCGCGGCTGCGGAGCCTCAGGCGACGGACGGGCGACGAGGAGGTCGTCCATGGCGACGGGAACCTGCAGGGGTCTCTGTTACAACGAGACAGGGAGAGAGAGAGGGAAAAACAGGAGGAGAGGAGCGGGATGAGGCCATTCCTGGTCGTGGCCGCCGGCGGCGGGGTCGCCGGAGGGCGCAGCCTGCAGGGTCGGCGAGGCTCGGGCGCGAGGGCTCCTGCCCCGATCCTGCGGCTGGTTGGATCGAAGGAAGGAGGAGGCTGGTGGTTGGTGGGGAGAGATCGAGAGGAATGACTGCGGGTGGATCTGGAGGCTGGCTCGTGATTGGGGGCGCACGGAAAAATAGGAGGAGACCAGGTGGCTGGCGGCGACGGCTGGACAGGGGAGGATCCCTACGCAATAGGGTTTTTGTCCAGATTTAGACTAGGGACTATATATAAGGAAAGAGGGAGAGTTTAGGGGCTAATCCTCCCTCCAATTAAAATCGACCGGTCGAGAAAAATACACTAGGAAGTCCAATTAACAAAATGGAGACGTTTTGTAGATGTTTGGGGATGATCCGGATCCAACGGTGACGACTGTCCGGGTCGGGTCCGGGACAACTTTCGAACGCGCGCGAGGAGGGCCGTGGGCTGACGAGAGAGGTTAGGTTGGGTCTGGCGGATTGTGAAGAGCGGGTTGGTCTGAGAGAAGAGGGGAGAGATGCAGCCCGGCACGGTTTCTAAAGACCGAAAACGTCCGACGTTAGACCGGCTATAATGCCGCTATAGTTTAACGGTTGGGCTATCAAACGAACTCCGAATGTGATGAAACTCGACAGGCGATCTATCTACACTATAATAAGACCACACGCCAACTTTCAACCCAATCCGAGAACATTTTCCGGCCACTTATAAAATAATATCTTGGAGGTGCCGCGGGCGTGTGCAAGTGTATCTGGGCTCAGAATGGACAACGGAAGGAACGAGGAGACCGGGACAGATGCAAGTTTTGAAAACATGATGATGCAATTCACATGATGACATGATATGAAATGCATGACACGCAAGCAAAGACAAGGCAACAACAACGAATAACTGGAGGACACCTGGCACATCGGTCTCGGGGAGTTACAGATCTACATGTGAAGCGGAGTACATAGCTGCTTCAGAAGCAGCAAATGAAGGAGTTTGGATGAAGGAGTTCATATCCGATCTAGGTGTCATACCTAGTGCATCGGGTCCAATGAAAATCTTTTGTGACAATACTGGTGCAATTGCCTTGGCGAAGGAATCCAGATTTCACAAGAGAACCAAGCACATCAAGAGACGCTTCAATTAAATTCAGGAATTAGTCCAAGTGGGAGACATAGAAATTTGCCAGATACATACGGATCTGAATATTGCAGACCCGCTGACTAAGCCTCTTCCACGAGAAAAACATGATCAGCACCAACGCTCCATGGGTGTTAGAATCATTACTGTATAATCTAGATTATTGACTCTAGTGCAAGTGGGAGACTGAAGGAAATATGCCCTAGAGGCAATAATAAAGTTATCATTTATTTCCTTATATCATGATAAATGTTTATTATTCATGCTAGAATTGTATTAACCGGGAACATAATACATGTGTGAATACATAGACAAACAGAGTGTCACTAGTATGCCTCTACTTGACTAGCTCGTTGATCAAAGATGGTTATGTTTCCTAACCATAGACATGAGTTGTCATTTGATTAACGGGATCACATCATTAGGAGAATGATGTGATGGACTTGACCCATTCCATTAGCTTAGCACTTGATCGTTTAGTTTGTTGCTATTGCTTTCTTCATAACTTATACATGTTCCTATGACTATGAGATTATGCAACTCCCATTTACCGGAGGAACACTTTGTGTGCTACCAAACGTCACAACGTAACTAGGTGATTATAAAGGTGCTCTACAGGTGTCTCCGAAGGTACTTGTTGGGTTGGCGTATTTCGAGATTAGGATTTGTCACTCCGATTGTCGAAGAGGTATCTCTGGGCCCTCTCGGTAATGCACATCACTTAAGCCTTGCAAGCATTGCAACTAATGAGTTAGTTGCGGGATGATGTATTACAGAACGAGTAAAGAGACTTGCCGGTAACGAGATTGAACTAGGTATTGAGATACCGACGATCGAATCTCGGGCAAGTAACATACCGATGACAAAGGGAACAACGTATGTTGTTATGCGGTCTGACTGATAAAGATCTTCGTAGAATATGTGGGAGCCAATATGAGCATCCAGGTTCCGCTATTGGTTATTGACCGGAGACATGTCTCGGTCATGTCTACATAGTTCTCGAACCCGTAGGGTCCGCACGCTTAAAGTTTCGGTGATGATTGTATTATGAGTTTATGTGATTTGATGTACCGAAGGTATTTCGGAGTCCCGGATGAGATCGGGGACATGACGAGGAGTCTCGAAATGGTCGAGACGTAAAGATCGATATATTGTATGACTATATTCGGACATCGGAAAGGTTTCGAGTGATTCGGGTATTTTCGGAGGTACCGGGGAGTTACGGGAATACGAGGAAGAAGTAATGGGCCTCATGGGCCAAGTGGTGGAAGAGAGGAGGCAGGGCACGCGGCCCCCCTAGCCCAAACCGAATTGGACTAGGGGGTCGGCCCCCCTTTCCTCTTTTTCCTCCTTCTCCTTCCTTCTCCTTCTCCTCCTTCCTTTCCTTCTCCTAGTAGGAGTAGGAAAGGGGAGTCCTACTCCTACTAGGAGGAGGACTCCTCCTCCTGGCGCGCCCATAGAGAGCCGGCCGGCCACCCCCCTTGCTCCTTTATATACAGGGGCAGGGGGGCACCTCTAGACACACAAATTGATCAGTTGATCTCTCCCAGCTGTGTGCGGTGCCCCCTCCACCATATTCCACCTTGGTCATATCGTAGCGGCGCTTAGGCAAAGCCCTGCGTCGGTAGCAACGTCATCACCATCACCACGCCGTCGTGCCGACGGAACTCTCCTGTGAAACTCTGCTGGATTGGAGTTCGTAGGACATCATCGAGTTGAACGTGTGCTGAACTCGGAGGTGCCGTGCGTTCGGTATTTGGATCGGTCGGATCGTGAAGACGTACGACTACATCAACCGCGTTGTGCTAACGCTTCTGCTTTCGGTCTATGAGGGTACGTGGACAACACTCTCCCCTCTCGTTGCTATGCATCACCATGATCTTGCGTGTGCGTAGGAAAATTTTGAAATTACTACGTTCCCCAACAGTTGCACAGGAGGGTTTTACTCAGATTCAGGCCCTCGTGGTCGAGGTAATACCTCGCTCCTGTTTTGCTTTGATTAATGCTGAAAACACCTCGTGCAAGGGGTTACAAGTATGAGGTGGTGATTGCTACTGAGGCAATGGCTATGAGTTAGATTCCCCAAACTAACCCCTAGCCTCACTTTATAAAGGAGGATGAGCCCTAGGGTTACAAGAGTTCTAACCGATCTAGAGCCCTGATCGGCTGATGACTACATGGCTTGCACGCAAAGGTATAGAACTTTATAGGAGAGGGTTCCCAGCGCCAGCCGAGGGCCCCTAGAAGTCAGGCCTTGAGGCTAGTGTCACATCCAAAACAATTCAAATTAGGATGTGAACATAGAAAGTATATGCATACTATGATTTTAGTGCATTTTGGTTGTTTTGGAATTTATTTGACTATTTTATAAAACCCTAAATTCAATTTGGAATTTATTTAACAGTCATATTAAATCCTTTGCATGAAAATGAACTTTCTAAATGTACATATGGGCTGGAAACATTTTCCCTAAAATCTATATAAGCCCTAGTATTTGTTTGCATCCTTTTGAGTTCAAAGGATCTGAAATGAAATGAATTTAGGCCAGTTAAAATTTAGTTAAAATTCTAGGTTAAAAAGAAAAAACAAAACAAAACAGAAAAAGAAAAGGCCCAGCCGAGCCAATGCCCAGCAGGGCAGTCCAACTAGGCAGCCCGACCAACTTCACTCACGCGTTTAATAAAAGGAAAAAAAGAATCGTTACGCACGATCTAATCTCGTCCAGCCACCCCAGATCGAACGGCTGTCACACCCCCACACACTCTCTCTCATTGACACCATGGCCGCACCCATTAGCCCCCCTCCCGAGCGAACAACACAACTGCCACATCCCCACGATGTGCATGGAGCTCCCAACGCCTCCCGGGCCAACCTATAAACCCCCTTGACCCCTCTCTACTTTCCCCAACTCGCACGCACCTATGTGCCGCCAGAACGCTCAGAATCGTTTGATATCCGTCGTTGCACTCCAGCGAGCCATTCTACCGCCACTTGTGTCTCCATCACTCTTTTGTTCACCGTCCGATGCGCCTTTTCCCTCTCTCTACCCCTCTAACTCATTTCCTTGCCTAGAGAAGCACCGGAGTGTCGAGCCCGAGCACTTCCCGACACAACTGAGTACTAGCACAACTCTGGCGAGCCGCCAATGCCACACGAGAATGGGCCCGACGACGCCAAGGTCACCCACGAGTTTGTCCTGACGAGCTACGCATCGACAACCCTTCCCAAGCACCAAAGACCACCGGAGATGCCTCGACCATCGAACAGGAGTCACATGTTGCCATCATCTCCATCTTTGCTAACCTAGGTCCGCTTGGTGCGCACCTCTCCATCTCGTCTGTCTGATCTAGATCCAGCGTGTAGGAATAGATCACTTAAACTCGTGAACCGATACACTCTGTGACCAGTCCATCTTAGATCTAAAGCTCCAGAATAGACTGCTTAAATGAGACAACATTAGACAATCAAAACGCGCCATGTGTCTCTTGTTTGAAAATAAAAATAATTCGGCCGAATTATTCTTTGTAAAGTTTGTAAAAAAACTACAATTTAAAACCATCATAACTTTTTACCTTTAACTCCAATTGGAGAGAAACTTTTTGCAAAATAATCCGTATAGGAAAACCTTTCAACTAGAGCAATTTAAACTCACTTTTTAACAATATAAATTTAAATTTCAAATAGAACCAATTTCAAACTTAATTAGTGTCTAAAATGCAAACCACAACTCCAATTTAAATTATTATTTTGCAAAATGATCCTATTAACTTGAACTTTAAAATGGACTCACCGAAATTCAGATTTGAGAAAAATAAATTTTGAATTCAAATAAAGTTCAACAAAAGCTTTAAATCAAAATCTTTGAAATATAATCTATTAATAACTTCTAAACTATGAAACTAAATTCAATCATTCTTTTTTGGAAGTTTAAATTAAACTTTAGAATTAAATTGAATCAGTTTTACTTTAGGAAATTCAACCTCAATTTGAATTTGAATCCAAACTTAAATGGAAGCTATGTCCAAATCAAATGAAACCTTTTGCAAATGAATTCATGAACAACCTTGATCAAGTTTGTAATCATTCAGACTTGAACCAACTTCTCAAATTCAAATTTAATTTTAAATTCAGAATAATTGAAACAAGTTTGAACGTTATGTTCAAATCAAATTGAATTCAACCCAAAACCTTGAATATGAATTCAAGTAAACCCTTTCAAATTAGTTGAACCTATTTAAAATTCAAACATGAAGCCAAAGGTTCAAACCAATTCAAATTCAAATATGAAATTCAATTTGAAACCAAACCAAGTTTAATTAAGAAATTCATTTTAACCAAACCAAGTTCAATTATGAAATTCATTTAAAACCAAATACAAACTTAAAAATGAATTTCAATTTAAAAACCAAACCAAGGTTAAGTATGGAACTAAAATTGTAATTGAAATTCATTTCAACCAAAACCCTAACACATAAACCAAATGAAGATGATCCAAACGGACATGAACCAACCCCACTCTAAACTGAATAGATTACTAGTGTGTGTGCTATTGGTTCTTATTTGCCACTCATGCAAGTGTTCCCTTTGCATGCATCTTCTTCTTATGTATGAAGTACGTGTTGTCTTGATGTTTAGATTGCGAGGAGTGCAACACCTATGAGTGTGAGGAGTGCACGAGTGACATCAACAACCAAGGCAAGTTTCACTTTGAGCACGACTTCCATATTTTGATATGAATTGTAGTATGTCATGATAGTGTGTGAGTATAGGCTCATGCTATGATATTGCATTGACAATGAGTATCAAAAACTTAGGTTCATTTACCTTGTTCCTTGTAACCATCATAGACAATGCTTAGCTACTATGAAGTAATGGGTTGGGACCACACTAGTTGACAAGTAACTATATTTGAATGACTACTTAGTAACAACTTGATTAATGAATCATCTGGGCAGATTGGCTTTGATTGGGTCTTCGAGAGTTTGTAGGCTGGAATCGTTGCCCGGGTTCGAAGGGATTGTATGATTTCCAAATTAGGTAGCTTTCATGTGTAATCGTGAGTCATATGGGCTCTGTCTTTACCAAGTAAGCAGCAGGAAACTTGATCTAACATGCTAGCTGATGCACGTGTTGTTAGCTGATACGTCTCCAACGTATCTATATTTTTTGATTGTTCCATGTTGTTTTATTATCAATCTTAGATGTTTTATAATCATTTTATAGTCATTTTGTATCATTTTTTGGTACTAACCTATTTACATAGTGCCCAGTGCCAGTTCCTATTTTTACATCGCAGAAAATCAATATCAAACGGAGTCCAAATGGCACGAAAATTTATGATGATTTTTTATGGGCCAAAAGGAAGTAGATGGGCCCTGGTTGCACCTGGGGGAGTCCCGAGGAGGGGACAACCCACCAGGGCACGCCAGGAGGCCCTAGCGCACCCTGGTGGATTGTGCCCACCTCGGGTGCCCCCCAGACCGTCTCTTTGCTCTATAAATACCCCAAAAATCCCAGAACCCTAGGGGAGTCGACGAAATATTCATCTTGGCCAACTCGATCTATTTATCTTGCAATGGGAAGAGGTGCCCGGTAGTGGGTTCGATCTTACGGTGCTTGATCCTAGTGACAGAAAGGGAACCGACACGTATGTATCGTTGCTACTAAGGATAAAAATACGAGATCTATATCTACCGCCATATAGATAAACGGATCTTGTCTACATCATGTCATCGTTCTTATTGCATTACTCTGTTTTTCCATGAACTTAATACACTAGATGCATGTTGGATAGCGGTCGATGTGTGGAGTAATAGTAGTAGATGCAGGCAGGAGTCGGTCTACTAATCTTGGACGTGATGCCTATGTAATGATTATTGCTTGGATACCATCATAATTATTTGAAGTTCTATCAATTGCCCAACAGTAATTTGGTTACCCACCGTTTGCTATTTTTCTTGAGAGAAGCCACTAGTGAAACCTATGGCCCCCGGGTCTTATTTCTCATATATTTGCCTTTGCGATCTACTTTTTCCTTGCTTTTATTTTCAGGTCTATTAAACCAAAAATACAAAAATACTTTTCTGGACTTTATAATATTTGTGATAAATTTATCCAATCTATTACAACCTTTTTACCGTCACGCACCAATTTCTGGTGTCGTTACCCGAAAGGGATTGACAACCCCTTTAACACGTCGGGTTGCGAGGTGTTGCTATTTGTGCGAAGGGGCTGTTTACGTTGTATTGCTTGGTTCTCCTACTGGTTCGATAACCTTGGTTTCATAACCAAGGGAAATACCTACCGCCATTGTGTTGCATCATCCCTGCCTCTCCGGGGAAATGCCGACGTAGTTCCAGCTGCCATCAAGGAGAATTTCTGGCGCCGTTGCCGGGGAGGATCTTCAACATAACCAGGTTCCTAATCACAAATCCCATCTCCTTGCAATTTACATTATTTGCCATTTTCCTGCCGTTTTCCTCTCCCCCACTTCACAAAAAATTGTTGTTTTATTAGCCTCTCTTTTTCCGTTTGTCGTTTTCTTGACGGATCTGTTTTTGTGTGCTTGCTTGTTTGCGTAGTCATGATAACTCAAAGAAAATATTATGATGTTCCTTACCCCAATATTTTGCTTGAAATTAAGAAAAGTACTAAGGAGTATATGACTACACAATTTGAGCATAACAAGTATTTTACTGAAGAACTTAAGGAGCACTCTGTTGTGCTAGATGCTATCACAAAACAACTTGGTGATATTAGTAGAGAAGTTTCTGATCTCCAATCTAAGTATGATTTTGCTGAAAGTTTGCTAGGAAAAATATCTGATGCACAAGCTACTTTAGTAAATCAAATGGCTGCTAAACCAATCTCGTTAGAAGATAAAAGTGATGAAGATCTTAAAATGACTGGTGTCTCTTCTATTGATTCCTTGTTTAGTAAAGTTAAGAATGATAAAAAGGGATCGGAGAAGAGTCTACTTTAGGTAGAAGGCGTCCCATTATTTCGGAGGGTGAAAATCTTGTTGAGAAAATTGATGAAAGTGGGTTTGGAGAGGTCAAAACTTTAGCTAGTGATGCACCCATTATTTTGGATTACAAAGACTTTAATTATGATAGTTGCTTGTTGATTGATTGTATTTCTTTGTTGCAATCCATGATAAATTCACCCCATGCTTATGAACAAAATAAAGCTTTTACTAAAAATATTGTTGATGCTATGATGAAAGCTCTTGAAGAAAAATTGGAATTAGAAGTGTCAATTCCAAGAAAATTGTATGATGAATGGGAACCTACTATCAAAGTCAAGATTAAAAATTATGAGTGTTTTGCTTTGTGTGACTTGGGTGCTAGTGTTTCTACAATTCTGAAATCTTTATGTGATGTGCTTGGTCTTACCAATCTTGAAGAATGTTCATTGAATTTGCACTTGGCGGATTCCACTATTAAAAAGCCTATGGGAAGGATTAATGATGTTTTTATTCTTGCAAATAGGAATTATGTGCCCATAGATTTTATTGTTCTTGATATTGATTGCAACCCGTCTTGTCCCATTATTCTTGGTAGACCGTTTTTACGCATTATCGGTGCCGTGATTGATATGAAAGAAGGCAATATTAAGTTCCAATTTCCTTTGAGCAAAGGTATGGAACACTTTCCTAGAATTAGAATTAAGCCACCTTATGAATCAATCATGAGGGTATCTTATGGATCTCAAACCAAAGATGACAAAACTTAGATCCTTGCTTTATGCCTAGCTAAGGGCGTAAAACTATAGCGCTTGTTGGGAGGCAACCCAATGAATAAATTTATTTTTGCTTTTTGCTTCCTGTTCTTGTGTGTTTACACAATTATGCTACTATTATGATTGTGTTTTTATGTTTTAATTAGTGTTTGTGCCAAGTAAAGCCTTTAGGATCTTCTTAGGCAATAGTTGTTTGATCTTGCTGAAAAAAATACAGAAAGTTTGCGCTCATGAAATTAATTTTCATTTTTTTTACCAGAGAGCGATAAAATACCCATTTCAATTGCAGTAGATAAATATACAATTTTATCATGTCTTCCTAATTTCTAAGAGTTTTTTGAGTTACAGAAGTATTCGAAATAGTCAGATTGCTACAGACTATTCTGTTTTGACAGATTCTATTTTCTTTGTGTTGTGTGCTTATTTTGATGGCTCTATGGTTTTCTTTGATGAGTTTTTGCCATAGAAAAGTTGGAATACAGTAGATATAATACAAAAACAAAATATGAATTGGTTTGATACAACACTTATAGTAGTGATTTATTATTCTTATACTAACGGATCTCACGAAAGCTTTGTTGAGTTTTATGTGATTGAAGTTTTCAAGTTTTGGGTGAAGTTTTGAGTTTTATTGATTGAAGTTTTTGGATCACGAAGGCTTCAATCCCATGGCTCAAGTTTATTTTATCTCTTCTTTCACCAAAAGTTTATTTATATTGTAGTCGTTAGTGTCATTGCCATAGCTAAGCTTTCTCAACAAGGATCAAGCTACTCCTTTTCATATATTGTAATCCCCAAAAGCTTTGGTATAGAGTCGTGGCTCACAGCTGGAGTGTAAGTTGCGTACCAAGCTTGAACACGCGTATATGGGATTCACTTTGATGGAGCGCCCTATGGCTAGGCAACAGTCATAAATTGCCTGGTTGGGTGAGGGGGAGGGGGCACCAATACGACCTTCTTCTGTTGGAGAATGCAGTATTTCAAAAAAATTCCTATGATCATGCAAGATCTATCTAGGAGATGCATAGCAATGATAGGGGAGAGTGTGCCCACATACCCTCGTAGACCGAAAGCGGAAGTGTTTAGTAATGCGGTTGATGTAGTCGAACATCTTCGCGATCCAACCGATCCAAGCACCGAACATACGGCACCTCCGTGTTCAGCACACGTTCAGCTCGATGACGTCCCTCGATCTCTTGATCCAGTTGAGGACGAGGGAGAGTTCCATCAGCACGATGGTCATGATGAAGTTACCGGCGCGGGGCTTCTCCTAAGCACTACGACGATATGACCGAGGTGTGTAACTATGGAGGGGGGCACCGCACACGGCTAATAGAAGACTTGCTGTCCTTTGGGGTGCCCCCCTCTCACGTATATAAAGGGGGAGGAGAGGAGGCCGACCCTAGAGGGGGCGTGCCAGGGAAGGTCCTACTTGGACTCCCGGTCCAAGTAGGATTCGCCCCCCCCCTTTCCTTTCCGAAGAAGGGGGAAGGGGGAAAGAGAAGGAGGAGAAGAAGGAAAGGCCCCCCCAACCATAGTCCAATTCAGATTGGGCTTGGGGGCGCGCGCCTCCACCCGGCCACCGCCTCCTCTCTTCTACTAGGGACTATGAAGGCCCATTAACCCCCCGGGGGTATCCGGTACTCCAGAAAATGTCCGAATTCCAAAACCATTCCGGTGTCCAAACTGAAGGAAATATGCCCTAGAGGCAATAATAAAGTTATTATTTATTTCCTTATATCATGATAAATGTTTATTATTCATGCTAGAATTGTATTAACTGGAAACATAATACATGTGTGAATACATAGACAAACAGAGTGTCACTAGTATGCCTCTACTTGACTAGCTCGTTGATCAAAGATGGTTATGTTTCCTAACCATAGACATGAGTTGTCATTTGATTAACGGGATCACATCATTAGGAGAATGATGTGATTGACTTGACCCATTCCGTTAGCATAGCACTTGATCGTTTAGTTTGTTGCTATTGCTTTCTTCATGACTTATACATGTTCCTATGACTATGAGATTATGCAACTCCCGTTTACCGGAGGAACACTTTGTGTGCTACCAAATGTCACAACGTAACTGGGTGATTATAAAGGTGCTCTACAGGTGTCTCCGAAGGTACTTGTTGGGTTGGCGTATTTTGAGATTAGGATTTGTCACTCCAATTGTCGGAGAGGTATCTCTGGGCCCTCTCGGTAATGCACATCACTTAAGCCTTGCAAGCATTGCAACTAATGAGTTAGTTGCGGGATGATGTACTACGGAACGAGTAAAGAGACTTGCCGGTAACGAGATTGAACTAGGTATTGAGATACCGACGATCGAATCTCGGGCAAGTAACATACCGATGACAAAGGGAACAACGTATGTTGTTAGGCGGTCTGACCGATAAAGATCTTCGTAGAATATGTGGGAGCCAATATGAGCATCCAGGTTCCGCTATTGGTTATTGACCGGAGACATGTCTCGGTCATGTCTACATAGTTCTCGAACCTGTAGGGTCCGCACGCTTAAAGTTTCGGTGATGATTGTATTAGGAGTTTATGTGATTTGATGTACCGAAGGTAGTTCGGAGTCTCGGATAAGATCGGGGACATGACGAGGAGTCTCGAAATGGTCGAGATGTAAAGATCGATATATTGGACGACTATATTCGGACATCGGAAAGGTTCCGAGTGATTCGGGTATTTTCGGGGGTATCGGGGAGTTACGGGAATACAAGGAAGAAGTAATGGGCCTCATGGGCCAAGTGGTGGAAGAGAGGAGGCAGGGCGCGCGGCCCCCCTAGCCCAAACCGAATTGGACTAGGGGGCCGTCCCCCCTTTCCTCTTTTTCCTCCTTCTCCTTCCTTCTCCTTCTCCTCCTTCCTTTCGGAGTAGGAAAGGGGAGTCCTACTCCTACTAGGAGGAGGACTCCTCCTCCTAGCGCGCCCATAGAGGGCCAGCCGGCCTCCCCCCTTGCTCCTTTATATACAGTGGCAGGGGCCACCTCTAGACACACAAGTTGATCAGTTGATCTCTCCCAGCCGTGTGCGGTGCCCCCCTCCACCATATTCCACCTCGGTCATATCGTAGTGGTGCTTAGGCGAAGCCCTGCGTCGGTAGCAACATCATCACCGACACCACGCCATCGTGCTGACGGAACTCTCCCGTGAAGCTCTGCTGGATCGGAGTTCGCGGGACGTCATCGAGCTGAACGTGTGCTGAACTCGGAGGTGCCGTGCGTTCGGTACTTGGATTGGTCGGATCGTGAAGACGTACGACTACATCAACCGCGTTGTGCTAACGCTTCCGTTTTCGGTCTACGAGGGTACATGGACAACACTCTCCCCTCTCGTTGCTATGCATCACCATGATCTTGCGTGTGCGTAGGAAATTTTTGAAATTACTACGTTACCCTACAGTGGCATCCGAGCCTAGGTTTTATGCGTTGATGTTGTGCACGAGTAGAACACAAGTGAGTTGTGGGCGATATAAGTCATACTGCTTACCAGCATCTCATACTTTGGTTTGGCGGTATTGTTGGATGAAGCGGCTCGGACCGACATTACGCGTACGCTTACGCGAGACTGGTTCTACCGACGTGCTTTGCACACAGGTGGCTGGCGGGTGTCAGTTTCTCCAACTTTAGTTAAACCAAGTGTGGCTATGCCCGATCCTTGCGAAGGTTAAAACATCACCAACTTGACAAACTATCGTTGTGGTTTTGATGCGTAGGTAAGAACGGTTCTTGCTTAAGCCCGTAGCAGCCACGTAAAACTTGCAACAACAAAGTAGAGGACGTCTAACTTGTTTTTGCAGGGCATGTTGTGATGTGATATGGTCAAGACATGATGCTAAATTTTATTGTATGAGATGATCATGTTTTTGTAACCGAGTTATCGGCAACTGGCAGGAGCCATATGGTTGTCGCTTTATTTTATGCAATGCAATTGCGCTGTAATGCTTTACTTTGTCACTAAGCGGTAGCGATAGTCGTGGAAGCATAAGATTGGCGAGACGACAACGATGCTACGATGGTGATCAAGGTGTCGCGCCGGTGACGATGGTGATCATGACGGTGCTTCGGACATGGAGATCACAAGCACAAGATGATGATGGCCATATCATATCACTTATATTGATTGCATGTGATGTTTATCTTTTATGCATCTTATCTTGCTTTGATTGACGGTAGCATTATAAGATGATCTCTCACTAAATTTCAAGATAAAAGTGTTCTCCCTGAGTATGCACCGTTGCCAAAGTTCGCCGTGCCCAGACACCACGTGAAGATCGGGTGTGATAAGCTCTACGTCCATCTACAACGGGTGCAAGCCAGTTTTGCACACGCAAAATACTCAGGTTAAACTTGACGATCCTAGCATATGCAGATATGGCCTCGGAACACTGAGACCGAAAGGTCGAGCGTGAATCATATAGTATATATGATCAACATATTGATGTTCACCATTGAAAGCTACTCCATTTCACGTGATGATCGGTTATGGTTTAGTTGATTTGGATCACGTGATCACTTAGAAGATTAGAGGGATGTCTTTCTAAGTGG
This sequence comes from Triticum dicoccoides, assembly GCF_002162155.2. Taxonomy (NCBI): domain Eukaryota; kingdom Viridiplantae; phylum Streptophyta; class Magnoliopsida; order Poales; family Poaceae; genus Triticum; species Triticum dicoccoides. Next base: position 501,798,809 of record NC_041392.1, read on the forward strand.
GAGTTCTTAAGTAATATGATTAACTGAACTTAAATTTATCATGAACTTAGTCCTGGTAGTATTAGCATATCTATGTTGTAGATCAATAGCTCGTGTTTAGCTCCCCTGTTTTATTTTTGATATGTTCCTAGAGAAAACTAAGTTGAAAGATGTTAGTAGCAATGATGCGGATTGGATCCGTGATCTGAGGTTTATCCTCATTGCTGCACAGAAGAATTATGTCCTTAATGCACCGCTAGGTGATAGACCTATTGCAGGAGCAGATGCAGACGTCATGAACGTTTGGCTAGCTCAATATGATGACTACTTGATAGTTTAGTGCACCATGCTTAACAGCTTAGAATCGGGACTTCAAAGACGTTTTGAACGTCATGGATCATATGGATGTTCCAGGAGTTGAAGTTAATATTTCAAGCAAATACCCGAGTTGAGAGATATGAAGTCTCCAACAAGTTCTATAGCTAAAAGATGGAGGAGAATAGCTCAAGCAGTGAGCATGTGTTCAGATTGTCTGGGTACTACAATCGATTGAATCAAGTGGGAGTTAATCTTCCAGATAAAATAGTGATTGACAGAATTCTCTAGTCACCATCACCAAGTTAGTAGAACTTCGTGATGAACTATAATATGCAAGGGATAACGGAAACGATTCCCGAGCTTTTCATGATGATGAAATCGATGAAGGTAGAAATCAAGAAAGGGCATCAAGTGTTGATGATTAACAAGACTACTAGTTTCAAGAAAAGGGCAAAGGGAAAGAAAGGGAACTTCAAGAAGAACGGCAAGCAAGTTGCTCCTCAAGTGAAGAAGCCCAAGTCTGGTCCTAAGCCTGAGACTAAGTGCTTCTACTACAAAGGGACTGGTCACTGGAAGCGGAACTGCCCCAAGTATTTGGCGGATAAGAAGGATGGCAAAGTGAACAAAGGTATATTTGATATATACAGATTATTGATGTGTATTTTACTAGTGTTCGTAGCAACCCCTCGGTATTTGATACTGGTTCAGTTGCTAAGAATAGTAACTCGAAATGGGAGTTGCAGAATGAACAGAGACTAGTTAAGGGTGAAGTGACGATGTGTGTTGGAAGTGGTTCCAAGATTGATATGATCATCATCACACACTCCCTATACTTTCGGGATTAGTGTTGAACCTAAATAAGTGTTATTTGGTGTTTGTGTTGAGCATGAATATAATTTGATCATGTTTATTGCAATACGGTTATTCATTTAAGTAAGAGAATAAATTGTTGTTCTGTTTACATGAATAAAACCTTCTATGGTCATACACCCAATGAAAATGGTTTGTTCGATCTCGATTGTGGTGATACACATTCTCATAATATTGAAGCCAAAAGATGCAAAGTTAATAATGATAGTGCAACTTATTTGTGGCACTGCCGTTTAGGTCATATTGGTGTAAAGCGCATGAAGAAAATCCATGTTGATGGACTTTTGGAATCACTTGATTATGAATCAGTTGATGCTTGCGAACCGTGCCTCATGGGCAAGATGACTAAGATTCCGTTTTCCGGAACAATGGAGCAAGCAACTGACTTATTGGAAATAATACATACTGATGTATGCAGTCCGATGAATGTTGAGGCTCGCGGCGGGCATCGTTATTTTCTGACCTTCACAGATGATTTGAGCAGATATGGGTATATCTACTTGATGAAACATAAGTCTGAAACATTTGAAAAGTTCAAAAACTTCAGAGTGAAGTGGAAAATCATCGTGACAAGAAAATAAAGTTTCTACGATCTGATCGCAGAGACAAATATTTAAGTTACGAGTTTGGTCTTCAATTAAAACAATGTGGAATAGTTTCACAAAATCGTGCCACCTGGAACACCACAGCATAATGGTGTGTCCGAACGTCACAACCGTACTATTATTGGATATAGTGCAATCTATAATGTTTCTTACCGATTAACCACTATAGTTTTGAGGTTATGCATTAGAGACAGCTACATTCACGTTAAATAGGGCACCATCTAAATCCGTTGAGACGACACCGTATGAACTATGGTTTGGCAAGAAACCTAAGCTGTCGTTTCTTAAAGTTTGAGGTTGCAATGCTTATGTGAAAAAGTTTCAACCTGATAAGCTCAAACCCAAATCGGAGAAGTGCGTCTTCATAGGATACCCAAAAGAAAATGTTGGGCACACCTTCTATCACAGATCCGGAGGCAAGATATTCACTGCTGAGAATGGATCCTTTCTAGAGGAGTTTCTCTCGAAAGAAGTCAGTGGGAGAAAAGTAGAACTTGATGAGGTAACTGTACCTGCTCCCTTATTGGAAAGTAGTTCATCACAGAAATCTGTTCCTGTGACTACTACACCAATTAGTGAGGAAGCTAATGATGATGATCATGTAACTTCAAATCAAGTTACTACCGAACCTCGTAGGTAAACCAGAGTGATATCCGCACCAGAGTGGTACGGTAATCCTGTTTTGGAGGTCATGTTACTTGACCATGACGAACCTACGAACTATGAGGAAGTGATGATGAGCCCAGATTCCGCGAAATGGCTTGAGGCCATGAAATCTGAGATGAGATCCATGTATAAGAACAAAGTATGGACTTTGATTGACTTGCCCAAAGATCGGCGAGCCATTGAGATTAAATGGATCTTCAAGAGGAAGACGGACGCTGATAGTAGTGTTACTATCTACAAAGCTAGAATTGTCGCAAAAAGGTTTTCGACAAGTTCAAGGTGTTGACCACAATGAGAATTTCTCACTCGTATCTATGCTTAAGTCTGTCCGAATCATGTTAGCTATTGCCGCATTTTATGAAATCTGGCAAATGGATAAACAAAACTGCATTCCTTAATAGGATTTATTAAAGAAGAGTTGTATATGATGCAACCAGAAGGTTTTGTCAATCCTAAAGGTACTAACAAAATATGCAAGCTCCAGCGATCCATCTATGGACTGGTGCAAGCATCTCGGAGTTGGAATATACACTTTGATAAGTTGATCAAAACATATAGTTTTATACAGACTTGCGGTGAAGCCTATATTTACAAGAAAGTGAGTGGGAGCACTACAGCATTTCTGATAAGTATATGTATGACATATTGTTGATCGGAGATGATGTAGAATTATTCTGCAAAGCATAAAGGAATGTTTGAAAGGAGTTTTTTCAAAGAAAGACCTCGGTGAAGCTGCTTACATATTGAGCATCAAGATCTGTAGAGATAGATCAAGACGCTTGATAAGTTTTTCAATGAGTACATACCTTGACAAGATTTTGAAGTAGTTCAAAATGGAACAGTCAAAGAAGGAGTTCTTGCCTGTGTTACAAGGTGTGAAGTTGAGTAAGACTCAAAACCCGACCACGGCAGAAGATAGAGAGAGAATGAAAGTCATTCCCTATGCCTCAGCCATAGGTTCTATAAAGTATGCCATGTTATGTACCAGACCTATTGTATACACTGCCCCGAGTTTGGCAAAGGAGTACAATAGTGATCTAGGAGTAGATCACTGGACGTTGGTCAAAATTATCCTTAGTGGAATAAGGATATGTTTCTCAATTATGAAAGTGACAAAAGGTTCGTCGTAAAGGGTTACGTCGATGCAAATTTTGATACTGATCTAGATGACTCTAAATCTCAATCTGGATACATATTGAAAGTGGGAGCAATTAGCTAGAGTAGCTCTGTGCAGAGCATTGTTGACATAGAAATTTGCAATATACTTACGGATCTGAATGTGGCAGACCCGTTGACTAAACTTTTCTCACAAGCAAAACATGATCACACCTCAGTACTCTTTGGGTGTTAATCACATAGCGATGTGAACTAGATTATTGACTCTAGTAAACCCTTTGGGTGTTGGTCACATGTCGATGTGAACTATGGGTGTTAATCACATGGTGATGTGAACCATTGGTATTAAATTACATGGTGATGTGAACTAGATTATTGACTCTAGTGCAAGTGGGAGACTGAAGAAAATATGCCCTAGAGGCAATAATAAAGTTATTATTTATTTCCTTATATCATGATAAATGTTTATTATTCATGCTAGAATTGTATTAACCGGAAACATAATACATGTGTGAATACATAGACAAATAGAGTGTCACTAGTATGCCTCTACTTGACTAGCTCGTTGATCAAAGATGGTTATGTTTCCTAACCATAGACATGAGTTGTCATTTGATTAACGGGATCACATCATTAGGAGAATGATGTGATTGACTTGACCCATTCCGTTAGCATAGCACTTGATCGTTTAGTTTGTTGCTATTGCTTTTTTCATGACTTATACATGTTCCTATGACTATGAGATTATGCAACTCCCGTTTACCAGAGGAACACTTTGTGTGCTACCAAACGTCACAACGTAACTAGGTGATTATAAAGGTGCTCTACAGGTGTCTCCGAAGATACTTGTTGGGTTGGCGTATTTCGAGATTAGGATTTGTCACTCCGATTGTCGGACAGGTATCTCTGGGCCCTCTCGGTAATGCACATCACTTAAGCCTTGCAAGCATTGCAACTAATGAGTTAGTTGCGGGATGATGTATTACGGAATGAGTAAAGAGACTTGCCGGTAATGAGATTGAACTAGGTATTGAGATACCGACGATCGAATCTCGGGCAAGTAACATACCGATGACAAAGGGAACAACGTATGTTGTTATGCGGTCTGACCGATAAAGATCTTCGTAGAATATGTGGGAGCCAATATGAGCATCCAGGTTCCGCTATTGGTTATTGACCGGAGACATGTCTCAGTCATGTCTACATAGTTCTCGAACCCGTAGGGTCCGCATGCTTAAAGTTTCGGTGATGATTGTATTATGAGTTTATGTGATTTGATGTACCGAAGGTAGTTCGGAGTCCCGGATGAGATCGGGGACATGACGAGGAGTCTCGAAATGATTGAGACGTAAAAATCGATATATTGGACGACTATATTCGGACATCGGAAAGGTTCCGAGTGATTCGGGTATTTTCGGGGGTACCGGGGAGTTACGGGAATACGATGAAGAAGTAATGGGCCTCATGGGCCAAGTGGTGGAAGAGAGGAGGCAGGGCGCGCGGCCCCCCTAGCCCAAACCGAATTGGACTAGGGGGCCGGCCCCCTTTCCTATTTTTCCTCCCTCTCCTTCCTTCTCCTTCTCCTCCTTCCTTTCCTCCTCCTAGTAGGAGTAGGAAAGGGGAGTCCTACTCCTACTAGGAGGAGGACTCCTCCTCCTGGTGCGCCCATAGAGGGCCGGCCGGCCTCCCTCCTTGCTCCTTTATATACAGGGGCAGGGGGGCACCTCTAGACACACAAGTTGATCAGTTGATCTCTCCCAGCCGTGTGCGGTGCCCCCCTCCACCATATTCCACCTCGGTCATATCGTAGCGGTGCTTAGGCGAAGCCCTGCGTTGGTAGCAACATCATCACCGTCACCACGTCGTCGTGCTGACGGAACTCTTCCGTGAAGCTCTGCTGGATCGGAGTTCGCGGGACGTCATCGAGCTGAACGTGTGCTGAACTCGGAGGTGCCGTGCGTTCGGTACTTGGATCGGTCGGATCGTGAAGACGTACGACTACATCAACCGCGTTGTGCTAACGCTTCCGTTTTCGGTCTATGAGGGTACATGGACAACACTCTCCCCTCTCGTTGTTATGCATCACCATGATCTTGCGTGTGCGTAGGAATTTTTTTAAAATTACTACGTTACCCTACACAAACAAAACTTTCCAATATATCAATCTTTATGTCTCGACCATTTCGAGACTCCTCGTCACGTCCGTGATCTCATCCGGGACTCCGAACAAACTTCGGTTCATCAAATCACATAACTCATAATACAAATTGTCATCGAACGTTAAGCGTGCGGACCCTACGGATTCGAGAACTATGTAGACATGACCGAGACACATCTCCGGTCAATAACCAATAGCGGAACCTGGATGCTCATATTGGCTCCTACATATTCTACAAAGATCTTTATCGATCAAACCGCATAACAACATACGGTGTTCCCTTTGTCATCGGTATGTTACTTGCCCGAGATTCGATCGTTGGTATCATCATACCTAGTTCAATCTCGTTACCGGCAAGTCTCTTTACTCGTTCCGTAATGCATCATCCCGTGGCTAACCCATTAGACACATTGCTTGCAAGGCTCATAGTGATGTGCATTACCGAGAGGGCCCAGAGATACCTCTCCGATACACAGAGTGACAAATCCTAATCTTGATCTATGCCAACTCAACAAACACCATTGGAGACACCTGTAGAGAATCTTTAGAATCACCCAGTTACGTTGTGACGTTTGATAGCACACAAGGTGTTCCTCTCTGTTTTTACTATAGAAGTTGGGCCTTAGATCCATTCTACTAATTTTGTCATTGTGTTCTCTTTGGTGGTTGGGCTACAAAGAAGCTATAGGTCTATAGTAAAAACAGAAATTTCGTATTCACGAAAACGGAGAGTTCCGTTTCCATGCATGTTCCACCGGAAAACACCATTCCGTTTTTGTTTCCGTTTCCGCATAAAAAATTCCATTTCCACTTCCATTTTGCAAATTTCCGTTTCTGTTTTCATATTTCCTCTCCATTTCCATTTTTTCGTCGGAAAAACGGAAAGTTTCCACTCCATTTTCATCCCTATAAGGAAATATAAATAACAACTTTATTATTGCCTGGGGCATGTTTCCTTTAGTAAGCATGTGAGACCAATTAAATACTTGTATACAGTATACCTTTTGTTAAAAGTAGGACAAAGGTATGTCTATCAATCATCATGGGTTTCATGTACTCCCTCTGTTCCGAATTACTTGTCGCAGGTATGGGTGTATCTAGATGTATTTTAGTTCTAGATACATCCATTTCTACGACGAGTAATTTGGAACGGAGGGAGTAGATGTCTAGAGTAGTTGGAGTGTTTTCCCTTTCAAACATTTCTGTTATTTCATTTATTTTAATTAATATTACAGCTTGTGTTCAGTCTAACATTGTAATCCTCACCCACATCAGAGCTTTGGTTGACAACATGGGAAAACAATATCAGAAGGCACTGTATATACGTCTAACCCACTCAATCACTCATGCGTCAACCTTCCATATATATTTTTTTTTGAAAGGGCCTCCCATAAATACTTGGCTCGTATGTAAAGAGATCTCACAATGTGAAAGAGTGATAACTTATAAGCAATACTACAAGTGAAGGGAGCAGACAATCATGACATAAACTGTACATGCTGCACATGACAGTACATTATTTTTCGGCAAACCCCTGTATTATTTATTGGAAATGACGTGTAAGCCATTACTGAAACCCCAACAGCCATTGAGGGAAGTAACGAGGTGTTACCACCAACTCATGAACGCTAATTGGCCTGTGACTGATGCCTCCTGCAGAAAGACTTCACCCTGTCGAGCCCTTGCTTCAGTGTAGGTGGCTCCGAAGCAAAGGTGATACGCAACCAGTTCTCCATGCCCAAGGATTTCCCTGCAAATGGTGGTTAGAACTTAGGGCATCTCTCAAACAACATATGGAAAAGAATGGTGTGCTGAAAATATATCATCAGGGGTGTTTGCATCTCGACGTATGCAGCTATTCGTCTGTTCTGCTACTGCATACCAGGCAACAGTATAACCGACTCCTCCTTCGCCAACTTGCTGCAGAAGTCTACGTCGTCACGAATGTCCGACAATTGTGACACGTCCAGTTTTACCTGTAGAACATAGTGTTAGTCCACCTCCTTTCAACTTGCAACAATGTGAAGCTGCAAACATTGTTCTCTATATATGCCCTACCATCATAAAAAATGAGCCCTCTGGTTTGTGGGGACAGGTAATACACTTGATCTCGTCTATTGCATCATAACATATCTCTGCAGTCTCCTTCAACAGCTTGACAATGTTGTTATAGAATTCATCATTTGTGTTCTTGATAATATGAGGAATAGCTCCCTGTGCATGGACAAGAGAACTTAGAAGATGTGATGGTTTCAATCCTCTACAATAATGTCATGGGAACAATATGCACCCAAGTAACTACTGAAAATACATGAAAATTGTCGGACAGGAAACCATACTAATCTCCCGGCTTTAGATGTTAGGCTTTGGTGCGATGTCTGTTTGGTATTAGGCCCGGACATTCGGCACGCCTTCATCAAGGGGATAGGAGTAGCGACGGTGTTGCCAAGATGGTGGCTTCAGGCTTATTGATGTATCACCTTGTATGGTCTTTATGAATAATTAATAATATGGCTGCATGCATCATCCAGATGCAGAGGCCGGGGGTACATCCTCCTTTTCTAAAAAAAAATGGTGCTCATTATTTAAGCAGCAGGTGATTTCCTTTCAGCACAAAAAAGGCACCGCATGTATGTGATTTGCATCGACCACATCAGTGACAAACCAGTGCAATTAATTGGTTTCTTAATCCATACGAAAGCGGGGGAAACACATCATTGCATTTAGAGGTATTTGAAATGAGTAGATTTCACATAACTAATCGTATTTCAGTGTAATTATCAGGAAACTACACATGTTAGTTTGGACTGTATTTCATCAAATTACACATATTTTAGCACAAGATTCTGATAAACTGCATTATTGTTGAATCCCATTAGTTGAAATGGAGTCTGGCATGTGAGACATACCTGTCAGTGTAACTGACATGTGCCAAATAATCCAAAATATGCAAAGTTTCGTGAAATATGCAGTTTATCGACAATAATGAAAAACAGAAAGTGCATTTAGCAAAAAATTATATCTAAACTTTAAAAAGGGAAGTGTGTTAAAGTAAGACATCCTTGGGACTTGATTCTTTTTTTGTTTGGTGGTTGCACTAGGAGCATATATGTGACCCAAAGTTTAATCTAGCGTATGCTATAATTAATTTCTAAATAAATAGTTTTTTTTTACTCTCCAAACTACACATTTCATCAAAACTATTAGAGAATGACACATTTGACAGGAAAACACAAACTGTGGCTGCTGGATGCTAAGTTCCACTTGTTAGATTCAGTCCAATAAAATAGGAACCAGTGCTTGTGTGGTTTACTGAAATGTTAATAGGAATTACATGCATTCTCATTGTGTATTGTGTGTAAACAAGAAGACTGTGCATCTAAATACCTATGCTAAAGTAGAGAAATAGGAACTTTCCAAGTTTGCTAACTATCCAACTACCTAGATATCGTATAAAGGTGATGAAATGGCTGACATCACACGTTTGACTAACCTGAAGAAATGTTGCAGGACCTGATATTATACTTATGAAGCTTCTGAGTGAATCAGCAACCTAATAATAGACACATCAGAGAAATTTCAATTAAATATCAAAGAATCAATACAAGGTATTAATTAACTTGCATGAAATATATTGCCCACCTCTCTTCATACTTTCCGAGTAACCTGCTCAGGAGCATGAATTCAATATGGCATCAGAGTCAACAGTTTTGCAAGTTCAAGACCCGGCGAACGCACTCTTAATAAAAATATTAGCGGCCTAAATCAATCCCATGTCTAAGGTCTGGAGGAGCCTACACGCCCGGGGGGTGGGGGGGGGGGAGTGGGGAGGGGTTGTCCAATATATTGCCTGTCTCTCTCCATAAGTTCAGACTTTTAGAGTAACTCGTCTAACAAAAACAACAATACTGCTCACAAGACAATTCAGAAACAAACAAACAAAATGATGTAATAATGAGTATACACAGTGCTCCAAAATGGAGCTTTCATGACATTGTTTATGTCAAAAAGCGTTGAGTAACACAAACTAGAAACCACACAGAGAACTCAGTAAAACAAGTAAATCAAATGATCCTGGAGTGGTTTACCATTGTCCAAAGGTCCAAATATAGTATGTGAGATGTGAAGCCCCCTTCATGCCTCTTACAATTAGGTGGTACCATGTTGATTTTTCAATTGATACTTTTGGAAGATAACTCAAACGTGGTAGAATGATTAAGAAATTTTAGAGGAACGAACATGCAGGACATGCTAACTGGTACTTTGGAACTCGCAAGTCACTCCTCACATTATCTTGCCAATTAGAAGTTAGTAAGAACAATACAACTCTGTTACAAGTATAAACATCCTGAAGTGAACGAAATTAATAAATTTACAAACAGATGCACTTATAGATATTAATAAGAATCACCTTAGTTTTTCTCAGAATGCCTTTAGGGTCACAAGTTGCTATCCAACCAATCCTCCAGCCAGGTACAGCCCATCTCTTCGATATAGCTCCCAAAGTGATTACCGGAACAGTCTCTCCAAAAACACCCATTGGCACAAAAGGTGTGGTGCCATAGACAAGGTGACCATATACTTCATCAGCGATGACTAAAATACCGAGCTTGCTTGCCATATCTGCAAGCTAATTTAACATGGAAGCAAGAAAATAAGCTCTATTACAACAAATAAAAAGAGAAGAAAGGTTACCTAGCTCTGTAACAAACGCTATACAAACCTTGGCCAAATGCTCGTAGGTATACACACTACCACATGGGTTGTTGGGGTTGGTAATCACAACTGCAACAGTATTCCCATCTGCGAGAGCTTCAACAGCTTCCAAATCAACCTCCCATCCTCTCTCCGGGAGAAGACCATAATGCCGTACTTCCATCCTATGAAACACTGCATGTGCTTCGTGTTTTGGGTAGCCAGGCATTGGCAGCAATATGTTGACGCCTGCTTGGCCAAAAACAGACATCACAGTCTCGATTGCTTGGCTACCTCCACAAGTGAGGAAAATATCATCATGGGAAATCATGTAAGGAAGATCACGGGATATATACTCGGCAACAGCTCTGCATTTCAACAGACAGTGTCAATACAAGTAAAGCAGCACATATATATTACTGAAACAGCACACATGGAGGATTTTCTACACAATCGTACTGTGAAGAGCACTGTTCTGAAAATGCACAGAACAGGATGGAGTGTGACGACTACATTTTTGTGCCCTGTTTTTTGTAATAACCTAAATGTTGTACAATAGATCATATATGTAAACTGTTTCCTTATCACAGGTTTCATTCACAGTAATGGAACTTGGGAGTGCTCTATAATGTTTAGACTTGTTCACTCTGATGGGTATGTGATATGAGGAAGCTGCTGAAGACAAACCTAATCATGGAATTGAAACGGATAAGGGGGATCACATGGCAGATTAATGTAGGGCAAAGTAGGTCTGCGGTATGAACTATGTGAACTCTCCATGACAAACCTACACATACAAAATCTAGGACCTAGCAATAGCAATAGCTCTAGCAGTCACTCTGTAGTCTGTAGCTCTTCATTCATTCAGTTCAAGGCGGTCCATGATATGTTCTGAACGGGACAATGGCAAACGAGAGACGGGGCACACAGACCTGCGAGCGGGGAGGCCGGTGGCGGGGGTGGGGTACCCGTTGTACTCGCCGGAGCGCACGGCCGCGACGAGGGCCTCCTCCGCCTCGGGCGCGGTGCGGAAGGAGGGTGCGGAGGAGGGGTCGCCGTGGCTCAGCGCGATCACGGGCCGCGGGCCGCGCTCGTCCAGGCAGGCGTGCACCTGGAGGAGGGCCTTCTGGATGCTCCTCTCGCCGGCGGCCGCCAAGGTCGGGTTCGGGGCCGCGAAGCGCCACTGCGTGCTCCTCCCGCCGTCTTCCATCGCCGATGTCGCGGATGGTAGGAGGATAGCAGCTTTTGTCTTCGGCGTTTTGTCGTGTGAGTACTGGGGAGGTGTAGGCGAGAAGGAGGGTGTGCTGGAGAAGATGGTCGGAAATACAGTCGCCGATGGTGCGCTGCTCTACTTGCTGCTCAAGTTGGTCCTTTGCTCTGTCCCCTGCTCGTTCGCCGTGGCCGTAGCCGTTCCGTTCCCAGCCACCCTCCTCTCTTGTCCTCACCTCTGTGTATTCCAAGGCCATCAACGGGCCCACACCTGACCTTCTTTTACAAATAAAGGCAGGAGAGCTGCTCTCCCACTCATCACTGGCTAACCACTTGTCCTTAGGTCAACTCCACCGCGCGGCCCCAAACGGACGTCCGTTTTGTCCTTTTTTTGTCCCTTTGGGTAGAAATTTGGGGTCGTGTCCGGGCCTGTCCTGAGATGCGGTGGCCGTGCGCCCAGCGCGCTGCCGCATCCTTTTGCCCCATCCTGTCCGTCAGGGCCAAGAAATGCTCAAATTTGCATTAAAACTAGCTTCGAACCCAAATTTTTGTCTGAAAATTAAAATAGTTTTATAACCCAATTGAAATTGTCTTTAATAAAATAGTTTTACAACCAAATCGAAATTGTCTTGACTGAACATAAAATGGATAAATACATCTATTGGTTGCCAATGTGATCCCACACGTGTTCAACCAAGTCATTTTGAATATTCACATGAGTGTGCCAATCACGCATCTCATGGTGGAATTGGACAAACTGTTCAAATGTGGCCGGGTCTTGGTGCAGGGGGCTCAATATTTTCACCTTAATAATCAAATCCTTGGTCGAAGATACTCTCATCACGCTCGTCCTTGACGATCATGTTGTGCATGATCACACAAGCAGCCATCACCTCCCAAAGCTTCCCTTCATCCTTTGACGTGGTTTGGTATGGACGGCAGGGGGCCTGCGCGGTGAGGAGGCGACCGGAGAATAGCGGCGGCGCCGACGGCGGGGCGGGGCGGGGAGAGAGGGTGAAGCGTTGGGAGCGGAGGGACTG
>NC_041392.1:501811695-501829297 GCF_002162155.2 Triticum dicoccoides
AAGGGCGTGCGTCGAGGCTGTCCGCGCGCGTCCGTTTCACCCCAAACCGAGCGCAAAGTTTGGGCCGGGGATGGGTCAAAAACGGACGGAATCCGGACATTTGTCCGTTTGCGTCCGCGCGCCGGGCCGTCTCGTTTGTCCTTTTTACCCCAAACGACGGGGGCGGACAGGATAGGGTCGCGCGGTGGAGTTGGCCTTATCTGAAAGGTTACCTCACATGTTGTTTTTTAAGATTTGTCATTTGGCGCTTAAAATATTCTCAAAAGATTTTGATCAAAAACACAAACAGCATATACCATTTTCTCAATTTTTTTCCTTGTTGGGCTTTATCCATATACCATTCTCTCTCTTTTCCCCCCGGAGGAACTGACCAGGCCCGCCCACGTGGCACGTGCTGCTGGCCACGGGAGCTATGTCTAACATTAAGAGTTGTCCTAAAAAAACATTAAGAGCTTTTACAGCCGGACTGACAAATCTGATCCGTCAAACGTCGAACTTGACAAATCCGATCCATCAAACGATCGCGGGCGCATCGAACACGTCCGTGAGCAGTGACCGGTTACACCTTAAATTAGCTCAAATTCATCCCCTAGATCCATACAAACCATGTAAGACAAATCCTACGTACTACCCAAGCTAAGCTTCGTCGTCGGAGATGTCCACGACGCTGGTGCCGAGCGTCGGGTGGACGTGCGCTTAGGAGGGCTCCGACTCATCCTCCTCCTGCTCAACCTTATTAGGCAAGCATCTCCTCCTCCTATGCGGCGTCTCCATCTTCTGCCGGCGACGGTGTCTGGCCTCTGCATCCAACTCTGAGCGGAAGGAATCGAGGATAGCCTGTTGCTCCACCTGCAAATCCACGTCCCTGGCGTCCCCGCATCCTCCTTCGGCTCCTCCTCCGGATCCACTACATCCGGAGGGAGCCCCGCGACGATCCAGGCTTCGCGTCTTGCTCGGATTTGTACAAGGAGCTGCAGCTGACGCTCCGGCATTAGAAATGGGTAGCCCCTTACCTGGCGGCGTGGGGCCATGGCTATTAGTGGTGGCGGAAGGGGAGCGGAAAGTGGCGGCGGCGGCGGACGGGTGGGAAAATGTGGAGGGGTAGGGTTTTGGTGTCGGCGGTTGGCTTGAATAGACGGGCTAGGCACTACGCGGCCCGTCAGAGCGGCGCCATGCGGAGACATCGGTCTGACGGAAAGAGACGAGCTACGGACCATCGGATTTCCCAAGCGATTCCGCATGGGACCATGCCGTCAGTCCGGCGTGGCGGACGCGCCCGGGCTTAGGTTGGATATGAGGGGTGCCGGCCAGTCTCGGGCGTTTGAGGCGCCTGTCTGGCTTGAAATTTCATTACCGATCGATCAACGAGCGGGCTACCGGGACGTTTGGGATGCTCGGCTGTAGATGCTCTAAACGAGAGAATAGCATGTCTCGTTGAAGGATTTTTTTTCTCTATTGTAGTAACTGGGCCGACCGTTTAGAGAAAGAAAAAGGGTCCGTCTATCTTGAGATTTCGTGAAACGTCAGTCATTGTGCGACCCACCGGGGCGTTTGAGAGGCCTGGTTGTAGATGCTCTAAGCGAGACAATAGCATCTCTTGTTGAAGGATTTTTTTTCTCTCTACTGTCAGGATCGGCCGTTTATAAAAAGAGAAGGGGGAGCAAAAAAAGCTCACGGTACCAGGATTCGAACCCTCCTCTCCTAGATTAAAACGGGCAACGTAGCAACTTACACTAGGACTTATTAATGATTAACTAAAGGCACGGCCTGCTTTAAGGTAAAAGAGCCGACGGTATCCATGTTTTCCTATTTTATTTGATTTTTTCTGGTTTTTCCTTTTTTCGTGCACTTTTTTAATTTTCCTTTTTTCATTCTTTTTTGCACTATGTTTCTTCGCGTTTTTTATGTTTTTGTTTTTAATTTTGTTTCATCGGGTTTTCTTTGTTTTTCTCTATTTTATTGAGGGTTTTTCCCTCTTTTTTCATTGCCTTTCTTCAGTTTTCTTCAAATCTTTCTTGGTTTTCACTTTATTTTTTGTGTTCTTTCCCTTTCTTCATTTTTCTTTGGTTTTGTTTCCTTCTTTCTTGTTTTTCATCGGTTTTCTTTAAATACCAGATTAACATTCTTTGAATACATGCACAACATTTCTTTATACACATTTCACATTTTTTAAGTTCTTGATTAGCCTTTTTAAAATACAAGTTTAATATTTTTTTAATACATGATCAACATTTTTTATAAATATTTAACATTTTTCAAATGCTTGATTAATATTTTTGAAATATTTACTCAACATTTTTAAATGCTTCATTAACATTTTTAGATGGATGATAAAAAAAAATTCATCATTTTTTTAACACATGGTCAACATTTTTCCTGTATGCATTTAACGTTTTCCAAGTGCTTGATTCATATTTTTCAAATATGTGTTCGTCATTTTTCAAATGCTTGATTAACATTTATATATACATGATAAATTTTCATCATTTTCTAGTACATGTTCGACTTTTTACCATACATATTTAATATTTTTGCCAAATGCTTGTTTAACATTTTTCAAATACTATTTCAACATTTTATCTAAACACATATTTAACATTTTTATACACATGATAAAAAAATCATCATTTTTTAATACATGATCAACAATTTTTCTATTTGCATTCAACATTTTTCCGAATGCTTGATCAACATTTTTAAATACTTATTAAACATCTTTCAAATTCTTGTTCACCATTTTCTCAAATGTTTTTTAGACTGCTTTTTCAAGTATATATATTTAGAATATTTTAAAGTATAAATAAAAGCAAAAATGAAAACAGAAAAGTGCCTGTTGCCTGCCGCGCGTGTGGGCGGGCCCATCTCACTCGCCCCTTCAGCGAGTCCAAGGCGAGAAATAAGGATGCCCCTGATGGTTGACCCTATGCCCTCTCGGGCGGAGGACGCTCTCTGCGTCAAGTTGTTGCCATTTCGCACAGGGGGGACTTCGACTGGGCCGGCCCACGAAGACAGCAACAGAAATCAAACGCGCACTGTAGCTAAAAAATAATATGCGCTGACGGGGACTTGAACAGACGATGTCCCGCTATAGACGATGTGTTACTGCCAACTGAGCTAGCCATTGTAGGTGATCTAACAACTAGCAACAAACTTAAAGAACAAACCAGCTGTGCAGAACCGAATTAGTTTAGGAATTTCGAAGCAATTTTTTTTTTCAAAAAACGGAATGTTCTGTGAAACGTAAAAACTTACCAAATCTATAAAAACAATAAAAAAATTAAAAACTATATTTTTTCGAAAAACAAGAACATTTTTTGAAAATCCTGAGCATTTTTCGAAACAAGAAAAATTTTAACAATTTCAAAATTTTTGGAAACGTGAACATATTTTGAAATTCCTTAACAAAATTTCCAAACACGATTTTTTAAAACTTGTGAACAATATTTAAAACTGGAACATATTTTCAAACTACTGCAAAAATGAAAACATGAACAATTTTTTAAAACAGGAACATTTTCTAAAAATTGTGGAACTTATTGAACAAAAACATTCCAAACAAATTTAGTAAAAACAAGAACATTTTTTGAAATGCCCGAACAATTTTTGAAAAATGCGAACATTTTCTGAATTTTGAGCAATTTTTTTAAACATGAACATTTTTTGAAATATGGAACTTTTTTTAGAAATACGGACAAATTTTGAAATTTATGAACAATTTTTAAAAGAAACAAAAAAAGGAAAATAAACGGAAAACATAAAAGAAAATAAGAAAAAGAAACCAAAAAAGGTAAAAGAAAAAAGAAAAAAACGAAAAACGAAAAAACGAGAAACGAAAAAACCTCTAGAAGAAACAGGAAATACGGTCAAAAAGGAAAAAACGGTTCAGGGAACCTTCTAGAGGTTCCCAAAACCGGATAGCTAGCTCTGGTTTAATGGGCCGGCCCATTGTTAGCGATGCTGGGTATTCCCTGTGCGTTCTGTCGACATTTTGACGCAATGAGCAGCGTGTAGGGTTTTCCCTCCTCGGCAACTCCTACCTGGGACCGCCTATATAGCGACCTACGCGCTGCGGAAGAAGCGAGCGTGCACCCGCACGCTCCCCCTTCGCGCACTGCTGGCCCGGCCCATGTACGGGCCGGGACGCCGCCTTGTCTTTTTTTGTTTTTTGCTTCTTTTTTTCCAGTAATTCGGGATATCAAAACGTTCCAAAATTCCAGAAAAAGTTACTAATTTTAGTAAAACAATCACGATTTCAAAACATATTCATGATTAGAGAAAAATGCTCAGGAATTCAAAAACTGTTCATGGATTTGTAAAAGATGTCCACAAACTCAAAAAATGTTCAGGATTTTGAAAAAAAATCATGATTCTAAAAAATGTTTGCTAATTCAAAAAAGGTTTGTGAATTCGAAATGAATGTTCATGATTCAATAAAATGCTCGCTAATTTGAAAAATGTTCACGCATTTGAAAAAAAGTTCACTAATTCAAAAAAATGTTCATGAATTTAAAAAAATGTTCACGATTCAAAAAAAGTTTGCTAATTTGAAAAAATTCACGAATTTGAGAAAAATGTTCATAATTCAAAAAAGTGTTTGCTAATTCAAAAAATGTAGTCAATTTGAAAAAAATGTTTGCAATTCAAGAAAATGTTCGCTAATTGAAAAACGTTCACGAATTTGAAAAGAAATGTTCACGATTCAAAAAAAATGTTCGCTAATTCTAAAACTGTTCATGTGTTTGAAAAAAAAGTTCATGATTCAAAAAGAAATTCACTAATTCAAAAAACGTTTTTTAGTCTATAATTTTAAAATGTTAATTATTTAGAAAAAATGTTCATGAATTCAAAAACATGTTCACGACTTAAGAGAATGTTCAGAAATTTCCAAAAAATGTTCAAATATTTAAGAAAATGTTCACATTTCGAAAAAAATGTTTGTGAGTTATAAATAGTGTTCACGGTTACAAAAAAAATGTTCATGATTTTGGAGAATGTACACGGATTAGTAAAAATAAAACCACGGTTTTGAAAAAATGTTCATCATTCCAAAAAAAGTTAACGACTTAAAAAACATATCACAAATTAATAGATTTTCGGAAGTTGAATTTTTTTTGTAAAAATGAAAACATATAAGTAAATAAAAAATGAAAACAAAACAAAAGAAGAAAAAAAACGAAAACCCCGATTTAGGGAAGGTTCTAGAACCTTCCCAATACCGGTTGGGGTGAAACCCCGAAATGGGCTGGCCCATGTTAATAGCTGCATAGCGAGCCAACGCATACCTTCCCCATACTTGTTTTTCCACCACATAGATGCAAAAATCTCAGATTTTGGGGGCGATCCTTGGAGGCTCTCATGCTTTTACGGAGAGGCACAAACGCACCTCCGGCATAGAACTTGGGACACAATGAAAAACTTACCAGCCCTCCAAAACATACCGTGGGTGTGTATGGGGGATTTTAACGAGGTTCTCCGTTATGATGAGCACGAGGGGATTGGCCAGAGGAGTCAATCTCAGATTCAAGGATTCCGCGATGCAGTTGACGTGTGTGGATTAATCGATCTTGGCTTTCAGGGTCATAAATGGACGTTTGAAAAGAAAGTGACAGGGGGGTCTTACACGAGAGTAAGACTTGATAGGGCGCTGTGCACGCCCGAGTGGGGTGCTCGTTTTCCACTAGCGGCTGTGGAGCATCTAACAGCCGCGACTTCTGATCATTCTCCCATCAGGTTGATGCTTGATCCACCAGACAGAAGCAGGCAAGTTAATAAGCAGTTCCGGTACGAATGCATGTGGGACACGCACCCCGAGCTAATCCCCACGGTTCAGCATGCATGGGAGGCAAATGGCCCTAATCTGACGGCTGCTGAAGTTCGGGCTAACTTGCAGTCCTTGTCCAATAATTTGGGCAAGTGGAACAAGTCCACTTTCGGCAGTGTCAAGGCAGAAATAAAGAGGTTGAAGAGAGACTTGGAACGACTAAGAAATGATCCGTTGAGGAATGCACCGAGCCATATAGAGATTAAAACAAATGATCGCTTGATCGAGTTATATCTACGGGAAGAGATAATGTGGCGCCAAAGATCAAGGGTGGCATGGCTGTCAGAGGGAGATAGGAACACACATTTTTTTCCATCTTCGAGCTTCGAACAGAAGGCGCAAAAACTTGATAAAAGCATTGCAAAAGCAGGACGGGCAGTTAACGGATGATTTATCGGAGATGCAACAGTTAGCTCTTGATTTCTATAAGACCTTATACACCTCGGAGGGGGTGGAGGGACTAGATGAGGTTCTCCAACATGTACCCTCAAAGGTTACAACAGCCATGAATGACACTCTCTTGGCACCCTATAAGGAAAACGAAGTGAAGAAAGCGCTTTTTCAGATGTTCCCAACCAAGGCGCCTGGGCCTGACAGGTTCCCTGCACACTTCTTCCAAAGGCATTGGGACATGTGTGGAGCTGCGGTCACATGTGCGGTATTGAGTATAGTTCGAGGAGAAGAGAGCCCGGAGTGTGTCAATAATACGGTCCTGGTCTTAATTCCTAAGGTATCAAAACCAACTCTTTTGTCTCAATTTCGACCGATTAGTTTATGCAATGTCTTTTACAAGATTGCTTCAAAGGTTTTGGCTAACCGGTTGAAGGCTATTCGGCCTAAGATTATTTCCGAAGAACAGTCAGCCTTTGTGCCTGGCAGACTCATTACTGATAACATAATCTCAGCGTACGAGTGTTTGCATTTTATGAAGAGGAATAAGTCAAAGAACAATAATTACTGTGCTCTCAAACTTGACATGATGAAGGCATATGATCGAGTGGAGTGAAACTATCTGGAAGCCATCATGAGGAAGTTGGGTTTTGCAGCATCATGGATCAATACGGTAATGAATATGGTCAAAACGGTTTCTTTCTCAGTTTTGTTTAATGGAAGTAAATTGGAGGATTTCAAACCATCTAGAGGTATTCGCCAGGGAGACCCAATCTCTCCATACCTTTTATTGTTGGCAGCAGAGGGCCTTCCGTGCCTGTTGAAATCTCAGAATGGATCATCCCACTCAGCGGCATCAAGGTGGCTCCATCGGCTCCGTCGGTGAACCACCTTTTATTCACGGATGATAGCCTGCTGTTCTTCAAGGCGAGTGTTGATGGAGCTGAAGCTATGTCACACCTTTTGGATACTTATTGCATGGCCTCGGGCCAAAGGATTAATAGGGACAAATTGTTGGGTAACGTAGTAATTTCAAAAAAATTCCTACGCACACGCAAGATCATGGTGATGCATAGCAACGAGAGGGGAGAGTGTGATCTACGTACCCTTGTAGACCGACAGCGGAAGCGTTAGCACAACGCGGTTGATGTAGTCGTACGTCTTCACGGCCCGACCGATCAAGCACCGAAACTACGGCACCTCCGAGTTTTAGCACGCGTTCAGCTCGATGACAATCCCCGGACTCCGATCCAGCAAAGTGTCGGGGAAGAGTTCCGTCAGCACGACGGCGTGGTGACGATCTTGATGTTCTACCGTCGCAGGGCTTCGCCTAAGCACCGCTACAATATTATCGAGGATTATGGTGGAAGGGGGCACCGCACACGGCTAAGAAAACGATCACGTGGATCAACTTGTGTGTCTAGGGGTGCCCCCTGCCCCCGTATATAAAGGAGCAAGGGGAGGAGGCCGGTTGGCCCTATTGGCGTGCCAAGGAGGAGTCTAGGACTCCTACTCGGAGGGGGGAAGGAAGTGGGGAGGGAGAAGGAAAGGGGGGCGCCGCCCCCCCCCTCTCCTAGTCCAATTCGTACCAGGGGGGAGGAGGCGCTTGGCCCACCTTGGCTGCCCTTCTCTCTCTCCACTAAGGCCCATATGGCCCATTACTTCTCCCGGGGGGTTCCGGTAACCGTCCGGTACTCCGGTTTTCTCCGAAATCACCCGGAACACTTCCGGTGTCCGAATATAGCCGTCCAATATATCAATCTTTGTGTCTCGACCATTTCGAGACTCCTCGTTATGTCCGTGATCACATCCGGGACTCTGAACTAACTTCGGTACATCAAAACTCATAAACTCATAATATAACTGTCATCGAAACCTTAAGCGTGCGGACCCTACGGGTTCGAGAACAATGTAGACATGACCGAGACATGTCTCTGGTCAATAACCAATAGCGGAACCTGGATGTTCATATTGGCTCCCACATATTCTACGAAGATCTTTATCGGTCAGACCATATAACAACATACGTTGTTCCCTTTGTCATCGGTATGTTACTTGCCCGAGATTCGATCGTCGGTATCTCAATACCTAGTTCAATCTCGTTACCGGCAAGTCTCTTTACTCGTTTCGTAATACATCATCTCGCAACTAACTCATTAGATGCAATGCTTGCAAGGCTTATGTGATGTGCATTACCGAGAGGGCCCAGAGATACCTCTCCGACAATCGGAGTGACAAATCCTAATCTTGAAATACGCCAACCCAACATTTATCTTTGGAGACACCTGTAGAGCTCCTTTATAATCACCCAGTTACGTTGTGATGTTTGGTAGCACACAAAGTGTTCCTCCGGCAAACGGGAGTTGCATAATCTCATAGTCATAGGAACATGTATAAGTCATGAAGAAAGCAATAGCAACATACTAAATGATCGGGTGCTAAGCTAATGGAATGGGTCATGTAAATCACATCATTCTCCTAATAATGTGATCCCGTTAATCAAATGACAACACATGTCTATGGTTAGGAAACATAACCATCTTTGATTAACGAGCTAGTCAAGTAGAGGCATACTAGTGACATTTAGTTTGTCTATGTATTCACACAAGTATTATGTTTCCGGATAATACAATTCTAGCATGAATAATAAACATTTATCATGATATAAGGAAATAAAATAATAACATTATTATTGCCTCTAGGGCATATTTCCTTCAGTCTCCCACTTGCACTAGAGTCAATAATCTAGATTACACAGTAATGATTCTAACACCCATGGAGCTTTGGTGCTCATCATGTTTTGCTCGTGGAAGAGGCTTAGTCAATGGGTCTGCAACATTCAGATCCGTATGTATCTTGCAAATCTCTATGTCTCCCACCTGGACTAGATCCCGGATGGAATTGAAGGGCCTCTTGATGTGCTTTGTTCTCTTGTGAAATCTGGATTCCTTTGCCAAGGCAATTGCACCAGTATTGTCACAAAAGATTTTCATTGGACCCGATGCACTAGGTATGACACCTAGATCGGATATGAACTCCTTCATTCAGACTCCTTCGTTTGCTGCTTCCGAAGCAGCTATGTACTCCGCTTCACATGTAGATCCCGCCACAACGCTTTGTTTAGAACTGCACCAACTGACAGCTCCACCGTTTAATGTAAACACGTATCTGGTTTGCGATTTAGAATCGTCCGGATCAGTATCAAAGCCTGCATCAACGTAACCATTTATGATGAGCTCTTTGTCACCTCCATATATGAGAAACATATCCTTAGTCCTTTCAGGTATTTCAGGATGTTCTTGACCGCTGTCCAGTGATCCACTCCTGGATTACTTCGGTACCTCCCTGCTAGACTTATAGCAAGACACACATCAGGTCTGGTACACAACATTGCATACATGATAGAGCCTATGGCTGAAGCATAGGGAACATCTTTCATTTTCTCTCTATCTTCTGCATTGGTCGGGCATTGAGTCTTACTCAATTTCACACCTTGTAACACAGGCAAGAATCCTTTCTTTGCTTGATCCATTTTGGACTTCTTCAAAATTTTGTCAAGGTATGTGCTTTGTGAAAGTCCAATTAAGCGTCTTGATCTATCTCTATGGATCTTAATGCCCAATATGTAAGCAGCTTCACCGAGGTATTTCATTGAAAAACTCTTATTCAAGTATCCCTTTATGCTATTCAGAAATTCTATATCATTTCCAATTAGTAATATGTCATCTACATATAATATCAGAAATGCTACAGAGCTCCCACTCACTTTCTTGTAAATACAGGCTTCTCCAAAAGTCTGTACAAAACCAAATGCTTTGATCATACTATCAAAGCCTTTATTCCAACTCCGAGAAGCTTGCACCAGTCCATAAATGGATCGCTGGAGCTTGCACACTTTGTTAGCTCCCTTTGGATCGACAAAACCTTCCGGTTGCATCATATACAACTCTTCTTCCAGAAATCCATTTAGGAATGTAGTTTTGACATCCATCTGCCAAATTTCATAATTATAAAATGTGACAATTGCTAACATGATTCGGACAGACTTAAGCATCGCTACGGGTGAGAAGGTCTCATCGTAGTCAATCCCTTGAACTTGTCGAAAACCTTTTGCGACAAGTCGAGCTTTGTAGACAGTAATATTACCGCCAGCGTCAGTCTTCTTCTTGAAGATCCATTTATTTTCAATTGCTTACCTATCATTGGGCAAGTCAACCAAAGTCCATACTTTGTTCTCATACATGGATCCCATCTCAGATTTCATGGCTTCAAGCCATTTTGCGGAATCTGGGCTCACCATCGCCTCTCCATAGTTCGTGGGTTCATCATGATCTAGTAGCATGACTTCCAGAACAGGATTACCGTACCACTCTGGTGCAGATCTTACTCTGGTTGATCTACGAGGTTCAGTAGTATCTTGTTCTGAAGTTTCATGATCATCATCATTAGCTTCCTCACTAATTGGTGTAGGTGTCACAGAAACTGGTTTCTGTGATGTACTACTTTCCAATAAGGGAGCAAGTACAGTTACCTCGTCAAGTTCTACTTTCCTCCCACTCACTTCTTTTGAGAGAAACTCCTTCTCTAGAAAGTTCCCGAATTTAGCAACAAAAGTCTTGCCTTCGGATCTATGATAGAAGGTGTATCCAATAGTTTCCTTTGGATATCCTATGAAGACACATTTCTCCGATTTGGGTTCGAGCTTATCAGGTTGAATCTTTTTCACATAAGCATCGCAGCCCCAAACTTTCAGAAACGAAAACTTTAGTTTCTTGCCAAACCACAGTTCATAAGGCATCGTCTCAACGGATTTTGATGGTGCCCTATTTAACGTGAATGCGGCCGTCTCTAGAGCATATCCCCAAAACGATAGCGGTAAATTAGTAAGAGACATCATAGATCGCACCATATCTAGTAAAGTACGATTACGACGTTCGGACACACCATTACACTGTGGTGTTCCGGGTGACGTGAGTTGCGAAACTATTCCGTATTGTTTCAAATGTATACCAAACTCGTAACTCAAATATTCTCCTCCATGATCAGATCGTAGGAATTTTATTTTCTTGTTATGATGATTTTCAACTTCACTCTGAAATTCTTTGAACTTTTCAAACGTTTCAGACTTATGTTTCATTAAGTAGATATACCCATATCTGCTTAAGTCATCTATGAAGGTGAGAAAATAACGATACCCGCCACGAGCCTCAACATTCATCGGACCACATACATCTGTATGTATGATTTCCAACAAATCTGTTGCTCTCTCCATAGTACCGTAGAACGGTGTTTTTGTCATCTTACCCATAAGGCACGGTTCGCAAGTACCAAGCGATTCATAATCAAGTGGTTCCAAAAGTCCATCAGTATGGATTTTCTTCATGCGCTTTACACCGATATGACCCAAATGGCAGTGCCACAAATAAGTTGCACTATCATTATCAACTCTGCATCTTTTGGCTTCAACATTATGAATATGTGTGTCACTACTATCGAGATTTAATAAGAATAGACCACTCTTTAAGGGTGCATGACCATAAAAGATATTAGTCATATAAATAGAACAACCATTATTCTCCGATTTAAATGAATAACCGTCTCGCATCAAACAAGATCCAGATATAATGTTCATGCTTAACGCTGGCACCAAATAACAATTATTTAGGTCTAATACTAATCTCGAAGGTAGATGTAGAGGTAGCGTGCCGACCGCGATCACATCGACTTTGGAACCATTTCCCATGCGCATCGTCACCTCGTCCTTAGCCAATCTTCGCTTAATCCGTAGTCCCTGTTTTGAGTTGCAAATGTTAGCAACAGAACCAGTATCAAATACCCAGGTGCTACTGCGAGCATTAGTAAGGTACACATCAATAACATGTATATCACATATACCTTTGTTCATCTTGCCATCCTTCTTATCCGCCAAATACTTGGGGCAGTTCCGCTTCCAGTGACCAGTCTGCTTGCAGTAGAAGCACTTAGTTCAGGCTTAGGTCCAGGTTTGGGTTTCTTCTCTGGAGTAGCAACTTGCTTGCTGTTCTTTTTGAAGTTCCCCTTCTTCTTTCCTTTGCCCTTTTTCTTGAAACTAGTGGTCTTGTTGACCATCAACACTTGATGCTCCTTCTTGATTTCTACCTCCGCAGCTTTCCGCATTGCAAAGAGCTCGGGAATAGTCTTATTCATCCCTTGCATATTATAGTTCATCACGAAGCTCTTGTAGCTTGGTGGCAGTGATTGGAGAATTCTGTCAATGACGCAATCAACTGGAAGATTAACTCCCAATTGAATCAAGTGATTATTATACCCAAACATTTTGAGTATATGCTCACTGACAGAACTGTTCTCCTCCATCTTGCAGCTATAGAACTTATTGGAGACTTCATATCTCTCAATCCGGGCATTTGCTTGAAATATTAACTTCAACTCCTGGAACATCTCATATGCTCCATGATGTTCAAAACGTCGTTGAAGTCCCGATTCTAAGCCGTAAAGCATGGCACACCGAACTATCGAGTAGTCATCAGCTTTGCTCTGCCAGACGTTCATAACATCTGGTGTTGCTCCAGCAGCAGGCCTGGCACCCAGTGGTGCTTCCACGATGTAATTCTTCTGTGCAGCAATGAGGATAATCCTCAAGTTACGGACCCAGTCCGTGTAATTGCTACCATCATCTTTCAACTTTGCTTTCTCAAGGAACGCATTAAAATTCAACGGAACAACAACACGTGCCATCTATCTACAATCAAACATGAATAAGCAAGATACTATCAGGTACTAAGTTCATGATAAATTTAGGTTCAATTAATCATATTACTTAAAGAACTTCCACTTAGATAGACATCCCTCTAATCCTCTAAGTGATCACGTGATCCAAATCATCTAAACCATGTCCGATCATCACGTGAGATGGAGTAGCTTCATTGGTGAACATCACTATGTTGATCATATCTACTATATGATTCACGCTCGACCTTTCGGTCTCCGTGTTCCGAGGCCATATCTGTATATGCTTGGCTCGTCAAGTATAACCTGAGTATTCTGCGTGTGCAACTGTTTTGCACCGTTGTATTTGAATGTAGAGCCTATCACACCCGATCATCACGTGGTGTCTCAGCACGAAGAACTTTCGCAACGGTGCATACTCAGGGAGAACACTTCTTGATAATTAGTGAGAGATCATCTTATAATGCTACCGTCAATCAAAGCAAGATAAGATGCATAAAAGATAAACATCACATGCAATCAATATAAGTGATATGATATGGCCATCATCATCTTGTGCTTGTGATCTCCATCTTCGAAGCACCGTCATGATCACCATCGTCACCGGCGCGACACCTTGATCTCCATCGTAGCATCATTGTCGTCTCGCCAATCTTATGCTTCCACGACTATCGCTACCGCTTAGTGATAAAGTAAAGCATTACAGCGCGATTGCATTGCATACAATAAAGCGACAACCATATGGCTCCTGCCAGTTGCCGATAACTCAGTTACAAAACATGATCATCTCATACAATAAAATTTAGCATCATGTCTTGACCATATCACATCACAACATGCCCTGCAAAAACAAGTTAGACGTCCTCTACTTTGTTGTTGCAAGTTTTACATGGCTGCTACGGGCTTAAGCAAGAACCAATCTTACCTACGCATCAAAACCACAATGATAGTTTGTCAAGTTGGTGATGTTTTAACCTTCGCAAGGACCGGGCGTAGCCACACTCAGTTCAACTAAAGTTGGAGAAACTGTCACCTGCTAGCCACCTTTGTGCAAAGCACGTCGGGAGAACCGGTCTCGCGTAAGCGTACGCGTAATGTCGGTCTGGGCCGCTTCGTCCAACAATACCGCCGAACCAAAGTATGACATGCTGGTAAGCAGTATGACTTATATCGCCCACAACTCACTTGTGTTCTACTCGTGCAAATAACATCAACACATAAAACCTAGGCTCGGATGCCACTGTTGGGTAACGTAGTAATTTCAAAAAAAAAATCCTACGCACACGCAAGATCATGGTGATGCATAGCAACGAGAGGGGAGAGTGTAATCTACGTACCCTTGTAGATCGACAACGGAAGCGTTAGCACAACGTGGTTGATGTAGTCGTACGTCTTCACGGCCCGACCGATCAAGCACCGAAACTACGACACCTCCGAGTTCTAGCACACATTCAGCTCGATGACGATCCCCGGACTCCGATCCAGCAAAGTGTCGGGGAAGAGTTCCGTCAGCACGACGGCGTGGTGACGATCTTGATGTACTACCATCGCAGGGCTTCGCCTAAGCACCGCTACAATATTATCGAGGACTATGGTGGAAGGGGGCACCGCACACGGCTAAGAATATGATCACGTGGATCAACTTGTGTCTCTAGGGGTGCTCCCTGCCTCCGTATATAAAGGATCAAAGGGGGGGGGTGCGGCCGGCCAGGAGAGGGCGCGCCAGGAGGAGTCCTACTCCCTCCGGGAGTAGGATTCCCCCCTTTCCTAGTTGGAATAGGATTTGGGAGGAGGGGAAAGAGGAGAGAGAGAAGGAAGGGGGGCGCCGGCCCCCTCTCCTTGTCCTATTCGGACTAGGGGGGGAGGGGTGTGCGGCCCAGCCCTGGCCACCTCTCCTCTCTTCCACTAAGGCCCACTAAGGCCCATATACCTCCCGGGGGGTTCCGGTAACCTCCCGGTACTCCGGTAAAATCCCGATTTCACCCGGAACACTTCCGATATCCAAATATAGGCTTCCAATATATCAATATTTATGTCTCGACCATTTCGAGACTCCTTGTCATGTCCGTGATCACATCCGGGACTTCGAACAAACTTCGGTACATCAAAATGCATAAACTCATAATATAACTGTCATCGAAACCTTAAGCGTGCGGATCCTACGGGTTCAAGAACAATGTAGACATGACCGAGACATGTCTCCGGTCAATAACCAATAGCGGAACCTGGATGCTCATATTGGCTCCTACATATTCTACGAAGATCTTTTATCGGTCAGACCGCATAACAACATACGTTGTTCCCTTTGTCATCGGTATGTTACTTGCCCGAGATTCGATCATCGGTATCTCAATACCTAGTTCAATCTCGTTACCGGCAAGTCTCTTTACTCGTTTCGTAATACATCATCTCACAACTAACTCATTAGTTGCAATGCTTGCAAGGCTTATGTGATGTGAATTACCGAGAGGGCCCAGAGATACCTCTCCGACAATCGGAGTGACAAATCCTAATCTCGAAATACGCCAACCCAACATGTACCTTTGGAGACACCTGTAGAGCACCTTTATAATCACCCAGTTATGTTGTGACGTTTGGTAGCACACAAAGTGTTCCTCCGGTAAACGGAGGTGCTTCCAGGACGTAATTCTTCTGTGTAGCAATGAGGATAATCCTCAAGTTACGGACCCAGTCCGTGTAATTGCTACCATCATCTTTCAACTTTGCTTTCTCAAGGAACGCATTAAAATTCAACGGAACAACAACACGGGCCATCTATCTACAATCAAACATAAACAAGCAAGATACTATCAGGTACTAAGTTCATGATAAATTTAGGTTCAATTAATCATATTACTAAAGAACTCCCACTTAGATAGACATCCCTCTAATACTCTAAGTGATTACGTGATCCAAATCAACTAAACCATGTCCGATCATCACGTGAGATGGAGTAGTTTCATTGGTGAACATCACTATGTTGATCATATCTACTATATGATTCACGCTCGACCTTTCGGTCTCCGTGTTCCGAGGCCATATCTGTATATGTTTGGCTCGTCAAGTATAACCTGAGTATTCTACGTGTGCAACTGTTTTGCACCCGTTGTATTTGAACGTAGAGCCTATCACACCCGATCATCACGTGGTGTCTCAGCACGAAGAACTTTCGCAACGGTGCATACTCAGGGAGAACACTTCTTGATAATTAGTGAGAGATTATCTTAAAATGCTACCGTCAAACAAAGCAAGATAAGATGCATAAAAGATAAACATCACATGCAATCAATATAAGTGATATGATATGGCCATCATCATCTTGTGCTTGTGATCTCCATCTTCGAAGTACCTTCATGATCACCATCATCACCGGCACGACACCTTGATCACCATCGTAGCATCGTTGTCGTCTCGCCAATCTTATGCTTCCACGACTATCGCTACCGCTTAGTGATAAAGTAAAGCATTACAGCGCGATTGCATTGCATACAATAAAGCAACAACCATATGGCTCCTGCCAGTTGCCGATAGCTTGTTTACAAAACATGATCATCTCACACAATAAAATTTAGCATCATGTCTTGACCATATCACATCACAACATGCCCTGCAAAAACAAGTTAGACGTCCTCTACTTTGTTGTTGCAAGTTTTACGTGGCTGCTACGGGCTTAAGTAAGAACCAATCTTACCTACGCATCAAAACCACAACGATAGTTTGTCAAGTTGGTGCTGTTTTAACCTTCGCAAGGACCGGGCATAGCCACACTCGGTTCAACTAAAGTTGGAGAAACTGACACCCGCTAGCCACCTTTGTGCAAAGCACGTCGGGAGAACCGGTCTTGTGTAAGCGTATGCGTAATGTCGGTCCGGGCCGCTTCGTCCAACAATACTGCCGAACCAAAGTATGACATGCTGGTAAGCAGTATGACTTATATCGCCCACAACTCACTTGTGTTCTACTCGTGCATATAACATCAACACATAAAACCTAGACTCTGATGCCACTGTTGGGTAACGTAGTAATTTTAAAAAATTTCCTACGCACACGCAAGATCATGGTGATGCATAGCAACGAGAGGGGAGAGTGTGATCTACGTACCCTTGTAGACCGACAGCGGAAGCGTTAGCACAACACGGTTGATGTAGTCGTACGTCTTCACGGCCCGACCGATCAAGCACCGAAACTATGGCACCTCCGAGTTTTAGCACACGTTCAGCTCGATGACGATCCCCGGACTCCGATCCAGCAAAGTGTCGGGGAAGAGTTCCGTCAGCACGACGGCGTGGTGACGATCTTGATGTTCTACCGTCGCAGGGCTTCGCCTAAGCACCGCTACAATATTACCGAGGATTATGGTGGAAGAGGGCACCACACACGGCTAAGAAAGCGATCACGTGGATCAACTTGTGTGTCTAGGGGTGCCCCCTGCCCCCGTATATAAAGGAGCAAGGGGAGGAGGCCGGCCGGCCCTATTGGCGCGCCAAGGAGGAGTCCTCCTCCTAGTAGGAGTAGGACTCCTACTAGGAGGGGGAAAGGAAGTGGGGAGGGAGAAGGAAAGGGGGGCGCCGCCCCCCCTCTCCTAGTCCAATTCGGACCAGGGGGAGGAGGTGCGCGGCCCACCCTGGCTACCCTTCTCTCTCTCCACTAAGGCCCATATGGCCC
>NC_041392.1:501829636-501833713 GCF_002162155.2 Triticum dicoccoides
CGGTGTCCGAATACAACCGTCCAATATATCAATCTTTATGTCTCGACCATTTCGAGACTCCTCGTTATGTCCGTGATCACATCCGGGACTCCGAACTAACTTCGGTACATCAAAACTCATAAACTCATAATATAACTGTCATCGAAACCTTAAGAGTGCGGACCCTACAGGTTCGAGAACAATGTAGACATGACCGAGACATGTCTCCGGTCAATAACCAATAGCGGAACCTGGATGCTCATATTGGCTCCCACATATTCTACGAAGATCTTTATCGGTCAGACCGTATAACAACATACATTGTTCCCTTTGTCATCGGTATGTTACTTGCCCGAGATTCGATCGTCGATATCTCAATACCTAGTTCAATCTCGTTACCGGCAAGTCTCTTTACTCGTTTCATAATACATCATCTCGCAACTAACTCATTAGTTGCAATGCTTGCAAGGCTTATGTGATGTGCATTACCGAGAGGGCCCAGAGATACCTCTCCGACAATCGGAGTGACAAATCCTAATCTTGAAATACGCCAACCCAACATTTATCTTTGGAGACACATGTAGAGCTCCTTTATAATCACCCAGTTACGTTGTGACGTTTGGTAGCACACAAAGTGTTCCTCCGGCAAACGGGAGTTGCATAATCTCATAGTCATAGGAACATGTATAAGTCATGAAGAAAGCAATAGCAACATACTAAACGATCGGGTGCTAAGCTAATGGAATGGGTCATGTCAATCACATCATTCTCCTAATAATGTGATCCCATTAATCAAATGACAACACATGTCTATGGTTAGGAAACATAACCATCTTTGATTAACGAGCTAGTCAAGTAGAGGCATACTAGTGACATTTAGTTTGTCTATGTATTCACACAAGTATTATGTTTCCGATAATACAATTCTAGCATGAATAATAAACATTTATCATGATATAAGGAAATAAAATAATAACATTATTATTGCCTCTAGGGCATATTTCCTTCACAAATCATCTATTTTCTCCCGTAAAGGATGCCCGCAGATTGTGAGAGACGCAGTCAAGGGATGCCTTCAGGTCCCTAATGAGTCTTTAAGTGACAGATACCTTGGCATGCCCACAGATGTTGGACATTCAAAGAAAGGCACATTCAAACATTTGAGTGATCGTGTTTGGGAAAAGGTAAAAGGATGGATGGGCAAGTGTTTGTCTGCCGGAGGAAAGGAGGTTTTGATTAAATCGGTTGCACA
This sequence comes from Triticum dicoccoides, assembly GCF_002162155.2. Taxonomy (NCBI): domain Eukaryota; kingdom Viridiplantae; phylum Streptophyta; class Magnoliopsida; order Poales; family Poaceae; genus Triticum; species Triticum dicoccoides. The sequence continues at coordinate 501,830,868 of NC_041392.1, forward strand.
GGCCATACGGTCTACTCCATGTCCTGTTTCAAGCTCCCTAGAGGTTTATGCGAGCATATAAATTCGATCATCCGGAAAATTCTGGTGGGGATGCAAGGCGGGGCAACGGAAGCCGGCATGGGTCTCGTGGGAAGTAATGACAAGACCTAAGTATTTAGGAGGACTGGGATTTAGAGACCTTGAACTTTTTAACCTAGCACTTTTGGCTAGGCAGGCTTGGAGGGTGCTGCAGGACCCATCATCTTTGAGCGCTAGAATTTTGAAGGCCTTTTATTTCCCCAACACTGACTTTCTAGCGGCAGAACTGCGCTCTCGTCCATCGCAAATTTGGCGAGCGGTTTGGAGGGACGAGACGTTCTTAAGCAAGGAATCATCCGAAGGATTGGTAATGGACAATCGACAAGCATATGGGATCATAACTGGATTCCCAAGGAGGGATCGTTGCGGCCAATCATGCCTTTGGTCCAAAACCCTCCTGAACTTGTCTCCGAGCTACTCCTCCCAGCATCTGGCTCCTGGAACGTTGATCTTGTTAGATCGGTTTTCTTACCAACTGATGCGGAGGCAATCTTGAGAATTCCAGTATGCACAAGCAACATAGACGACTTTTGGGCATGGCATCCGGAGAAGAAGGGACGGTTCTCGGTGAGCTCGGCTTATAAGTTCATGATCAAAACGAAAATTACCAGAGAGAACTGGCTTGAAGGCAGGGCGGGTCCTCCAGCAATGATAGAGAGGAGCACGATTGGACCTCGCTTTGGTCCCTGACGATACCATCAGAAGTCAGGGTTTTCTTCTGGCGTCTCGCCCGCCACTCTCTATCGACAATGGACGTCCCGAGTAGGAGAAACATGGATACTCGTGATGCTTGTCCACTATGTGGCTCTCCCGATTTGTGGCGGCATGCATTGGTGTCATGTTCTTTGGCTCGCTGCACCTGGGCACTGTTCGATCCCGGTCTATTCGCGAAGATGGCGAAGATTGATGAAGCCAGTGCAAAGAACTGGTTGTTTCGTTTGAACGAGGACCTGGATCACAAGTTATTTACAACACTGGTTGTGACTCTTTGGGCAATATGGTATGCCAGGAGGAAGGCCATCCACGAAGGGATCTTCCAGTCCCCAATGCAAACTTCTTCGTTTGTGGCGTCTTACATCAACGAGCTGCAGCAGCTTGAAAAACCCATGGACCATCCCAGACGGACAGCAGCAATCAGCGGAGGGCCAAGAAGATGGATAGCTCCACCAGAGGGGCTCGCGAAAATCAATGTTGATGGAGTTGTTGCGCAACATAAACGTGGAGGGGCAGTTTCTGTGGTGTGCCGAGACCACACAGGACTATATCTGGGTTCTTCGGCGGCAGTCTATAGAGGCATCACCGATCCCACAACCCTGGAAACTTTCGCTTGCAGGGAGGCGTTGGCGCTGGCTCTGGATCTTCAGCTCACAAACATGATGGTCGCTTCAGACTGCAAAGGCGTGGTACTGGACATAAACGAGGGGACAGGAGGTCCGCATTCGGCTATCATACATGAAATAACGCAACAGAGAAGCTCCTTCGACTTAGTCTCTTTTGTTTTTGAACATAGAAATCACAATTTCGAGGCTCATAATCTCGCCAAGTTCGCTTGTAATTTAGAAGTAGGTCGCCATGTTTGGCTGGGAATTCCCCATGACCAGATCCGTGTACCTATGAACATTTCTATAATTTAATAAAATGGCGATATTTCTCAAAAAAAACTTGTTTTTCCACCGGTTTTCGGAGGGTTCCTGAACCATCCCTGCATCGTGTTTTCTATTTCTTTTTCTTTTCACCTAGCTTTATCTTTATTTCTTCCTATTTATTTTCTTATTTTCTTTCTTTCCTTTTTCTTTTCTTTCACCATTTATCTTTTCAATTTTGTGAACATTTTTTTTACCCATTAACCTTTTGCATTTGTGAACAACTATTACACTTCGTGATCAATTTTGAATTCAAAACATTTTTTTCAAGTTGGTGAATATTTTTGGAAATCAGTAACAATTTTTTGAATTCACCCACATTTTTTGGGAATTCATCAACATTTTGTAAATTCGTGAACATTTTTTAATGCACATGCATTTTTTAATTAATGAATTTTTCAAATTTTGGAACAATTTTCAAAATTCATGAACATTTTCCATTTACTCGCGAACATTTTTTTGAAAGTTGTGAACATTTTTGAACATCAAGAGCATCTTTAAATATTCATGAACATGTTTTGAAATCATGAATATTTTTTGGAGTCTTGTACATTGTCTGAATCCCCAAACAGTTTTTGAATAAGCGAACATTTTTTCAAAACATATTTTTGGATCTGCAAGAATTATTTAATACGTGACATTTTTTGAATCCAAGAAATGTTTCCAAATTTGGGAAATTTTTTTGAGTCTATGAACGTTATTTGAAACTCAAGAACATTTTTTCCAAAACCTCAATTTGTTTGAAATTTTAAACTTTTTAAGTGATGAACTATTTTATTGAATAAAAATAAAAACTGAAAAGAAAAAATAAAAAGCAAACAAGGAAATGAAAAAATGGAATGTCTCTAATAGCACATGGGGTGCCCCGGTAGCGCGCGCTGGTGTAGCGAGGCCTACACGTTTGCGCGTCATTTAATGCATTGTGCGTAAAATACGAGCTCCCATATCTGGCCTAACAGAGTTTTTTTTGGTCTAATCACAATCTTTATTAATGATTATAAACATATGGACACAATTTATGTCTGGAGAATTAAGGAGCCACATATGAAGTCCCAAAGATAGTTCTAGAGCGTGCTTAGCGAGGCTATGTGCTTCAATATTGGTGTCACGTCCTTCAAAGATGAA
>NC_041392.1:501834034-501842521 GCF_002162155.2 Triticum dicoccoides
TAACATAAAAATAAATAGAATTTAAAATCATGTATTTTTAAAATGTTAACACAGTCTAATACACTTGTTAGCTTAATTAAAAAAATGGTGATAGCAAATAAATGAAATATTCATGACATGTTAAAAATGTTCATGTGTTTGTACCTGACATCATAAAAATATTATTAATATATTCAAAGAGAGGTCAAACGTGTATAAAATAAATGTTTCAAATGTATACGAAAAAAATTAAAGCATACAAAAGTTATAATATATTGAAAATGTGCATGTGTTTCGAAAAATGCATGTGAAAATTTTAAAAGTATTGTTCATATATTTGAAGAAATGTTAAACATCTATAAAATAAATGTTTCAAATATAAATGAAAAATGTTGCAATATACAAAAAATTATGATATTTTAAAAATATTCACGTGTTTGAAAATATATTTCTGACATAATAAAGGATTTGGAAGATGTTAAGCGTATTTCAAATAAATGTCTCCGATGTATATGTAAATGAATAATGTTTATGAAAATACACATCAAACATGTGTTTGAAAGATATTATAATCATTGTATTTAAAAATGCTAATCATGTATTAAAAATGTTAAATGTGTAAATAAAAAGTGTTATGAATTTATATACAAAAAGGAAGACATCAAAACCTTTATTTAAAAATATTGATTATGTATTTTGAAAATTTTAACACGTATAAAAATATTGTTTCACATGCACATGAAAAATGTACATAGAAAACGGGGAGAAAAGATACAAACCATACACAAAAAACAAGAAAAAGTGAATCGAAAAGGTTCTTAAATAGAAAAAAAACAATGAAAAACATTACAAAACACCTAAAAGAAACAGAGAGAAAACCAAAAAATAGTGAAAAGGAAAGACAAATGATGAAAACCAAAGAACATCAATGAAAAACCGAAGAAAGAAACAAATATAAACAAAGAAAGAATAAAGAAAACCATTTAAAACCAAGAGAGAAAACAAAGAATATCGAAGGCGAACGAAGGAAAAATAAGAAGAAAAAATCTATGAAAACAGGTGAAAAACAAATAAAACGGAAGTAATAACAAAGGTAAAAGTAGAAACAAAGAAAACACGCTAAAAACCTAAAAGAACGGGTGAAAAAAAAAGCAAACAAAAACAGTCAAAACCAAAGCAGAGCGAACCTACTGCCAGCGAATCCTACACTAATGGCTGGGACCACTAACACTGCCTGACATGAGAGAAGCTACCATCTTGCTATAAGGAAGATATAGCTTTCACCCGATGCCAAGTGAAAGCATTGCCAGTTACAGGCAGTATTACAGTGATCGCTCACACAACACCATTTGTGGTTCGGCCCATAGCGGAAGTGTTGGAGCGGTTTTAGGTCACCGGTTTGGTTGTCTAGTCTTGTGACAGATTTCTTCTTCTTTGTGAGTTTGTTTATTATCTATTTCATTATTTCTTTGCTTATTAATGCACTTTTCTAGAATTCATGAAGATTTTTAAAATTAGACTTCATAAAAATATTAAAAAAAAGATCTGTCAACGACCTTCCACCTACCACTCTCGGTGCAAGCCCATGCAGAATTGAGACAAATTCAGGCTGAAGTGATTAATGTGGACATGTCGGGGGAGAAAGACACCTGGCGATGCACCTGGAATAGGCACAACTTTAAGACCAAGGTGTACTATGACTTTTACTTCAGGAAAGTTAATGCGCATGCAGCATTTGGCTGGTTGTGGAAATCAAAATGCACCCCCAAAATCAAAGTATTCGGCTGGCTTCTTCTGTCTGATCACCTAGATACCAGAAACATGTTAAAGAGGAGACATTATAACATCGGAGACAACCTTGACTGCTTACTGTGTGAAGAACATTTCGAGGAGACGGTGGAACACTTGTTCTTCCACTGCCGATTCAGTCAATGGTGTTGGCAAGTTCTGAACATCACATAGAGCAATCACCTGAACAGACTGCAGCTCGTGGAGCACATGAAAGCAAGCCACCAGCATAACGTGATCATGGAAATTTTCCTAATGGCAGCATGGAGCCTATGGAAAGAACGTAACAACAACTACTTCAGAAGAGTTCCCCCTCGATGAGCTCTTGGAAGAACATATTCAAGGAGGACTTTGGCACTATGGCCTACTAGTATGTATACACGTGCAATGCACGTCTTAATAGTATTGTCTAGTAAAAAAACATATAGTACTCTGCGGTGAATTCAAAGTAAAATAAATATTGCTGGTGTATGTATGAAAAATGGTAACTGACATGATACAACGTTTGTGGACTAGTGACACCCAGAAATTTCCCTAGGGAAAAACATGAAGATGTACGTGGTGGAACCCACAAATTGTTTGCTTTTGTTTATCCTCCCAAACCATACATCTCTAGTACTCTCGGACAAGGGCGGAGCCAGGATTTGAGTATGAGGGAGGCAAAAAGTCAATGTTCACAAAAGTTATGGAACATCACGATATATTAGGTCTCATGATAGCATTGAAGACAAATCATCATAATATATATTTGGAAAGAATGTTACATATCTGTTAACTTAAATTGAGCTCTACAACGACAAGTGTTGAACAAGTTGATAATGTGAAATTCACAACTATTTTTCTTTGCAATCATGTAATGTCAAAGAAAATTGTCTTTATTCTATTTCAAAAACATGTCTTGAAGATAATTGGAAGAGAATTAAAGCACTTTAGCATTTATCATCAGTGTTTTTTGCCGCTGTTAATTCTTCCATGCAGTGATTTTTGTCATGAATTATAAAGTGGTGGTTTTCTGCTAATAAAATCGCTATTGCGGTGGTCTTTTATATTTCACTGGGCTGCAGCAGAAAACGCCCCAAATGGTCCAGCCGAACATGCACGTGGATGAATCAATCGATCGGATCAACCAATATTGTCCAAGGTCAAAACAATAGTTAGCCACACCTACATATATGAGCTGCTAGGCTTTGGTCTTCTCTATATTCGGTGTAGCTGGTTCCATGAATATGTTTTTATATGAACTAATCATGCAATTAGTTGCGGCCATTAGCGGATGTACAGTATACATCCCGCTAAAATGTTCACTTGTCTCCGCCCCTGTCTCGGCTGTTTGCCTGACGCACTGGCACATGCAACATGGCGAGAAGAGAGGAGGTGTAACGCGATTGTTCCAGAAACCAGCAGATGCATCTGCGGGCTACTGTTCCTTGCGAATCCTTTCAGTCTCAACCATTAGATTTATGGGACCAATGGCTAGGATTGATGCCGATGAGACAATTCAAAACTCGTATACTATATAGTAGTATAGATAGTATAGATATAGATACAGATAGGTTGCCTTCCAAAAAAGGCACCTGGTTCTCGACATTCTGGCTGCAGTACCCTAATTGTCTTTGTGATTATTGTGACTTGTAAAACTTGTTCACTCTCCCTCTAGCCTAGATCTTAGAAATCTGACCTTCCTAGTTTAACTAACCCCACTCCATTTGTAAAAAGCATGTAACACCACAGTGACTCTGGTTATTTAATATATATGCAGTAGGAGCCTTTCCTACTGTTTCAACCTTCAAAAAAAATATTAAAAAAATGAAATTTACAAATTCTTGAATATTTTTCTAATGTGATGTTTTTTTAATCTTAAAATATTTTTCGAATTTGTGAATATTTCTTACAAATTAGTGAAATATTTTTTTTTAAATTGCAAACATTTTCCAAATTTGTTAGCATTTTCTCAAATTTGCCAGAAATTGAATTCGTGAAATATTTCCAAATCTAGGAACATTTTTCATCATTTGCAACTATTTTGCAATCGATGAAAACGTTTCAAATTTGTAAACATTTTTGTATTTAGGACTTTTTTTAAAATTTCTATTGACATTATTTTTCTGTGCGACCATTTTTTCAAATTAACCAAAGTTTTTTTAATTTAGTATTTTTTTCAACTCGTATGTATGCAGTGGGTAAAAATAATTGTAGCTCCATCGAGTGGACAACGCTCCCACACCAACATGTTCCGCATACTAGGGCAAGAGCACCTTTTTTCCTCTGTTTTTGTTGTTTCCTCCATTTCTATTGTACGGTCCATTCCAACCGACAACGTGTTGCGCAATGTGGAGTGCAGTACACGTATGCTACACGTCATAGTATAAGCTTGTTGCGTGCCATAATGAAAGTGCAACTAAACCCCAGGTGGTTTTGGTAATTCATAACAACATATAGCTCATTGAACTAATATCCATTCGAGACAAATATTTCAGGATGTTCAACGATTGACATGGCATGGACTAGAGATGTAGACCCCTCAAAATGAAAAGGATAAAGATTGGCAAAAGCTCAAGACTCTTCATTTTTATTTGAGTGATCCAAGATCATATTGAGTGCATAGGAAAGCCAATACTGTTAAAAGGGGATGAGGTGTTACTTAATGGTCTACTTGCTCAAGTGCTTAGTGATATTGTTCCAAACCCTCAACCACTTTCTCCATCCAAATATGTCCAAACCTAAGTTCCAAACTCGGCCCCACCGATTCTTTCTATCCGGAGCGACCGAGTTTACTTGACATATCTACCCTAACGATTCAGTCTCACCGATACGGATCTCGGTCTCACCGAGTTGGCCTTGCCAGCGCTGTGTGATCTATTGCATTCGCTTCGGTCTCACCAAGTTGGCTTGACAAATTCTCTGTTGCTTATTGCTTCACTTTGGTCCCACTGACTTGATACAATCGGCGCCACCGAGATGATGTTTGCCCTAAGCCCTAGCACATCGGTCCCACCGAGTTGTTCCAGGTGGTCCCACCGAGATTCCTAACCTTCATATTTTTAAAGAGATCGGTCTTATCGAGTTTTCTAATCGGTGCCACCGAGATGTGTCAAAAGTGTGTAACAGTTGGATTTTGTGAGAGAGTCATCAGAACGTGCCTACATTCCACCATCCATTTTCTGAGAGAGAGCCACCTACTCATGTGTTGAGATCAAGAGATTCCATTCCAACCTTTTGAACCTTGATTTCTAGCCTTCCCCAAGTTGCTTTCCACTCAAATCCCTCTTCTACCATAGCCAAATATGTGAGGGAGAGTTGAGTGTTGGGGAGACTATAATATGAAACACAAGAGCAAGGAGTTCATCCTCTACACACCATCTATTACTTTTTGGAGAGTGGTGTCTCCTAGATTGGTTAGGTGCGCTTGGGAGCCTCCGTTGTGATGTGGAGTTGAACTAAGAAGTTTGGAAGGGCAAGCAGATCGCCTACTTTGTGAAGATCTACCTGAGTGAGGCGTCCTTCGTGGGCGATGGCAATGGTGAGATAGACAAGGTTGCTTCTTCGTGGACCCTTCATGGGTGGAGTCCTCCATGGACTCACGCAGCCATTACCCTTTATGGGTTGAAGTCTCCATCAATATGGACGTACGATAGCACCACCTATCGGAACCATGTCAAAAATCTTTGTGTCTCCATTGCGTTTGCATTCTCCAAAACCTTCGCTTTACCTTCATATGCAATGTTTTACTTTTCGCTGCTATACTCTTAGAATTGTATGTGTAGGTTGATTTCTTAACTTGTGCTAATTGCGAAAATCCGCCCACAACTAAAATTGGGAAAATGATAGATTTGTATTTGGTCAAGTAGTCTAATCACCCCCCTCTAGACATACTTTTGATTCTACAAGTGGTACCAAAGCTTTGGTATCCATTAGCCTTGATTTCCATAGCTTTCGTGATCATAGCCTAGGTTTCACAACCTAGGAGAGTATGTCGTCCAACAATGGAAACTATCACCATAGAGGTCCTTATTTTGATGGTACAAATTTTGCTAGTTGGAAGCATAAGATGAAAATGCATATTCTTGATCATAACCCCGTCGTTTGGGCTGTTTTGCGTGTTGGCTTGCAAGGTGATTTCTTTGAAGATGTTAAAGAACCGGATCGTGAGGTGACCGCTGAAGAATTGAAGATGTTGCAACACAATGCTCAAGCTTGTGATATTCTCTTCAATGGATTCTGCGCCGAAAAATTCAACAAAATCAGCCGCCTTGAGAATGCAAAGGAAATTTGGGATACTTTGGTTGATATGCCCGAAGGTACCGAGTCCGTCATGGAATCCAAATTGGATGTGCTTCAAAGTCAACTTGACAAGTTCAAGATGAAGGATGGTGAAGGAGTCGCTGAAATATACTCTAGGCTTGCTCTCATCACAAATGAGATTGTCGGCTTAGGAAGTGAAGAGATGACCGACAAATTCATCATCAAGAAGATCCTTAGAGCCTTGGATGGAAAATATGATACCGTGTGCACTTTGATCCAAATGATTCCCAATTACAAAGATCTCAAGCCCACGGAAGTCATTGGTAGAATTGTCGCTCATGAGATGCCACTCAAGGATAAGGAAGAGCTTCACAATAAGTCAAGTGGTGCTTACAAAGCTTCAAGTGATGCCCCTATAACATCTAGTGATAAGCAAGTCTCCAATGAAGAATTGAGCTTAATGGTGAAGAACTTCAACAAATTCTACAAGAATAGAAGCAAATAGAGAAGCTCCAAGTCAAGGTCCTACAATGACAAAAGATCTTCTAGTCGTGATCGTAATTGCTACAATTGTGGAAGATTCAGACACTACTCCAATGAGTGTACGGCTCCCAACAAGAAAAGAGAAGACTCATAAAAAATGAGAAGTAGGAGATATGAATCACCTCCAAGAGAGAGGAGTAGAGATGATTGTTATGAACGAAGACCCGTTCGTAGAAGCAAGGATTCAGAAAGGAAGGACAAGTCATCAAAGATCTACACAAGACGAAGACATCAAGCTCACATTGGTGAATGGGTATCCGGTTCCAACTCCGATAACTACTCCAAGAGAAGCTATCACTCCGACTCCGACTATACTCAAGATGAAGTTGTTGCCGGTCTTGCACTAGTGTCATCCAACTCCTATGACATACTTGATTCACCAAATGAAGGAATTGGAAGATGCTACATGTCTAAAGGCCCCAAGGTATCACACCCGAGTATCTTGATTTTGATAATTATGAAGATGATTTGCTAGGTGATGATGATTTACTTGTTGACAAAACTAGTGATAAAATCTGTGATGAACTTGTTAGTAATCATGCTCACTAGTAGAAAAAGGGTCAAATGTGAAGCACATTAGTGCCAGTTTGTAACAGAACCGACACTAATGTGATCAATAGTACCGGCTCATGGCGGCGATCAATAGTACCGGTTCATGCCACAAACCGGTACTAAAGAGGATGTGGCAGCCTGCGGTCAGGCTATGGCCCCACCATCACCACTTAGTTCCGGTTCGTACCACGAACCGGTACTAATAAGGTTATGGCAAGCTGTTTTTAGTCCCACCTCGCGAAGAGGGAGGCACTAGGAGCGGTTTATAAGCCCTGAGTGCAGAGATGATGAAGAAGAGGCTCAATGCTCACCTGCACGTTGCTTAGCTTCAAGCCTTGACGAATATGGTAGACTGCACGGAGCTATGTGCAGTGCAGTTTACACTATTCCGAAAGGCTTGAAACTAATTAACGAGCATTGCACCTCTTTTTTATTTTTAATAACTTATTACAACTCCGGACTTCTTCTGTTATGGCAAAAACTGGATGCACTTCGTGTACAAACTGGACAATCTCTTTCAAAGTATCAGGGCCGGTTTCGGATGAAAACGCATCTGTTACACCGGCACTTCATTTTTTTAACTTATTATAACTCCAGACTTTTTGTGCATTCAGTATGCACCATTCAAAGCCACGCCATCAACTTTCAACCATCAACTTGGCATGGTATATAAAAATAAATGAATAGAAGAAAATAATTAAAGCAGAAAAGAAAAAAAGCAGAAAAGAAAAAATAGCAGAAAAGAAAAAAACTATATAAAAAACTACTCAGAAATAAATAGAAGAAAAAATAAAGCAGAAAAGAAAAAACTATATAAAAAAATTTGGGGCGCTGCCCTGTGGGCCTGCTAGACCACGGGCGTGCAATTTCAGGCCCACAAGGCCCAGCAGGCTCACAGGGCAGCGCGCCGTAGTTAGGCCTAGAAGCCTGCTTTATAGAGGAGTTTGAAAGGGCAGCCGCGGCTGGGTTGATAAACCAGTGCGGCTGCCCTTCGCCCGGCGAGGTGGGACTAAACTTTGTGCACCGCGGGTGGCAGCGCACTACCTTTAGTACCGGTTGGTGGCTCCAACCAGTACTAAAAGGTGGTCTTTAGTACCGGTTGGAGCCACAAACCGGTACTAATGGCCTGCTCTTCCTGCCTCTTGGCCTGGACAAAGTTGGCCTTTAGTACCGGTTGGTGGCTCCAACCGGTACTAAAGGCCTCTCCTATATATACAACACTTACGAAAATTTTCAGTCAGTTCTTGTTCGTCTTCGTCGCCGCCCCCGCCCCCACCCCGTATCGCGCCCCGTCCCCGTCGCCGTCGTCGCGGCCCGTCCGTCCCCGGCGTCGCGCGCCCCGGCCGTCCCCGTCCACGTCGTCACGTGCGCCCCGGCCATCCC